>NW_005871167.1:2481911-2528106 GCF_000147115.1 Myotis lucifugus | reverse complement strand
ACACACACGCACTGAAGGCAACACAGCTGTAGACTCCAGAAGTTTTCCTGCATTTGCATGCTTTTAAAATCAAATTTGCATGCTGGCTTACAGCTAACCATAGGAACACCAATTTGTTTCCAGCGTCCAACCAATTTTCTTACAGCAGCCAGTGCTCACCCCAGCTCCACCCCAGCCCCACTCCGGCCTTGTCCCCGGCCCCTCCTGCCCCCACCTCCAGGGTGCTGATGTGCTGCAAGATGGCGCTCCCCTCCCCCTGCTTCCTGGCTGAGGCCTGAAGATGCTGGACAGTGGCGGAAAGTAGGGTGCTGGCCATGTTGCAGCAGAAGGCATCTGAGCCGACCAGGAACTCCCTGTGGGAAGATCAGGATGAGGAGGCCTTGACTCGGGGCTTCATCAGCTCTACTGACCCTCCACCCCACAGCAAACAGCTCAGTGGCTCCTTCCTCTATTATTCTCTCCATCCAAGCCCTCTGCAGCCCTCATCATGCCTTGTTCCCCAATCTTCCAGCTGTGATAGGAAGTGCCCTTGCCCCAGCCCTGACCTCCCTCCTCTTTGGTTCAGCCTCCTAAAGGGTAGGGCATTCCAGGTGTCAACATGCATAGTCTGGCTAATGCAACACAGACTCCCTGCTAAATCTAGGTTCCCACAACATCAAACAATGAGTCCCAAGTCCTGCAATGGTTCAGAGAAAATCTAATGAAAGGAAAAGTGGGTGAGGAAGGACCTGGGGGACTAACATGGGGGCAGCAGGGACTCACCAGGGCTGTTTCTCCAGCCAGTCACCCAGGAGATGCCGCAGGTGTTGGGGAAAGTCGACGTAGAGCCGCTGCAGTTTTTCTGGGGGTATCTGGGAAACCAACCCCCACAGAGACATGATCTGGGGTTTGGAGGGCATCTGGAGGAAAGGAACAGGCCACTCTGAGAAGTGCCCAAGGAATGTGACCTACGTCCTGGGTCAGCCAGGGATGTCCTGTAGATAGCTCTCCCAGAGACATCCCCACCATCACTCACAGCCAGACCACCTCAAACCGGGGACATTTTTGGTCAGTGTCTGAGACAAGGTGAACCCTTCAATGGTAGACACAGGGCAATGGAGCTGTAGGCAGAGGAGTGGGGAGACAGGAGAGATTGGGTATTAGGGAAAGCTCTCTGAGAGGAGGCAGAGGACTTAGGTTGCAGCTCTAGACCTGGCTCTGGTTCTGTGGGCAAGGAACTTCCTCTCCGTGGGCCTCAATCTTCTCATCTATAAAATATGATGCTTGGATAAGGGCAGAACTTTCCAAACTCTTTAAAGGAATAGTTTTAATATGTGTAATCCGAATTATATAACAGGTATAAAATCAGAGTTTTTGGGGTTAATCCTCACTTGAGGACATTTTTCCCCCCATTGATTTTTAGAGAGTGGAAGGGAGAGAAAGAGACACAGAGAGAGAAACATCAGTGTGAGAGAGACACATCAATTGGTAGACTTTGCCTTCACACATGCCCTGACTAGGGCCATGCCCTTGACCAGAATCAAACCCGGGACCCTCAGTCTACAGGTCGACGCTCTTTCCACTGAGCCAAACTGGCAAGGGCAAAATTGGAGTTTTGAAAGCAAGTGTGGTAGGCCTGGAACTCTACTGCTTCTTCCTGCCTCTCCCCACCTCCTGACCCCAAATATGACCCTGAGAAACCCTTCAAAATTCCAGGGTTCCATGAGATAATTTGAAAACTAGCCAACAGGATAATGAAGAAGAGGATGGTGGAGCAATAATAGCTGCCAATTACTAAGCACTCACTATATATGAGGCATTGCTCATTATCTCATTAGAACCTCACAACAATTTTTAAAATATATAATTATCTCCTTTCATAGATGAAGAACCCATTCTCTTATATGCATACTAGAGGCCCGGTGCACAAAACTGTGCACTCGGGGGGAGGGGTCCCTCAGCCTGGCCTGCACCCTCTTGCAGTCCAGAGCCCTCAGGGGATGTCTGACTGATGGGCTTAGGCCTGGGGAGTGGGCCTAAGCCTGTCAGTCGGACATCATTAGCGTTGCTTTGGAGGCAGAAGAGACTCCCGTCACTGCTGCTGCACTTGCCAGCCATGAGCCCGGCTTCTGGCTGAGCAGTGCTCCCCTTGTGGGAGCGCACTGACCACCAGTGGGCAGCTCCTGCATTGAGTGTCTGTCCCCTGGTGGTCAGTGCACATCACAGCAAGTGGTCGTTCTGCCCGTTTGGTCAATTTGCATATTAGCCTTTTATTATATAGGAATAGAGGGCCAGTGCACGAAATTTATGTGGGGAGGGGGTAGGGTCCTTCAACCCAGCCTGCACCCTCTCGCAATCCGGGACCCCTCAGAGGATGTCTGACTGCTGGTCCAACTGCCATTTAGGCCCGATCCTGCAGGGATCCCTGTGGGATCGGGCCTAAACCAGCAGTTGGACATCCCTCTCGCAATCTGGGACCACTGGCTCCTAACCACTCACCTGCCTTCCTGATTGCCCCTAACCGCCTGCCTGCCTGCCTGATCTCCCCTAACTGACTCTGCCTGCCTGCCTGATTGCCCCTAACCGCCTCTGCCTCGGCCCCCACTGCCGTGGCTTTTTCCAGAAGGACGTCTGGAATGATGTCCAGAAGGTTGTTCAGCTGTCTGGTCTAATTAGCATATTATGCTTTTATTACTATAGATATGCATAGTCCATGGACAGACAATAGTGTGGGGAAGGTCTGGGGAGGGGGTGGGAGCAGGGTTGAGGGGGTCAATGGGCAGAAAAAAAAAGGGGACATCTGTAATACTTTCAACAATAAAGATAATTTAAAAAAGAAAGAAACCAAGTCTCAAGGAGGTTCTCTAACTGTCCAAGGCCACTCAGCAAGCACATTTGGAATCAGTATTTAAATCCAAGTGGGGATTAACTATCACACTGTACTATTAGGATCCCTTCCAGATCCAAATCCCATCATCCTGAGGGGCAGGGCTGAGGGAGGAAGGTTGAAGAAGGGGAGATGGAGCAAAGAGGAAAGTAGAGAGAACTCAGGGAGAAAGTGGGAGAATGGAGAAAAGTGGGGTTGATAAGCCTGGAATAAAGGGTTTAAAAGAGTGGGAGAGGATGCTAGAACCTTGGCTAGAAGGCCAAGGACAGAGAAGAAAAGAGGAAAGGAGGAGATGAGAGAAGTAGGGGAGATGTTTGTGGCCCCTTTTTGAGTGGGCTGCAGGGTAGGGTAAGCATACCCGTAGTTTCCCAGGGGTCTCTCAGTTCATGTTTTTGTAATGTTCTTGTCCCAGAGATGAGGGAGAAGAAGGGGATGGAAACTCCCTGGGTCTCCCCCAGCTCAGTAACCCCAAATCTTCCTGTTGTGCTTTTAGCGTCTCCCTTCTCCCAGGACTCCCCAAGAGATAGAGAGCAGAGGAGCCTCTTCTCTGGAGATTCCTGCTTCAAGACCCTCCCCCCAACCCCAGTCCCTCTCCTCCCCCAGCTCTATTTTCCCAAAAGTATAATCCTCTTGCCCTCCTATCCCTAAGCCCTCCACACCCTCCTCTCTTTTCTTCCCAAAGCAGAACCCCCCTCTGCCCCCCTCTTGCTCAGGGTCCTCCAATAGGCCCTTGTCTATCCACCCTCTGGGGTGGGGCACATTTGGTCTGTTTCAAATCCAAGGGAAGACTATTCCTTCTCTCTTCCTCTCATGTTTCCCACGGAGCTAAGACTCTGACCCCCTACCCCTACCCTATTGAGAATGGAGGTGATTCCTAAGTCATGGACCAGCCTCCTGGCCTGGTCCTGGCTTCAAATCTCCTCCCCTACTCCATCCTCGGACTGCAGGAGGCCACACTATTCCCCACTCGGACTCAAGAACAAGGCTGGGTCCACTGGCTGGTCAGCAGGGGAGCACCATCTGTTTAAAGCCCCCTGAAGACTGTCAGGGACCCAGGAGCCACGGCCTGAAGGGATGGGGCCAATATTCCCGTCCAAACCGGGAGGGAAAACCCGATGTCCAGGATTCTCATCAGCTGCTTCGTGGCCTACATCTGTTCTCCTCAACCCGACATCCCCTAGTCCTCTGGTCGCCGGACCACAGGATCAAAAGTCAAAGGAGCTTCTCCGAGTTGCCCAATGTGTGTATGTGGCGGTGGGGGCGGGGAGGGGGAGGGAGGCGGAGCCAGTTCAGCACGAGGAAGGTTAACCCCGCGCCGCCGGGGAATCTCGGCGTCTACAGCAGCCAAGCGTGGAGCAGTTTTGAGGGGGAAATTCCCCCTCTTCTGGGGCACCATGAGGTCTATATCTCGGGCTCGCTCACCCCCCAGTTCCTGGACAGGAACCTTCATGGGAATAAAGGACAGGGGTTTGTCAAGGACCCACCGGCATCAACCTTCCAGGGAGGGGCAGCTACTTCCCCCCACACACGCAGCGGGCGGGAGGACACCACCTTGCCCTCCTTCCCCGGAGTTTACAGTCCCGGGCGATGGAAGGAGTGTCCCCAGGCGGGAGGTAGGGGTGCTGGGCCTGTGCCCATTCCAGATTCATCTGAGATTCGAAACTGCCCAGACCCAGTAGCACCAGCGACCAACACCAGCTGAAACAGCTTCCGGGGGACCGTCCACCCTGCCCAGGGGAGGGTCCTCAGATGCCCCGGGCTCACCCCCCACCCGCCACTCACACACACTGGGAGTCCGAGGCGCCCCCACCCTCCCTTCCTCGGAGGCATCCCCTCACCTTGGCAACCTCTCTGCTGTCTTCTCCCTCTCTCGGCAGGCACTGCAAGGCCATGGGTCTGTAGCTCTGTCCAGCGAGTTCAGGGCTGGCCTTGCTAGCACCCGCCCTCCACCACCACCACTACCAAAAGGAAAACACACACATACACACACACACACACACACACACACACACACGCACACTCACTCCTCTCCCCCTCGTCCTTCCTCCTCAGTGTAAGCAGTGGCTGCCCCAGCCTGCTGTTTCCGGCTTCTCTGTCTACCCAGGTCCCTCCCTGGAGCTCTGACGACACAGAGAAGAGAAAGTAGGCTGGAGGAGGAAGAGGAAGAAAGTGGGTGAGTTGTGTGTACCTCCTGTGCCAAGCGGGGGGGAGACAGGACTGGGGCTTGGGGCCCTTGGGCCTGGCTGGAGGGGAGACTGACCCCCCACTTCCTCTGTTGCCTCACAAGTGATAAACTTTTCTCAAGAAAGTCACCTAATATCAAGCAGAGACATGCCGCCCCAAACTGCCTCTCCCGTACCCAGACTTTCACAGGGGCTCCAGCGCTGGGGTTCACGAGGGACGGGGCGCCCCGGCGCCTCTGGAAAAGCCAGTCCCTCTGGGCTCTGCACTCCCTCCAGTGGAGGACCCTGAAGAACAGCAGGGGAGCTGGCGCTGGAAGGAACGCCTAGGTCCCCCTCCCTTTCTGCCAGGGAACGCCTTAGCGGTCGCGTGACCACTGATGGGAGGAAATGGGGGTGGGGGTGGGGAGAAGAGACCCCAAGCTCAGAATTCTGGAAAACTCCAGAGTGCCTCCGACTGCCCCCTCCTCACAGGGCGCTACTCCTCAGACCCTGGTGGGAGTGGGCGTGGGCTGGAGTTGGTGCCTGCAGATTCCCAAGGGACAAGTTGGAATACGAATCTGCTGTGCAGCCTCGTGAAGTTCCTGTTTCTGGAGTAAACACTGAGACACACCCAGAAACACACACGAACAACTCCCTGGCCACAGACCACACACACATGCTTACACACATGCAGGCAGGTTCACAGACGTGTCAGCGCTCGGAGCCACATACAGCCACAGGAGACACGCACGCAAGGCTGGCTCAGCTTCTGAGTCATCATCAGAAGTAATGGCTAATTTCTGCAGCTTTTGCTGGAGGAGCTGGAGGAGGTCAAGAGACCTAGAGAGGCCTTCACGCCCCCGAACCTGAGAGACAGTGGTGTGTGGAAAGGATGGTCCCTGGGGGATCGGGAGGTGGGAGGAAATTTCTACTCCCCACCTTTCTCCCACACCCCTTCCTAAACAGGGCAGGGCTGAGGGGCCAAAGCTAGGCCTATGCTGCCCCCTGGTGTCTGAACTGATACCTAGAATTCAGCGCCATGTGGATGGGCACGTGAGTTCAAGAACTCAGAATGTGTGGGCTCCGCCAGGCAACAGAGGGTAGCGGTTAAGAACTGGGAGTCTGGAAACAGACTGCTTGGGTTCAGATCTTGCCAACACTGCTAACTGCACAACTCTGGGCAGTTTCATCTTTGTGCTTCAGTGTTGTTATCTGTAAAATGGAACAAATAACACTCTTAACTCATGAGGTTGTAAGAGTAAAATGTGATAAAACATGTGAGGGCTTAGAACAGGGCCTGGCACATAGTAAACATTAGGCAGGCCCTAACCGGTTTGGCTCAGTGGATAGAGCGTCAGCCTGCAGACTGAAGGGTTCCAGGTTCGATTCCGGTCAAGGGCATGTACCTTGGCTGCGGGCACATCTCCAGTAGGGGGTGTGCAGGAGGCAGCTGATTGATGTTTCTCTCTCATCCATGTTTCTAACTTTCTATCCCTCTCCCTTCTTCTCTGTAAAAATCAATAAAAAATATATTTTAAAAAATTAGGCACTATTTGTTTGGCCCAGGATAAACCATACATGAGGAAGGCAGCAGGGCCTCTATCCTACACAGGAGTCCCTGGTTTGGGGGTCATATTAGCTCCACTAAGACAAAGCCTATTGGAGGTATGTGTGTTTATGTGTTTATTGTGTCTGGAAGGCAGTGAATTGAAAAGGAGGGGGAACAGGGGTGGAGTTGGCCAGCAGGGAATCTGTCCTAGGGTCACTGTGTGCACATAGGCACTCACAGCACACATATGTATGTGCTCCCAGCTGCCCACTCTGCCTGCAGACATCCACAGACAGTGGCTGAATTCAGGCTTCATCAACTAAGGGTCTCAGAAGGTCCAAGTTCCCCCGAACTTTTGCAAGAGAAGGGGAGGAGTGAATGCAGTCTCTAACTTTGCCTCCTTTGCGGGGTAGGAAGGTGAGGAGCAAATAGTGGTAGGAAAACAATATTTATTGTCACACTCTCCAACTGATTCCACCGAGGGGGATGCTGTGATGTCATGGAGAGAACCCAGAATTTAGAAGCAAATCGGCTTGGGTCTGATTCCACGTTGTGTCTACCCCTTGAATAGAGACAATAGTTACATCTACTTTACATGGACTGGGCTAGGGAGGTGTTTAGGATGCAAAATTTAAGGAGGCGCTCATCTTCAGGTTGTGCAATTGCAGGGTTGGCTAGACTTTCGGTAATGATACTCCCACTTTCATGACCCTGAGAGTGAGTGCCATACTTGCCACACCCTCCTCCAGTCCTACCATCCATCAAGTGGCTATTTAGATTGCACAAAACAGAGCATAGGAAAAAAGTTTGTGGTCAGTTGCAACCCAACTGAGTCACAAAATCAATTTGGTGAGTGTATTAATTTGCTGGGGCTGCCATCACAGAACACCACAAACGGGGTGGCTGACATGACAGAAATTTATGGTCTCACAGCACTAGAGGCTGCAAGTCCACGCTCCAGGTGTTGGGAAGGTTGGTCTCTTCAGAGGGCAGTGAGAGAGAACCTGCTCCAGGTCTCTCCCCTGGGCTTGTAGATGGCCGTCTTCATGTTCCCGTGGTGCTCTCCCTGTATGTGAGGGTATCTCCAAATTTCCTGTTTGCTAAGGACACCAGTTGGATTGGATTAGGACCCAACCTACTGACCTCATTTCAGTGTGATTACTTCTGTAAAGACTGTATCTCCAAATAAGGTCACATCCTGAGGTACTTGGGGTACTTCATAAGAATATGAATTTTCAAGGGACGTAGGAATTCAACATATTAACATATGAATGTTCAAGAGACACAGTTCAGTCCATAACAGTTAACATTGATGACCACCACTTTTTAAAAAAACAAAGTAGAATAGAATAGAAAATACCAGAATGTATCACACAAAGACTTAAGGATAAGTAGTGTTTACTACACTTGATCTTAGCCAAAAGGCCGAGAAGCGATGAGGATACGTAGTGTTTAGTGAAACTTGTTTGTTTTATAGATGCATCTGAGTTCTAGGTCTTGATGTAAAAGACATTTCAGTGCAGGTCGTGATTTTCCTTTTTAAGCATCATTTGGATTTTGGTTACCACCACAAATCGCTTTGCATTGCTTTTTATTTTTATTTTGTTTATTTTTTTAAAAAAATATTTTTATTGAATTGAGAGAGGAAGGGAGAGGGAGAGAAGGATAGAAACATCGATGATGAGAAAGAATCATTGTTTGACTGCCTCCTGCATGCTCTACACTGGGGATCGAGCCTGCAACTGGGGCATGTGCCCTTGACCGGAATCAGGCTGATGCTCTATCCACTGAGCCAAACCTAGTAGGGCTGCATTGCTTTTTAATTATTTTATAGGTACATTCTTCTCTGACAAGAACATAAGCTCCTGGAGGACGGGATCATCTCATCTTGTAAACGCTGCTGTGTAGCTAGAGAAGACAACATTTTTTCTTGCCAGTAAAAACAAGGACTACAGTTTAGTGAGTGTTTGCTGTGTACCTGGCACGGGGCTGGATGTTTTACATACACTCTCTTACATAAGGACTAAACATAATGGTGATGGCAGGAGTTCAGTACATTACACAGACAACACGAGTGGGTGCCATGTTCAGGTGCGCTGGACAGCAGGCTGGGGTGTGTGGAGGACTGAGGGATAAAAGGAAAAGGTCACAGAAGAAATGTGGGAAGCGGCGGTGGGCCCTTAGCCAGTTCTGTCTCTCAGACTTTGGCCATTGTCCCAAAATTTCCAGCCACCTCAATACCAACCCACCACCTAGATTAGAGGAAACAGAGGCCCTCAGTTGGAAACTCCCTCCGCTTCCGGCTCCCGACCAACAGACATGCTCATCAGCACCTGTGCCCTCCCTCAGGCTCAGAGGAGAGGATACGCCTGCCCCTGCCCAAGGCATGCTCCTCCGCCTGTGCTCAGGGCCCCTCCCTTCTGCTTCCCCAAGCACAGTTCCATTCACTGTGTCCTCGCTCCTCCAAATCTGCAACGTCTCATTTCTAATTATTACGGCATTTTACCTTCAGCATTTAAACATGTTCAAATCTCTCCCACCTTAAAAAAAATAAAAGTATAGTAAGCAAATAGAACAAATCTGCCCAGAATCTATGTCCAGTTGATTCAACAAAAATTTGTTCGGTGTCTGTTCGTAGGCTCTTAAAGCTGAGAGGGGGAGTCCATTAGTTAACAGCGATACTATAGGATAGTCTGGGCTATGACTCTAGTGAAGCACAGGGTGCCGTGGGAGTACATAGGAGGGGCACCTAGACTAAGTAGAGAATAGGAGAAACCAGGAAGGTCTTCCTGGAGGAGGTGATGCCCCAACTAAATCTTGAAGGAAAATAGGAGTTATTTAGGCAAAGAACAAGAGAAGAGTTAAACCAGGAAGATGATTTAGCATATGCAAAGGCATGGATACTATGGGAGCACAGTACCTTCTGGAAATGGGTAGTAGCCGGGAATGGGGAGCAGTAGAGGACTTAGGGTAGGTGAGTAAGATGATGAGATTTAGTAGAGAGACCTCCCTAGCTGTAATGTAGAGGAGGATTTAAAGTGTAAGTCTGAAGCCAGGAGGACAATTCAGATGGAGGAGACCATTTAGTGAAGGACTAGAGGTGAAGCAGTGAGGAACAGAGGCTGGTTTAAGAAGAGAAGTAAAGACATGTGGGGCCAGTGGGTAAGGAAAGAATAGAGTCAAGGAACTAGAAGTATCCATAGACCTAAAGACCAGTCTTCCTGGGAGCGAGGGAGAGAAAGATCCGGAGGGCTGGAATGTCGTGGTCAGAGACAAGGGGCTAAGACTTCAGCCCAGTTTCCTTGCCAGGGTGTGGTATAGGTTGTGGCTACTGGAGTGAGTGGCTATGGTAATGTCATTAGAGTTGAGGAGAGCAAGGAACCAAGAAGCCAGTGGAGGTGAGTCATTAGAGCTGAGGAGGGCAAGGAGCCAAGAGGCCAGGGTGCTGCTGGACTACCTGCATGAACATTAAAGCCACCTGGCTTTTGCAAAAGACCTGAAGATAGACAGGAAGACAGTGAGTCAGATGCCATAGTCTTCAAGGAGCGTGGGAAAGGGACCAGGCCATCATGATAGCAAAAATAATAACTAGGATTTAGTGAGGGTTTATGTATTACTTCAACTCCTACTTTAAAAACATCTTAAGCCCTAGCGAGTTTGGCTCAGTGGATAGAGCATCAGCCTGTGGACTGAAGGGTCCTGGGTTCAATTCCAGTCAAGGGCACATGCCTGGATTGTGGGCTCGATCCCCAGTTGGGGGCGTGCAGGAGGCAGCCGATCAATGATTCAATGATTCTCTCTCATCATTGATGTTTCTATCTCTCCCTCTCCCTTCCTCTCTGAAATCAATAAAAATATTTTAAAAAACATCTTAAGCTCTGTATATTTTATCCTACAACACTGTGAGGTAGAACTATGTGCCCAACACAGTAGCCACTAACCATATGTGGCTGGTTAATTTAAAAATTAAATTTCTCAGATGCACTAGCCACATTTCAAATGATTAATAGTCATCTATGGCTAATGGCTACTGTATTAGCACAGACATGGGGCATTTCCATCATCACAGAAAGTCCTATTGGATAGCACCAAGCGCCCTCATTTTACAGATGAGTAGATGGCAGTGTGGAAAGGTTAAGTAACCCGCCCGAGGCCCAAGCGCTGGCAAGTAAGCTGGGATTGAATTCCAGTTAGTCTGGCACAAACACCGTTGCCCTTAAGCTGCATGCTACACATATTCTTAATGGAAGGGGAAATAGCTGGCCCTTATAAAGGAAGAGGAATTTATGGTATATGACTATCTGTGAAAGCACCGATAGAGCCTGCTTAGCAGCAAGCCTTATAGGCAAAGTCTGGATTCTGTGCAGGTGTTCCCTTCCCATGCATTCGGGGGAGGAATCTCTTTGGTCTAGCCAATCACAGTATTTCCATACCCTCGGCCAATAGGACCTTAGGGGGCTCTTGGGAAAGATTTTGTTCTTCTTCAATGGCAAGTCCATACGTGAGACTGGAATAGCTGCAACCATGTGGCAACTCTGAAGAGAGATACCATCAACCTTTGGGGATAGAATAACAGTGCAAAGAGGTAAAAAACAAAAAAACAAAACAAAACAAAACTCTCAATGAGTCAACCAGTCCTCAGCCTGCTCCAGACCTCCTCATTTGTTCAATCTGCTTTAAGCATGTCTTCTGTTACTTGCTGCTAGATGCATCCTTAACTGAGATCTTTTTAAAAAAATATATATTTTTATTGATTTCAAAGAGGAAGGGAGAGGGAGAGAGAGAAACATCAATGATGAAAGAGAATCATTATTGATCGGCTGCCTCCTGCACACCCCCTACTGGGGATCAAACCCACAACCCCAGGCAATGTGCCCTGACCAGGAATTGAGCCGTGACCTCCTGGTTCATAGATTGACGCTCAACCACTGAGCCACGTCAGCTGGGCCTTCACTGAGATCTTGGTGGTGTCATACTAACTAAGAAATGGAGAGCCCAGAGTGGGATGACTGCCCATGATCCCACCACCACTCGTTTTGTGGACTTGGAGGAATAAGAGACATATATCTCTTTAAAGGAAGAGAGTCCTCAGACAAGCAAAGAGGAGCAAGGACAATCTGAACTGAAGGTGGCCCAGAGCTTTGTGCAAGGATGGGGGTGGAAAGCAGTACAAGGGTGGTCAGGAAGAGGAAGCTCTGGGCTGAGTGGAGAAGGGTAGACGCCCATTGAAGCCTGCCAAGGACGACAGGATGTGAGCAGTGGCGGGGTCAGCTGATCTCAAGGTTCCAAATGAAGTCCTGGAGCTGTCAGAGGCTGACTGTGGTCAACAGACCTACATCTCACAGAAGGACAAGTAGCAGCCCCGGTGGGTGGGCAAAGTCAAACATCTCTGAATGGTGCCAGCTGTGGTCAGGATTGAGCCTCTCCAAGGAAATTCCAGCCCTCTAACTTGCACTGTAATTACCTCTCTCTCTCTCTCTCTCTCTCTCTCTCTCTCTCTCTCTCTCTCTCTCTCCTTCTCTCCAGCCAAGCTTTTGGGAAAGTTATTCACGCTCACTGTCTTCCCTCCCTCACCTCCTCAGTACACTGCCAGCTGGCCATTGTCTCTACCGGTCCAATGAAACTGTATGGCCCATGTCACATATGCCCTCCTAGGTGTCAAGAATGATGCCTGCTCCAGGCCTTCTCTTGATAAACTCTCACCAAAACTCCACACTGTCAGCCACTCCTGAGTAAGTTCTACCTCCATTGGTTTTCATGATTCCTCTCTCCTGGTCTTCCTCCCACCTCTCAGGGTGCTCCTTCTCAGTCTCCTGTCTTCACAGGCGATTCTTCCTGTGTTATCTTATAAAGCAATGTAATATGGTGGTTAAAACCATGGCCTCTGGTGTCAGCCCACCCGGGTTCAAATCCCTGCCCTACCACTTGCACGTAGCAATGAGAGGACTATGCCCTCTCACCAGTCCAAGGCTTGAACCTGTCCAAAACACTGTAGCAGCTCCCCACAATAAAGTTTTAATTCTGTTTCTTTGTTACTAATGTTGTGGCCCCACCCCATAACAAAGAAACAAAGGAAAATTTCCCCATCGAATTTCTTAATAGTATTATTCCTTTGGGAATGCCGTGTCATAAATTAAAATTGAAAGTGGGTGCAATCGTCATGCTACTGAGAAATCTCAATAGTAAATGGGGTATTTGTAATGGTACTAGATTTATTATCAAAAGATTACGACCTAACATTATCAAAGCTGAAGTATTAACAGGATCTGCAAAGGGAGAGGCTGTTGTGATTCCAAGAATTAATTTGTCCCCATCTGACACTGGCCTCCCATTTAAATTGATTCGACGATGGTTTCCCGTGATGCCAGCATTTGTGATGATTATTAATAAATCACAAGGACAGGAGGAGGAAACCAAGATGGCGGCATAGGTTAACACCGGAGTTTGCTGCCTCGAACAACCACTTCAAAAATACAACTAAGCCGAAACCGGTTTGGCTCAGTGGATAGAGCGTTGGCCTGCGGACTGAAGGGTCCCGGGTTCGATTCCGGTCAAGGGCATGTACCTGGGTTGCAGGCACATCCCCGGTGGGAGATGTACAGGAGGCAGCTGATCAATGTTTCTCTCTCATCGATGGTTCTAACTCTCTATCTCTCTCCCTTCCTCTCTGTAAAAAATCAATAAAATAATTTAAAAAAAATACAACTAAAAGATGGAACAGACATCATCCAGAACCACAGGAAGGCTGGCTGAGTGGAAGTTCTACAACTAGGAGGAAAGAGAATAGCATACCTAGACTCAGAGGAGGCGCAGTGCTGAAGTGAAATACTAAGGTGTGGAGTGCATGTGGAGCAGGCTGGTGGCGGAGGGCGCGGTTGTTGTTTTCAATCGGGAGGGAGTCTCAGACTCTGAGCTCCAGATCCGGGCGAGTCTCTAGGGACCCAGACTCAAACGGGAGAAGCGGGACTGTCTGGCTTCAGTCGGAACTCGAAGGCAGCTTTCTCTCCGAGGTTTGCAGCGGTTGCAGAGCCGCTGGGGACGGAACTGAGAGCAGCCATAACTGCTTGCTCCGCCCGCCCTGTAGATCCCCTGGGACCCGCCCCGCCCAAGCCCTGCACAGAGGCATTTGCCGGATAGCCTTAGGCAAACGCTAGATTAGCACCACCCTAGAGATCCAGCACAGAAGCTCTCCCACTGCAGACACAGCTGACTCTCATAGCCAGTTAGCCTGGAGGTCAATTCACCCCCAGTATTGCCGACAACAATCAAGGCTTAACTACAACAAGACTGCGCACAAAGACCACAAGGGGGTGCGCCAAGAAAGCATAAAAAATGCGGAGACAAAGAAACATGACAGAAATGGAGGATATAGAGCTAAAAAACGCACTTTTAAGGTCTTTCAATAATTTTCTAGAAACTGCTGATAAACTTGATGAGATCTACAAGAAATCTAATGAGACCCTCGATGTTGTGATAAAGAACCAACTAGAAATTAAGCATACACTGACTGAAATAAAGAATATTATACAGACACCCAACAGCAGACCAGAGGAGCACAAGAATCAAGTCAAAGATTTGAAATGTGAAGAAGCAAAAAACACCCAACCAGAAAAGCAAAATGAAAGAAGAATCCGAAAATACGAAGATAGTGTAAGGAGCCTCTGGGACAGCTTCAAGCGTACCAACATCAGAATTATAGGGGTGCCAGAAGATGAGAGACAGCAAGATATTGAAAACCTATTTGAAGAAATAATGACAGAAAACTTCCCCCACCTGGTGAAAGAAATGGACTTACAGGTCCAGGAAGCGCAGAGAACGCCAAACAAAAGGAATCCAAAGAGGACCACACCAAGACACATCATAATTAAAATGCCAAGAGCAAAAGACAAAGAGAGAATCTTAAAAGCAGCAAGAGAAAGAAACTCAGTTACCTACAAGGGAATACCCATACGACTGTCAGCTGATTTCTCAACAGAAACTTTGCAGGCCAGAAGGGAATGGCAAGAAATATTCAAAGTGATGAATACCAAGAACCTACAACCAAGATTACTTTATCCAGCAAAGCTATCATTCAGAATTGAAGGTCAGATAAAGAGCTTCACAGATAAGAAAAAGCTAAAGGAGTTCATCACCACCAAACCAGTATTATATGAAATGCTGAAAGAAGAGGAAGAAGAAGAAAAAGGTAAAGATACAAATTATGAACAACAAACATGCATCTATCAACAAGTGAATCTAAGAATCAAGTGAATAAATAATCTGATGTACAGAATGAACTGGTGATTATAATGAATCAGGGACATAGAAAGGGAATGGACTGACTATTCTTGGGGGGGAAAGGGGAGTGGGAGATGCGGGAAGAGACTGGACAAAAATCGTGCACCTATGGATGAGGACAGTGGGTGGGGAGTGAGGGCGGAGGGTGGGGCGGGAACTGGGAGGAGGGGAGTTATGGGGGGGGGAAAAGAGGAACAAATGTAATAATCTGAACAATAAAGATTTAATTAAAAAAATAAATAAATAAATCACAAGGACAAACTCTAGACAAAGTAGGCATGTTCCTACCTGAACCCGTTTTTGCACATGGTCAGTTATATGTTGCTTTCTCTTGAGTTTGAAGAGCATGTGATGTTACAGTTAAAGTCTAAGTACTTCATCACAAGGGAAATTAGTTAAGCACTCTGAAAGTGTTTTCACTCTTAATGTGGTATACAGGGAGATATTAGAATAAGTTTAATCACTTTATCAGTCATTGTTTGCATCACTGTTGTTTTTATATCATGTTTTTATCATTTTTATATCATGCCTCTGTTGTTATATCCTTTTGTTACTGCTTATTTATTAATAAATTTATGTATTATTTTCATATACATTTTACTAATTTCCTTTCATCTCTCACACTTCTATTATAGAGAAAGGGCAAATAGCAATATTAAAATATCTCCGATAATTAATTCCCTTTTTAAAAAAATATATTTTATTGATTTTTTACAGAGAGGAAGGGAGAGGGATAGAGAGTTTGAAACATCGATGAGAGAGAAACATTGATCAGCTGCCTCCTGCACACTCCCCACTGGGGATGTGCCCGCAACCAAGGTACATGCCCTTGACCGGAATCGAATCCGGGACCCTTGAGTCTGCATGCCGACGCTCTATCCACTGAGCCAAACCGGTTAGGGCAGTTTTTCAATCTACTTATCTACTGATGGGCACTTAGGCTGTTTCCAAATCTTAGCTGTTGTAAATTGCCCTGTTATGAACATAGGGGTGCATATATTCTTTCTGGTGATTGTTTCTGAATTCTTGTATTTAAATTCCTAGAAGTGGAATCACTGTGTCAAATGGGAGTTCCATTTTTAATTTTTTGAGGAAACTCCAAACTGTTTTCCACAGAGCCTGCAGTTTGCATTCCCACCAGCAGTGTACGAGGGTTCTTTTTTCTCCACATCCTCACCAACTCTTGTTGTTTGTTGATTTGTTGATGATAGTCATTCTAACAAGTGTGAGGTCATACCTCATTGTCCTTTTGATTTGCAACTCTCTGATGATTAGTGACTTTGAGCACTTGTGTCTGGCTTCTTTTACTCACCGTGTTTTGAGATTCATCCATGTTGTTGTGTGTATCCATTGTTCATTTATATTTTACTAGAGGCCTGGTGCATGAATTCATGCACCAGTGGGGCCTCTCGGCCTGGGGATCGAGCCTGGGACCTTTCAATCCATAGGCTGACACTCTATCCATTGAGCCAAACCAGCGAGGGCTCTACATTCTTGCTAACATTTGGTATTGTCAGTTATTTAAAGTTTAACCATTTTGGTGAGTGTGGAGAATTATCTCATTGTGGTCTTAATTTGCATATTCTTGATGTAGAAAGATTTTGAATACTTTTCATGGGTTTATTGGCCATTTATATATGTTATTTTATGAAGTATCTGCTCAGATCTTTTGTCCATTTAAAAAAATTACAGTCTTTTTATTACTGTATTATAGGAAATATATAAATATCTTGGATACCCATCCTTTGTCAGATCAATATTTTGCTTACCTTTTTTGGCTTTATTTTCTTAATAGTATCTTTTGATGGGCAAAGTTTTGATGTTTCTTTTATCAATTTTTTTCTTTTATGATTATTGCCTTCAATGACTTAAGAAATTTTTGCCTACCGCCAAGTCATAAAGATATTGTGTTTTCACCTAACAGCTTTATGATTTTAGCTTTTATTTTTTATTTTTTTTAAAATATATTTTATTGATTTTTCACAGAGAGGAAGGGAGAGATAGAGAGTTAGAAACATCGATGAGAGAGAAACATCGATCAGCTGCCTCCTGCACATCTCCCACTGGGGATGTGCCCGCAACCCACGTACATGCTCTTGACCGGAATCGAACCTGGGACCTTTCAGTCCGCAGGCCGACGCTCTATCCACTGAGCCAAACCGGTTTCGGCTGATTTTAGCTTTTAGGTTTTAGATTCATGATCCATTTTGAAATAATTTTTGCATATGGTGTGAGATAGGGTCAAGGTTCACTTACTTCTCCCATATGGATATTCAGTTGTTCCAGAACCATTTGTTAAAAAGATGTATTGCTTTGTCCAGTGTATTGCTTTTGACATCTTTGTCAAAAATAAAGTGACCATTAAGTGTGCGTCTATTTCTGGCCTTCTGTTTTGTTCCCTGGATCTATCTGTCAATCCTTATGCTACTACCACACTGTCTTGATTACAGTAGCCTATACGTCTTGAAGTTAAGTAGTATAAGTCTTCCAGTTTTTCTTAGTATTGAGATTTTAAAAGCTCCCCAGGTGGGTCTAATGTGCAGCCCAAACCTGAGAACTTTGAGAACATTCTAATGTGAGCCAAAGTTTCCAGACCCAGCTTTCTCTGTCCCTAGCTTCTAGGGCAGGGGTGGGGAACCATTTTTCTGCCAAGGGCCATTGGATATTTATCACATCATTCACAGGCCATACAAAATTATCAACTTAAAAACTAGCCTGCTATGCCCAGCTGGTATAGCTCAGTGGTTGAGCATCAACACATGAACAGAGAGGTCACCATTTCAATTCCCCTCAGGGCACATGCCCGGGTGCAGGCTCAGTCCCTAGTGGGGGATGTGCAGGAGGCAGCTGATCAATGTTTCTATCTCTATATCCCTCTCCCTTCTTTTCTCTCTAAATCAATAAAAACATTTAAAAACAAAAATGCACACACTTGGCCAAATCCTGGCCCAAAACACCTTGTAGGATTTAAAAAAAAAATTAGACTCCTATATTTGGTCAAATATTTAATTAACTCACCCCTAATGCCTTGGCAGGGCCAGGCCAAATGATTTTGTGGGCCTTATACGGCCGCCACGGGCCGGACATTCCCCATCCCTGCTCTAGGGCAACATGCTAAACCAATTAGTAAACTTGATCCTATCTCCTTAGACTAGAATCCTCTTCCTCTCCAGCTTTATGGCTGATGCATTAAGAACTTCATCAGTTTTTCACCTGGCTTCCCACAACTTCTAGAAAAAAAAAGCCTAAGTTCTTACTTAGTGTGCCTAAAATCACCCTTTATAATTAGGCTCACAAATACTTCACCCATTACCTTCCCCAATAAGTACCTTAAACTTTAGCCATATCATATTAGTCATTCCTCAAGTGTTGTTTTTTTAAATGTTAGTTTTTTTTTAACTACTTTATGACAAGTTTCATGTGTGTGTGTTTTTATTTTTTTTTTTTTATTTTTTTTAATATATTTTTATTGACTTTTCACAGAGAGGAAGGGAGAGAGATAGAGAGTCAGAAACATCGATGAGAGAGAAACATCGACCAGCTGCCTCCTGCACACCTCCCACTGGGGATGTGCCCGCAACCAAGGTACATGCCCTTGACCGGAATCGAACCTGGGACCTCTCAGTCCGCAGGCCGACGCTCTATCCACTGAGCCAAACCGGTTTCGGCATGTGTGTGTGTTTTTAAATTAAAAAATATTTTTATTAACTTCAGAGATGAAGGGAGAGGGAAAGAGAGATAGAAACATCAATGATGAAAGAGAATCATTAATCAGCTGCCTCCTGCATGGTCCACTTTGGGGATTGGGCCCGAAACCTGGGCATGTGCCCTGACCAGGAATCAAACCATGACCTCCTGGTTCATAGGTTGATGCTCAACCACTGAGCCATGCCGGCTGGGCCAGTTGATGTCTCTTATGACCCATATACAATTACTTGTCTTCTAGTTTGTTGAAGCAATAGGTCAGACATTTGCCACAACAATGACTGTTAAAGTGGCTGGCCATAAAACTCTGGCACCCATTCATCTAAAGAACACTCCCAACGAAGGCAACTGGTTGTGCCATCTCATCCACCTTATAGTATTTCAGGACAGCCAGCTTAACCCTCTTTCTCTTATGCTCACTCCTGTTGGGAGTGGTGTAAGACTGCTTCCCTTTCTTAGCACCACCACGTAGTCTCAACACAAGATAAAGAGTGGACTCCTTTCGAAGGTTATGGTCAAACAAAGAACATCCATATTCCAGTTGCTTGCCAGCAAAGATCAGTCTTTGCTGATCAGGGGGAATTCCTTCCTTATCTTGGGTCTTGGCCTTTACATTCTCTCTTGTATCCAAGGGGTCAGCCTCGAGAGTGATGGTCTTCCTCACAAGGGTTTTCGCAAAAATCTGCATCTTGGTGGCAGTTCCACCATGGACGGCAGATCGGAAAGCTTCCTCAAGTGTTTTAACCTTCCTCATGCCTCCATGCCTTTGCTGGCCCACCAACCTAAAACACACTTTCCTCCTGCCATTGCCTGTCACTTCCTTCTTCTCTTTCAACATGTAGCCTGGTATCGTCTACACTGCTGTGCTTTGACCCCTTATCTGGAATAAGTATCCTTCCCTGGTTCCCACGGCCATCTGTACTTGCCTTTATTATAGACACAGAGGTACTGTGTTATAACTGTCAGTCATCTTATCGCACAACTCCACTAACCTACGTGCTTCCTGAAATCTGAGACTTTGTATTTCCATTTCTTGTCCCTAGTGCCTACCAATATGCTCGGCACATCTGAGGTACCTAATAAATGTTTATTACATGTATGAAAACTGGGCTCCAATCTGCATTGTGATCTGGGGCAGATTTCCTTCATCTCTTTGAGCCTCTAGTCCAGCGGTTCTCAACCTGTGGGTCGCGACCCCTTTGGGGGTCGAACGACCCTTTCACAGGGGTCGACTAAGACCATCGGAAAACACATATATAATTACATATTGTTTTTGTGATTAATCACTATGCTTTAATTATGTTCAATTTGTAACAATGAAATTGGGGGTCACCACAACATGAGGAACTGTATTAAAGAGTCGCGGCATTAGGAAGGTTGAGAACCACTGCTCTAGTCCCATATCTACAAACTGGAAATAACACCTATGCCATAAGGTGGTTACGAGACTCGAGTGAGCTGATCCATGTAAAACCCATTGCGTGAATTGGTACATGGTAAATAGTAGCTCAATAAATCTTGGTCTCTTCCCATCTTCCACCATATCCTTCAGAAACACCCTCCCTATTACACTTCTTTAGCTGACCACTAGGTGGTGTCAGTCTCTGGCCTGACAATCAATCCCAGAGCAGCCCCCTTAAGGCCCCAATCCCAGCGCTTGTTACACTCAGACAGGAAAAGATGTTTAACGATTTGCTGGAAGATCCAAAAAAGAAGATACCCTCTCCCACACCAACGTCTTTTCCTACTGTCACCATTCTAGGTACCCTGATTATGGATTGCAGAGAATTCCTCTTTGATTCCTCACTATTTTGGTTATAATTTCAACTCAAGGATTTGAAGATTGAAAATGCTTCTTAACAATAGAAGTGGGAGAAGACGCTGAGGCAGAGAGGGATTCATGAGTGCTATAGGAGAAATGCAGAGAAGATGTTTACAGTCACATCCGCCTGAAAGGAATGAATTACGACGGTCTCCTCAACCAGCACAGGCACCCCTGGTCCTAACACTCTGTCAGCCTTCCCATCAATTAATCAAGAGCTCCTAATAGTGGGTGGATACAAAGAAATAAAAGACATCCTTGCCCTTAAGGAGTTTATAGTGTGGTGGTAGACACAGAACCTGCACAATTAAGTGCTAATGTCTAGGTCAGTGGTTCCCAACCTCTTTTTGGCCATGTCCCACCTAAGCATCTCTAAAATCCTGATGCCCCCCCTGTGACTTATAATTCTTATTATTCAAAAAGTGAACTCCTATTCATGTGGAGGAAGTCTAAAAGGCCATTAACTTGGTTTAAACAAGCTTCCAAAGAACATGGCATCCATGAACAAGAAACATAAAAGAACAAAAGGACAGTTGAAGTACTGAGGAAGAAATCACTAAGAAATTGTTAAAAAAAAAATCCTATATAATAAAAGCCTAATATGCAACTTGACCGAACTGTAGAAAGACTGGTCGCTATGATGCACACTGACCACCAGGGGGGCAGATGCTCAGTGCAGGAGCTGCCCCCAGCCCGCAGGCCGGCCAAGGTGGGTGCCAGGACCCCGACCCCCCCCCCCCCCCCATCGCCCTGCCAGTGCCCTCACAGATCGTCCCTGATCTCCAGCCAGGTCTAGGGACCCAGCCCATGCACGAACTTCGTGCATCTGGCCTCTAGTAATAATATGAAGTGATATAAAAGAAATAGCAAATAAAGTTTCAAAATATATAATAGAGAACCGAAATGCATAAAAATGTCACTGTATATTTATATACTGTATATGAGGCCCCTAGGGCCATAAGAAATGCAAAAAATTCACTGTTAGTAACTCATTCTCGAATTGCCCCCCTTAAAAATCAAGTTGCCCCCCTGTGGGGTGTGTGCCACTGGTGGGAACCACTGGTCTAGGTACTGAGGCTATCCTGAGTACAAGTTGGGAACAGGAGAGATGGGCAAAGGGAGAATAACAGGACGGCTTTTCTAAGGAGGGTAAGGAGGGGCTGGGAGAACAGTATAATTAAAGGCTCAGATAGAAATATGCATTCTCTCTCTTTTAGAGACACCCTCACAGTTCACATACTGGAAATAACCAAGTGTCCAACAACCCTAATGGATTGTGTAGAATCCAAGCAAGGACACTGCAAGTAACCAATATAAAAAGAGGGCGAGATGTGCGTGTACAAAGTGGAAAGGGATCAAGATAAGTTAATTGAAAAAGTAAGTTACAGAATAGTATATATTGTATGAGCTCACTTGTGGTTTTAAATTATGTTTATTTGTTTTTTTGTGGGTTTTTGTTTTTTAACCTCTTGGAAGGAGACCCACAGAACTCTCAGTAGTGGTGACTCTGAGGGTGGGACTGAAGAATGGGAGTGTGGAGAGCAGCGGGTTTACTTTTCACCTTGTACCTTCCTATACGCTGAGGGTTCTTTTAACCACTAATTATTACCATTTTTATAAGATAAAGTTAAAAATAAATACACATTCACATTCATAAGCTCATAGGAGTTGGGAGGTAGCAAATAAGAAGTGTTGACATGCAGGCTGAGGCCAGACTTTGGAAGTCCGTGGCTGGGAGAGTTCATACTGGATTTAGTTGTCTACAGACAGACACCCAGTAGAGGTTTGCCATCCAGGAAGAGACTCCACAGGGAGAACGGATGTAGAAAGACTCACCTTTGTAAGGTAACTAGCAGGGAGAGGAATGAAACTGCCCCCTTACAAGCGACATGCGGTCATCCCATCTAGCTTTTTCCTTTCAAAGATGTCTGAAATCTGTTTCAATCTGATTTCGCTTGGACGGTAACATTGGGAGAGGGTCCTGGGAGAGGAAGGAATCTGATAGGCATTCACTAAACACGTTCAGTGAGTCCCTGCCGCCATGTGTCTGTCACTGTGTGAGCCCAGGAGGGCTGTATAATAGGATGAATAAGATTCCACCGCTGTGTGAAGAAACTCTGGCAGAGGAAATTGGAGCTTTATTTCAAAGGAAAAAATGACAGACCTTGAGCACAGACGTGCAAGATTAGACAGAATTGGCAGCGTCTGAGATTTCTAGCCTGGAAGACGAAAGGTAGGTGGCCGTGGCCTGGAGCAAACCGAGCCCAGAGGGAGCTCTGGTTTGGAGGAAAGCTCTGGTTCCCTCTGGATTCTTCCGTGGCTCGCACTGCCATCAGGGGACAAGTCCTCAGTGTTGCTCCGCTTTCTGCAAGGACAGCCTGGAGGACGGAGAACCCTTCCTTGGCTAGAATTTTAAAAGGGTACAACCCTCTCTCTTCTGAACCTCAGTTTCTGGCAGCCCAAGTCGCCTGTGTCTCCCTGCACTCTGGCTTCCAGACACCAGAAAGCCAGACGCCCAGGGCGCAGGCTGCAAACACCGCCCAGGAGGGGGCAGTGGCCAGAAGCACCTCCGCGGGGCGGTGGACCCGCCGGCGCCCGGGGCTGGAGGCAGCCTTCCCGGACCGGCCGCGGGCCGGACAGAGGTCCCGCGCTCAGCAGACGCCCGCTCAGAACTCGGGTCCAGAGTCCCTCATCTTATTCCAAATCCCTGTTGCTCGGAATCTAAAACGCCGACTTGGTGGGGAGCCAGGCAGAAGGGATAAAAAAATAAAAAATAAACGAGCCCCGACCTCTTGGGGCGAAGGGGGCAGCCCCACCCGCTGGTGACTCACCTCCCTCCAAACCAGCGCCTGCCCCTTCCCGCGCTCCGGGCCCAGGCGGGCAGGGCGAAGGCGGGGACCAAAGGGGGGCCTCCCACCCCCAGGCCCCGGGAGGCCGAACAAGCTTGCGGCGGGGCCCCCGCGGGGGTCCCTGGTTACCTCTGAGGTCCCGGAGCAAGGTGGGGGCGGCCCTTGGGGCCCCTCCTCCCCCGCCCCCCGCCGCTGGCCCCGGTCCCGGTCCCCTCTCCAAAAAGTCTTCGAATCCAAGCTCAGCCTTTTCCCCGAACCGTCCCCGCGATTGGCGGCCCCCTGCCCCCCCACCCCCAGGGTCGGGGGGGCAGCCCCACCCCAGGCGCGGGGCACGTCAGGCACTCCAGAAACCAGGATCCCAGACCCGGCTGAATCCTAGAGAGCAGCCACTCCACTTGGCTCGCCCACTGCCAAGCACCCAGTTCCTGCAGCCACTCGCAGCGGAGAAGAGAAAGGCCCCGGCGGGAGGGGAGGACGCGCCCCGCCCCGAGCCCGCCAGCGGCGCCACGGGACCCCCGATCTCGAACCGCGGGGCCGGAGCTCCAGCCCCCGGAGCCGCCCGGACGCCCCCTCCCCAGGGCAGCGCGCCAACCCCGCGCATGCGCACTCGCAGGACTGCCGCGTAGCTCTCCCCCCTCCCTTTTTCTTCTCTCCCCGCCCCTTCTCTCCCTCCCTCCTCCACCCTTCCCCTCCCTCTCTCCCTCTCAGCCCGCCCCGCGGCACCTCAGTCGGGGGAACAGTGGTGCGAGCTCCAGGCCCGTGCACTGAGGAGGCAGAAACGAGGGGAGCCCCCAGAGCTCCATCAGGCCCCTTCCAAGGGCTCCCCCACCCGGTCCACGCCCCCACCCCCCACCCCGCCTCCTTCCAATTGTGCATTTTTGCAGCCGGAGGCGGCTCGGAGATGGAGCTGTGAGCTTTGCCCAGGGACGGGGGAAAGAGGAGCGAAGAGAAAAGCAGGGGGCGAAGGGTTTGGATTTGGGGTCAGGGGGCGTACCCTCGCCAGCAGACCCTCCACAAGGGGCTCCGAACTCTGCCTCTTCACCCACGCCCCCGGTGCGCGTTGCTGAAGGATAGGATAAGAATAGAGGAGAAGGAAAGGAGGAAAAAGGGGGACCCCCCAATTGGGGGGGGGCGACGGTGAGAAGTAGCAGGACCAGAGAGTAGGGGGCTGCTGCTTGCATCAGCCCACACCATGCTGACCCCGCCGCAGCTGCTGCTGCTGCCCCTGCTCTCAGCTCTGGTCGCGGCCGCTGTCGACGGTAAGTGAGATTCCGCGGCCCCCTAGGACCCCTGGGGACACCCACTCCCCAGCCCCCACTCCTGCGTTTGGATGGGGAAGGGAGACGCGGGAGGGGGTGCCTTTTGTTATCACAGTCCAGCTGACACAGCAGCGTCCCGACTGGGGGTGGGGATGGGGGTCCAATTTGGAGGATGTGGCCCTGGGTAAATGATGCTTCCATGGGGGCCCCCAGCCCAAACAAAGACCAGAGGCCTGGGAAGGGAGGAGAGGGTTCCCCCCTTTTCTGATCCAGGGATCCAGAGGCCTTCTCTTCCTATCTCTGGTTGGGGAGGGCCTCCACCTCCCCTACATCCTCCACCCCTCCACCCCCATCTGAATGGTGAAGGAATCCGGGTTTGCAATACAGGGCTGCAAATGGGGGTGGAGGGACTTTTGCAGTGGCCTCTGAATCTGGAAGAGGGAGCCAGGTCAAGAGTGCCTGGCTGGGAAGAGGGCAGGCAGGCCCGAGATGGCTGTGGGTGGAAAGGGAGGGCCATGGAGAGGCCCCCCCTGCTTGGGTGTGGAATCTGGGCCTGGGAGACCAGGCTTGGAGGCCTGGGTCCAGGATCCAGCCGCTGCCGGCCTGGGTTCCGAAGTGAGCACTTCCCCCTCTCAGGGCCTCTGTCAGTAGCCTGGATAGGGCTGTTTTGGGGGGCAGAGGAGAAGCAGGAGATGCTGTGTGACTTTGAATTTTCCTTCTTAATTCCTGGGAGCTTTGAAAGGAAAAACGTCAGATGTCAGGGTTGGGTAAGGGGGCTGGAGAATGGCCTGGAATGCTGAGGTGGGAGGTCGGAAGAAGGCTGCTTTCTCGCCTTCTGGCCTGATCACGGTGGGGACTGGTAGGAGAGTTGGAGGTTGGATGGGGGTTATGGCTATGCCCCACTCCCCAATTCCCTGCTCCTTTGGTAAATGTGTTTATTTCTCTCTACCATTCCCCTTCTCCCTCCATTTACATACACTTTGAATACTACAGTTGGGTCTGGGCTAGAACTGTGTCCTGTTGGGGAAGTGCCCCCTCCCCGTGTATGTCAGCTATTTGTTTTCCTCTTATTTGTGAGTCACTGGTTCAAGTCTTGCCTAAGCTTTGAGCTGGGGTCATGGGGTTGGGCTGGGCCCCTGACTTCAGAAGGGGTGGGATCTTACCGCTTCCTGTCATCCTGGAAAAATTGGGCCTAATACCATTGCGCACCCTTCCTCCATCTTCTAAATTTTGCGAGGTTGAGATTAGGAAAGTTTTCTCTGAAATCAGATTACCTTTCCCGCTCTTCCCCTACCCCCAAATTGCTTCGGTTGAGAGAGGGAGGTTAGGGAGTCAGGAAGCAGCTGTGCCAGAAAAACAGTATATTCAGTGGCCCTCAATTATTCTGTCTTGGGGACTGTCTGCTCCTCTGCCACCCCCCACCTCAATTATCTGCCCAAAAGGAGTAAAGAGGATCTGTCCTGAATATTCTCCTGACCAGCCCTCACAGCCAACCCTTACTCATGACTTTCCTCTTATGCATGTTCTTGCCCCGTTATCAATTCTGTGAGGTGGGAGGGGAAACCGAGGCAGAGGGATTTAGATATACAGTAGCAGCTTCTGGGAGGGAGAGAAAAAAATTTAAGAGAGAGAGAGAGACCATCAGGAATCTGTGGAGAACAGAAAGTTTCCCCAGCCAAGTCAGGAATGGCCCAGGTAGTGTCACCCCCAGGGTTCTAAAGCAGTTCTATTTGCCACACCAAGTTGGTTGGTGGTGAGTAGAAGAGGGAGACTGGATATGTTCGCCTTAATGCCTCCCTACCCTTTCTTAAAATTTTCACTCAGTCCATGGCTGTAACCCCAGCTCAAACCAACCTGTACCCAAAATTCCAGGGAAAGGACCCCTCCCCCAGCACACACTACCCTTCTTACCTTGGGAATGGGACTATGAATCATGAGTCTCACCCACTCTGGCTCAGGCAGAGGAATTGCACAGGCCCGAGGGCCAGTGCTATCCAGGCAGCCTAAGGGCTTCCCTTATCCTTCCTATCCCTGCCCTCAAGCCTCAAGCCCCAAGCCCACAGACATGTTTGAGAGAAGGAAACCTCCCGGCCCCAGCTTACCTGACTTAGTATCTAACCTTCCTTCCTGCTGCTCTCACAGGTCTTGCTGCTCTTCCAGGGGAGCAGCCTGGGGTCTCCCCCACCTCTTCTGCCTTCTCTGCTATGCCTGAACCTACCCCAGGGTCCCTTTCTCTTTGGGGAACAATGTCATTCCCTGCTAGTAGACAGAGTCGAGTGTCCTTGCTATGGGGAGGATGGGGAAACAGATGGGGTGCGGAATGGGAAGAAAGGTTATCGAGGATCCTGCTGAGATGAAGAACATTTTGTAGCGAGGAGGGCTGCCCCAGGCAGATCCGGCTCAGGGACGAAGGCTGACTGCCTTCCTTCCTCCAACCGCTCTCCACACACACCCTTGAGCAGTGTGTTACCACTTATCAGACAAGCTGGACCGTTGAAGTGAGTTATGAAACTGAGGTGTTTGCCTCCTGGCTCTTTGGGGAAAGGTTCCAAACTCCTTTTATCCCTGGTCAGACCCAGTTCCTTGAACATCTCCCTTTACCCTTATCTTTCAAAGCAGAGACACGAAAGACAAAGCAGGGACATGTGGGACATTGATTTGGGGATTTGGGGGAAGGGGGAGCGGGATATTTTGATGTTTGAGGCTGCTTCATAAGACTTCCTTTTTCCCCATTCTTGCTTCCCCTTCCTCCATTTTCTCCATAGTTTTTTGTTCCCAACCACTTCCCCATCACCAGGCCTCCCAAGGATGCCAATCGGGGCCCTGGCCAGAGCCAGAGCTTGTCCAATGCCCCAAACTCTTCCAAACTCCTTCTCACCTTTGGGAGCTCTTCCTTATGCAAGTCTAACTCTCTGTCCTCCTGTTGCAGCCTCCTCCTTGCACATTAGAACCCCAAGCTCATTCCCTCTCAGGAGTCTCTTTTCAGCTCCCCCTGCCCCCCACTTCGTGGACTCTCCAGCCTTCAAGTCCTCCAGCTCTGAATGGGAGGTGCTTATTGCCCAGTCGAGTCCCATGCAAGGGTCCCTTGACCTGGTGGAGCGAACTGTGGGATGTGAGCATTTGGAGAACCTAGTCCCACCCCTCTGTGTTCAGTCCCAGATTTCAGCCGGTTAGCAGGATCCTGCATTGTTTGGAGAAGGAAGCAGTTGGCTCTGGAGTGCTTCCTGTGCCGTGCTTCTGAAGGGCACCAGGGTCAACCTTCCCTGGGAGAGAGGTGCGGGATGGTGGAGGAGAGGCCTCTGCCCCTCTTGCTCCTCCTGGGGAGCTAAGACCCTCCCCAGGCCTTGGCCTCCCAGGTTGAAGAGCCCTATCTTCCCTTCCTCCCACCCGCCCGGTTCTATGGGAGGCAGTAGTCCCTATCCTGGGTCTCCCTGGGGTCAGACATTGAGAGGGCAGGGACTCTGTCTCTCTAAATCAGGATATATGCTGCCCCCACCTTAATCTGGGTCTCAGAGGGGTTGTTATTCCACGAGTTCATCCCAAGATAACTGTGTCATTGTCTTGGCAACCTTTGGGCCGAGACCCCACTGTATCTTTTTGCTTCAGTCAGTCTGTCATTGGCGTGTGCCCTCTTGGCCTTTCAGAAACTCTCTCATCCTCTTGGTTTATCTCTCTTATTGCCCATCCTTCGTGGCATTCTCGGCCCCGTTTCTCAATCTCTGTTGCTTGCTTTGTCTCTGCTCGTCGCCATCCCTTCCATCCAGGCCTCTTGGTATCCCGAAAGCTATCTCCTGGGCTTGCTCACATGCTCGAAATTTTGTAGTTGTTCGTACCCTCCCAGGCCAGACTGGGAGTATCCAGTTTGGCAGTGAAAGTTCTTCTCCACTTTCCTTCAAGTTCCTCTCTCGTCTTCCCCCTCCACTAATTTTGGGAATGGATTTTGGAGAGAATGTTTCTGCAAGGAGGGAACTTGATACGCTTTGTGGACTGAGTAAGAGGGAGAAAGGAGATATTTCAGAAGGAAGGAGGGAGGTTAGACTCCTGGCAGGACTTCCTCATGACCTAAGAACTAGAGAAAGGCGTGGGGAATGGCTCAGGGGCTTAGAGCTCTCACTTCTGCTGAGGATGATCCCTGTGTGTGTGTTGGGGGTAGATGATCAGGGCTCATAAAGGCCTGGGGAGAGATACGATGATCCCTGAGGACATTTGAAGGGTCTGAATCTTCCTTGTGGGGGAAAGGAAAAGATGGTAGGGAGGTCACTTGTCAGGCTAATGTGCTGCTGAGTCAATATTGACTCAAGATGTAGGGGGAGACCCTTCCCCTCCCCTGGCAGTGCAGGCCATCCTGTCTGTCCGTCTGTCCAGGCCGCAAAGCAGAGGCCCAGACTCAGGAATGACAAAAATGTGTCTGAGCCTCGCTGAGCTGCGGGAAAGAGCCACCGGGTAACACCCAAAATACATAAAATTCAGTGAAAAGCTCTTGGTTTGGGTTTGGGAGGCCCTTGCTGCCCCACCCCCATATGTTTGAAAGTTTAGATTCCTGCAGGCTCTGCCCCCCACCCCTTGGCCACCCCCTGGCTCCTCTTCCCTGAGATATATCGTGTTGTTCCCTTTAGAAAACATCCCTTCACACAATCTCTCTCTCTCTCCGGTGTCTGCTCAAGGGGTTTCTTTCATGAATTTCCTGCCTCAGGTCTCCTGGTCCTGTAGGAAGCACCATCTGCGGTCTCACCTCTCTCCCTCTCCCTCAAAGAGTGGGTCCCCTCCTCTGAGAAGACCTCCGCAGGGCGTCCTTTCCTCATGCGCTCTTCTCTGGCCAGGCACCCTTCCCCGCCCCACCCCCCAGGTCCCAGGACGGGATAGAGGAGGACAGCCAAGGCTGAAGCCGGGCAGTGGGGTCCGTGTACACCCAACGCTACGCCTCCTGTCCTGGCTCCAGCTTGGTGGCCCTGGGGGCCATGGCTGGGCCGAGTGCCTGGATCTGAGGGGGGGCAGGGGTGTTGGCCAGAGTTAGCATGGCGGTCACATTCATCTCCAGGCAAAGCTGAGAACAGACGGCCCCTGTGTCCTGGCGTTCTCTCTGCAACCTCGCTTGCTCTCTTTCCTTTTTAGTTCTCCTCCTTCATCTCTCCCCTCTTTCTTCCCTCTTCTGTCTTGTTCTTGTCCCTCTCCTCCCTGATGAGCCTTGAAGGCCACTACCACCCCCCGTGATCCTGCTCCCACTCCCAGCTTCAGGGACCAAAGTATGCTCCCTGCTGTTAGTCTCCCTTCTCCACCTGCTCAGTTATGACTCGCTCTGCACCTCGGTTTCTACCTCTGTCTGATGGGGATTGCAACAGTACCCACCTCACAGCATTGGGAGGATCTAAATGAGTTAATACAAAGTGTTTCCTTCCAATCAGTGGCTGACTCATAGTGACCAGGTAAAGTGTTCGTAGCTCCTGTCATTACGAAGCCCCAATTCTCACGAGGGGCAGGAGGCAGCAGCGGCCGCTGAGCCCAGTAGTTGATCCCCAATTTAGGGCTGAACTTAGGGCTGTGTTGCTCCCTCATCTTAGCTGCAGGCCACAAAGATGGGTGTTCTGGGTGCTGGTATCAGATGCAGAAGGCTCAGGGGGCGGAGGGGGTGGGGGTGGGCTTGGCTGGAGGCTCTAAACAGATTACCAGCTTCCTACCCACCCCCACGGCAACTCCCTCCCACCTCCAGTGGGGCTTCCCTGGGCCGCGTAGACTGCCCCAAAGTAGGTTATTTGTTTCTTTCCTCTCCGCTCCCCCTGAAGGAAATCAAAGACAGGCCTCAGCCTTCAAACTCCACATTCCCTGGGCTTTCTCCACCATCCCTGACAGGAAGGAAGTTCTTTCACTTATCTCTCCACGATCCTAGCGCTGCCCTGGCTCCTGGGAGATGTGCATCCCCAACCTCTCTGTCCCTGGGTCTGAAGAGATGCTGATGTGGGATAGGGAGCCCTGAGGGCTCCTCTTCTTTCACTCCCCCCTCCCCCACTCCCTTCCCTCTGCGAGAGCACATCTGGTTTGTGAATCTCTCTCATTCCAGCTTTCGGAGTTTGCCAGCTGCTGTTTCCTCTGTCGAGTTCAGGCCAAAAATGGGGGTGGGGGACAGCAGGGGGGACAAAGTAAGGGCCAAAGGAGGGGGGATCATGGCTGGGACGCAGAATGGAGCAGAGTTTGGAGTGACCAACCGGTGACCTCAGGCCTAGTCTGTGAGTTCTGGCGCAGGAGGCTTGGGGGTGTGGACTATGTCCAGGTGGGGGTGGGAGGCACGGTGGGGCTATGGAGGCCATTTCTGGGCTTCAAACAGCCCATCTGCCTCTGAGTCCCATTCCAGCCCCCTCTACCCCCCCAGACAGTCTCGGCTGGCCAGGGGAAGAGCACCCTTCTCCGGCATGCTAACTAGGCTGGCGGGTTCCCCGGGAAGACCTCACAGCTGGCCCAGTGGGGCAATGAACTCAGTATTATCCACCTCCTCAAGGGGCCTTTATTCCCTGCTCAGGGTGGGGGGGAGGGGAGGGGGGCTCTGGGGGGGAGGGCCTGGCCCGGCCATCCTTGATGTGTTTCCTGAACTCGGCTCTCATCCTGGTCAGGGCCTGGGTGTAGTGCCCTCTGCCAGCGACGGAGGTTAGGGAGGGGGGACATCTTCTCCACGTGGCCCCCTCAGACTCTGTCCCTCCCGGCGAGCCCTGACACACTTTACTTAGACTCCGTCCCAGCCCGAGCTCACTCTGCCCTGCATTCGAGGTCGTGGTGTGCAGCTGCCTTCCCAGGGACCTGAGGCTCCTGAGGGGCATTTACTCCTCCTTGGCACCCTGGTGCCTAGGCAGTGCCTGGCACAGAGCTGGTCTCCAGTGCACGCCAGCTGAATAGAAATGGAATTGACACAGGACGAGGAAAAGGCGATGAAGAGCGGGGGGACTGGGAGCCAGCCCTGGGTGGGGGTAAGGGACCGGGAGGACTTTCCTTCCCATGGGGACCTGGTGATGGGGTTGGGAGGAACAGCTGGGTGTCTCTTAGGGGAATGGGGAGACTAGTATAGGCTGCACTGGTTAAAAGCTTGGAGTCGGCTCAAGACTGAGTGAGCCCTGGTGTGTCCTTTGCCTACTATGTGACCCCACCCTCCTGAGGCTCCGTGTCCTCGTCTATAAAATGGTGGCAGGAGTAGTACCTACTGTCTCATATTGTGGGGAAGACGATTAAATGAGATGACACAGAGAAAGAACTGGCTTACCACAATCCCTGGCACATACTGAGCCCGTGATAGGAGTTAGTGTTACATTCTTCATTCCTCCTCCTTAGAGAATGAGGTGTGAGGATGGCGTGGAGCAGAGGGAAGCCGGTGGGGGTGAAGGGACAGCGCAAAGAGGCCCTGGATGCAGCAGCCTCACGGTCTGGCTGGGCTGGAATCAGCTCCCACAGGTCCCCCCAGCCCTCTCTTGCCTCGGCTTTCCAACGCCATCACCCTGAGCGATCTTTAGGTGCCTCTTATCTTTGGGGACATCTGCTGAAAGTCCTCCCTGAGGTCTAAGCACAAGGGAGGCTATGTCTTTAGGGACTGGAGGTGGGGCCCCCTGCCCTGCCCCCCCCACTCCCCTCCCCACAGTCTTGCCCTCCAGTACCTCCGTTGATATCGTCTCCAAGCTACGTCTCCAAGCTACGGGTGTACCAAGGGCACCCCCCCACACACACACTTCCCGTCTGGGGGCCTGGTGGTTAGTTAGGAGTTGGAGATGGGGGAGAGGGTGATGGGTTCCTAGGACCAGGAGTTCCCAGAGGACAGAGGAGCAGCGAGGTTACAAAAGATCAGCTCTGGGCTTGCAGTGGGAGGGAGAGGAAGATAAGAGAAAACATGTCAATGTTCCGTAAATGCCCTGTCCTTCCTCTCGGTCAGCAAAGCTGCAGGTGTTGGTCAGCGTGGCCAAGAGTGACCCAGACAGCAAGGCTTTGACCCTGAGGGCTGGAGGAGGGGGCGCACTGGACGGGCAGCTAGGGAGCTGGGCGAGGGCAGTAAAGTGTGCTCCCTGTATCCTCCCCCTCCCCCCACCACAGGTATTCTGTGTTCTAGGAGTGACACACAGCCACCTCCCCCCACCATGGGCTGTGACTCACAGAGTCTGGGCCAAATGGAGCCTGATGATAGGGAAGGAGGAGGAGCTGTACGGGGGGCTTTAGGGCCATAGAGTTGGCTTTCAGCCTTCATTGACACCCCGTTTTCTTTCCTTGCCCCTAGTCCCCAAGACTTGCAGCCCCAAGCAGTTTGCCTGCAAAGACCAGATCACCTGTATCTCCAAGGGCTGGCGGTGTGATGGTGAGAGGGACTGCCCGGATGGATCTGATGAGGCCCCGGAGATCTGTAAGTACTTTTCTGGGTCCCTCCCCCAAAACTCCTGACTTATCTTTTTCCTTTTGGCCCAGGCAGTTTGGGATGAGGACAAGCTGATCTCTCGCCTGGTGTAGACCTTGCTCTGTGATTGTTTGTCCATGACACAGCTAAAACTGTCCTCTCCCCCCTCATTGTGCCCGGCAGGGTGCCTGGCTTGCTCAGAAATGGCCCGTGGGATTGCTTACTCGGCCGCTGCACCGCGAGTCTTCCCAAGACTGTTTTCTCCGCACTGACATTTTTTTAAAATATATTTTTATTGATTTCAGAGAGGAAGGGAGAGAGAGATAGAAACATCAATGGTGAGAGAGTATCACTGACTGGCTGCCTCCCGCACGCTCCCTACTGGGGATCGAGCCCACAACCCAGCATGTACCCTTGACCGGAATCGAACCCGGGATCCGTCAGTCCACAGGCTGACACTCTAACCCTGAGCCAAACCAGCCAGGGCCGCACTGACATTTTTGCTGGAAGGAGAGAGCCCAACCTCCCTTTTCTTTTGCTTGTCCTTCTTTTTCCCACCTCAAAGCCTCCCGGCCCTTGCTGAGTGCCCACAGGTCCAGCCGGGTCCCCTTTCTGTCCTCAGAGTCCCAGGCCAAAGGCCACCAACTCTTGCTCAGTCTCTATACCAGAAGCCCCACCCCTGTGCGTTTCCCACCACCCCCGCCTTCCCCTGCCCCCAGTAAGTGGTGTAATCAGAGGCAGCTGTTTAAACTGGGAGAAAGGTCCCCACCCAGCTTTTACTTTGCCAGTGGGGGTGGGAGGTGGGGGGTGGAGGACTTGCTGGCTGGACCCCAGAATCCTGGGCAGCTGGCAAAGTGTTGGGGTCTCCACCTTCAGCCTCTCCCCTGCTTTGTCAATCTCGGCCAGGGTCTAGGTGCCCGAGCATTCTTAGGTCTGTCTCTGTTTTTTTTCCCGGGTTTATCCTGTTCCAGCCCCATCCCCTGTGCTCTCCCCACACCCTTACCCGTAATTATCAGGGGTAATTTTAGGGCCGGAAAGGGAGCCACCAGTTCTCTCTGCCCTGGAGGACTGGGGGCCAGGGATATTCTACAAGTGTCTATGGTGGAGTGGTTCAGCCTGGAGTGCCTCCTTGTCTGATGCCACCTTAACCCCCACATTTCTGACCCGATGCTTGGTGTTGAGGATTAAGAAAGCCTTGCAGAGGGGCCAGACCTGGCTCTTTTTATCCATTCTTTCCTTGAAGCAAACCCCACCTTATACACATCCCCACTCTTACTCTCAGACCCATCACACACACAGCCTCTCCTGGGCACTGACTTGTCCACCCTCCACCCCGACATATACAAAAGCAGCAACACAGAGTCAACACTCAAAACGGGGAGGTGCAGAAGCACTCAGACAGACACACAAAACCAGACTCAATCCCCAAAGAATGTGGAAATGGAGACACACAGATATCCCCTCACTGCACACCACACACCGCCCTCACCTGTGCATGCAGACTCCTGCCCAGGCACAGGATAGCCCACTCACAGGTAGACACTCTCACACACCCCGTCCAGGTCGGCGAGCCAGTCCACAGTAGTCTGTCTTCCAGCTCATGGGCTCAGCCAGCTTCCTAGCCTGCAAGGCCTGACGATTCTCTGAGGAGCTCAACAGCCACCCCAAGTCCATCTTCTTGGGCAACAAAGGAAGTACCAGAGACATCACCAGCGGGCTTCCATCTTTGACCCTTCCCAGATCTTTCTATCAGACAGGCTGCTCTGGGGTTGGGGGATCTAGAATAGTGCTGTCCAATAGAAATACAATGCAAAGCATAAGGCAATTCACTATTTTCTAGTAGCCACATTTAAAAAGGAAAAAACAACCAGGTGAAATTAATTTTATTTAGTGTATCCAACATTTTATCATTTTAGTATAATATTCATATAAAAGTATTCATGAGATCTTTCACATTCTTTTTTTTTTTTATTGATTTCAGAGAGGAAGGGAGAAGGAGAGAGAGAGAGAAATATCAATGATGAGAGAGAATCATCGGTTGGCTGCCTCCTGCACATCCCCTACTGGGGATTGAGCAAGCAACCTGGCATGTGCCCTGACTGGGAATTGAACCGTGACCTCCTGGTTCATAGGTCAACACTCAAACACTGAGCCACGCCGGCTGGGCCACATTCTTTTTTGTTTGTGGCATTAAGTCTTCAGAAGCCAGTGGGTATTTTATGCTTACATTTTCAACTAGTCACAGTTCAAGTGCGCGGTAGTGACCTATGCCTGATGCTACATATTGGACAGTGCAGTTCCGGAAGACCCGGTCCGTCCGACTCTTAGCCCATTCTGTGACCCGGGCAGCTATGGGAAGGAGATGCTCTTTGTCACTGGAGCTTTTCTAACATGGACTCTGTTTTCCTTGGCTCATTGAAACCTTTCACTTCTAACCTTGGCCTGTCTCCTGAGTGTAGAATGTGGAGGCGTTGGGGTCCATAGGCAGGGGACATTGGAAGAGTGGACTCTTGGCTGAAGGCCGCGTTCTCCCCTCCACCTAGCTGCTCCCAGGTGTGTGACATCTGTGTCGAAGAGCTCTAGATGAAGAGTCTAACCAACTCTGAGGCCTCCTAAGATCTCAAAAATGCAGATGTCTGAAACCCAAGTCTCAGTTCCCGCTTCCTCTCCCAGGGAGCAGCTGGCCAACTACAGCTGCTTTTGCCAGCGTGGTAATGCTAACCTTTCCGTCTGCCCCCAGGCCCACAGAGTAAGGCCCAGCGATGTCAGCCGAACGAGCACAATTGCCTGGGCACTGAGCTGTGTATTCCCATGTCCCGCCTCTGCAATGGGGTGCAGGACTGCATGGATGGCTCGGACGAGGGGGCCCACTGCCGAGGTAAGGGCTCTTCTACCTCTCCTCTCACAGGTGCCTGCGGTGAGTTCTCAGCTGGGCACCTGAGGGGTCTGGAGGCCTGCCATCCGAGGACTGTCCCTGCACCTCCAGTAGGGATAAGGCTTTGTCCTACGCCCCTACATAGAATTGCCACCAGACAGCGGCCAAAATCAGTGGGCCCTTTGGGCTTGGAGCTTGTCCAAGTATGGGCCCTGTCCTGAGCTTCTCCCTGTGCGTGGACAAGTCAGTACCCCTCTCCAGACCCTAGTTTCCCACCTGTAAACGGAAAGCTTTACATGAGATCAGTGTTTTCATACTTTTTTTTTTTTGTAAATAGTGGGACCTTTTCTCCAAATGGTTTCTTATATGTAACATGAGTATGACCAGAGAAGAGCAGACTCTGATGAAAGCTGGGGTTGGGGGGCTGAAGTTTTGCTCGTCTGCTTCCCTGGCCTGTGGGAGGAGACACCTCCAGGTCCTGTTCACTCAGGGCAGGGAGTGTGGAGAAGGGAGTGTGTGGAAGGTTTTTAATCCTCTCCTTTGGTTGGTTTTGCCTGTTCTTGTCTGAAGCTCCTGGGATGGGGTGCAGTGTGGGCCCAGGGGTTGACTTCGGTTACCACGCACATCCCACCTTAGCGGATGGTGCATGTTCAAATGTGCTTCCTTTTGAATACCTCAAATACCTTTTCAGTTTTAAAAATAACAAAGAACCTCAAAACCTAGGGTTTGAACTTCCTTTCTGATATTACAGACATTGGTTCTCCTCAAACACCTATCCCTGCCAAATCATATCCAGAAAAGAAACTCTTCTAGATTCTCTAGAAGAAACAATACTTACCCGCTCTGTGCTGGAAGGCTGGACAGACAGCACATTTGGGCTCTCGGGTGGAGGTGGGGAGGAAAAGGAGTAACTGGGGTCTGGCCCCCCACCCCAGCTCTGCCTGGCAGGCTTAGTGCTTCTGAACGTCTTAGCATCTGGGGCAGCTCTCACTCCTAGGTGGGGGGGTGAGGCAGCTGGACAAAGGGGTCTTTGTGGCCAGGCCGCCTGGCCCCACGCAAGGCCATTAATTGGGTCGCTGGTTTGGGGGGGGCCGCTGTTCCCACCTCTCCCCCTCCTGTCTCATTCCCTTGCGTCTCCCCCGTGGAAGTGGGTCAGTGGCAGGAGAAAGATTAGAGAAGAATCCGGAGGGAACCAAATTGCTCCTCCTGCCATCCTCCGCCTGGACTTCACTGAGGCTTCTCTCAGAAGCCTCTAGGGCTCAAGGGATAAGTTGCAGGGGTGCTTCCAAGCCAGAGCTGGGATCCTGTGGGGAAAGATTCGATTCCATATCCACTCTTCCCCCGCAGCCTGGGGCCGGCATGGTAGTCCCCGGGCAGTGCAAATAAGAGGCATATGAAGGGAATAAGACTCACTGCCCACATTCCCTTTGAGCCCAACAAACCTCCGCACCTCTCTCCGTGGGACAGGGGGAGGCCAGAGCAGGGAGATGGTTGTAAGCCCTAATTGGTTAAATGACCTGGACCTTGGGCCTGTCTTATACCCTCTCTGAGTCTCAGTTTCCCCACTTGCAAAATATGGTAGATGCTTCCTAAGCCCCTTTCCTCTCCAACACCGCAGGCCTTGAATGTGGTTTCTGAAGGGTTGACGGGAGTTGGGTGGAGGGTACAGTCTGGGGGTGGCTGCCAGGTCTGAGGCCCTGAGTGTGTGTCTCCTGCCCCTCACAGAGCTCCTAGGCAACTGTTCTCAGCTGGGCTGCCAGCACCATTGTGTCCCCACACTCAACGGGCCTACCTGCTACTGCAACAACAGCTTCCAGCTGCAGGCAGATGGGAAGACCTGCAAAGGTGAGTGCAACTGCTACTGGGATGGTGGTGGGAAGAGGGAGGCAGGGCCAGCGGGCCTGGCTGGAGTAGGAGAAAGTTAGATGGAAGGTGCCAGAGAGGAGGCGTGGCTACAGGCCCTATATATAGCCTCCGGGCATGACTCGGAGCCCACTTGCTCCCACCAGACGTTTAAAAATTCATCTTAAAATTATATAGGTCACATGTGAGTTTTCTTGTAAAAAAGTTAAAGCACGACAGATAAAACTAAAGTCCACTTCGACAAATCCTCTTCACTTCTGGTCCCTTTCCCATCTCTGTGGAGATCAGCTCTGTTACCGGTTTGCTCTCTCTCTTTCCGGGGCTTTTTCTGTACATCTGTGCGCATGTACTCATGGAAAACCCCAGTGAAAGTACTGTTTATGCGCATCTGCTCTTTTTTACATAAAATCATCCTGTACATATCTGTTTTCAATTTTTTCCACTCAGCATGTTCTAGAGATTTTTCCATGTTAATACGTAGAGATCTACCTCGTTCTTTTAAAAACCGCCGTGATGTATGACTGTTACCACAGTTTACTTGGCCATCGCCCTATTGATGAGTAAGATGTTCCCAATTTCTCTCTGTTACAAACAATGCAAACTTTTCTGTTTTAAATTTGCCTCCCTCGAGCCTTTGCACAAATGCCACCTTCCCAGGGAGGCCACCCCTGGCCACTCTAAATCACACTCCCGCCTGCGTGCCCTTTCCCCTCTCTCTGCTTAATATTTTTCATAGCACCAGTCACTTTCCAGTGCACTAGCAGCTCAAAAAATACAATTTATCTTTCTTTTGTATTTATTATTATTATACCAGTATTCCATTTACCATCAGAATTTAAGTTTTACGCGGGAACAGTTTGAATTTGTTTTCTTCACTGCTGTAGCGCTAGAGCCTAGGACAGCTCTGGCACTGAGTAGGCACTAAAGAAATATTTTCTGAATGAATGGATGGTATGCACATATGCGCCTTTCTCCAAGTCTGGACTTGCTGGGTGAGTTTGCACGGTTATTGTTATAATATTCTGCCAAATTGTCCTCCAACGTAGCTGTAGGGATGGACAGTGGTAGTGTCTGAGGGCACACGCTTCCCTGCTCTCATCGCCCTGCCCATGACCATGCCCTTGATTTTTTTCCTGGCAGACTTTGATGAGTGCTCGGTGTACGGCACCTGCAGCCAGCTCTGCACCAACACAGATGGCTCCTTCACCTGCGGCTGTGTGGAAGGTTACCTGCTGCAGCCAGACAACCGTTCCTGCAAGGCCAAGAACGGTGGGTGGGGTCACCTGTGCCCACAAGGGGAGGTGCCCTCAGTGCTGTTCCTCGGTGGAGAGCAGCCTGTGAGGTCCTAGGGACCCTGGCTGCATTGACCCCCCTCTCCTCCATCCACAGAGCCGGTAGACCGGCCCCCGGTGCTGCTGATTGCCAACTCTCAAAACATCCTGGCCACGTACCTGAGTGGGGCCCAAGTGTCTACCATCACGCCCACCAGCACACGGCAGACCACGGCCATGGACTTCAGCTACGCCAACGAGACTGTGTGCTGGGTGCACGTCGGGGACAGTGCCGCCCAGACGCAGCTCAAGTGTGCCCGCCTGCCTGGCCTGAAGGGCTTCGTGGATGAGCACACCATCAACATCTCCCTCAGCCTGCACCGTGAGTCGCTTGCTCCCAGGTTGGAGGGTGCAGAAGGGCAAGGGAAGTGGGGCCTGGCTGGGGCAGAAGCTGATGGTTAGACAGGGTGACCCCTGTCAGGCACTGGAACCTAAACAAGAAGCCGACACAGGGGCAGAGTCAGGCCATGCTTTTCTGGCTCCGATCTGAGAAGTCCTCAAAGGAGGAATGACCGGTCAATCTCCAGAGACCGGGGACTGTCCCTTCTCAGAGAGAAGAGTGTTGATTAGGTTTCCAAGGGGCTTTCCCTCGAAGGGGTAGCGAGGGCTGAGAAGCCTTGCCGGGTAGTGCCTGAGGGATTGGCTGGGTCTGTCTTCATGATGTCGCCAGAATAGCACGGGTGTGGAGGTCCTGGGGCTGTTTCTGGGGGACTGTGTGGCGGTGGATGAGAGCGGAGGAGGAGCGGTGAGGCTGGGACCCCCTGGGTGCTTTAGGGTACTCAGGATGTTCCCTTTGGGGCTCCCTCCCTAGGCTGTACTTTGCTGTCTAAGGGGTGTTCCTGGGGATGGGGCCAGGGCATAGATACAGCGCTTGGAGCACTCCTGCTCAGCTCAAGATGCTGTTATATAAACAAACAAAACATCTGGCATCATCACATTACCAGGAAATGCACCACAGGGCGGAGGGAACGATGGGGCCTGTGGTTGATCCGACCCACTGGGGAGGGTAACTTGATCTGTGACCTTGAGTAAACCAGCGTTCCTTGTAACTCTGCTTTGGTTTCTAATCTGCAAAATGGGATTGAGATTGTCTGTTCGGATCAGATAAATTGAAGTGAAAGTCAGAGGTAGCTGGAGGGTGGCAAACAAAAGACTTAGTATTGTGAGCCTTGGGCCTGTCTAGATCTTGAAGTTCCTTATTGGTTCCTGTGTGATGATCCCCACGGAGGACAAAGACCCTGAGAAGGTGCAGGGCTTAGTTCTGCTTCAGCAGATGTTCTTCTGAGAGCCCCACCCTCTGTGGCCTCATCATACTGTCCACACCTCAGGTCCAGAGCATCCCAGTGGGGTCCTCGGGCTGCTGGTGACCAACGCTCCCCTGTGATTGGACATGTTCTCCTTGGAGTACCGAGCTGGGGTTGCCCCACATGCTTGGCTGAGCTCTCGGGGGTGGGCTGCTCAGGGAACTCCATGGCAAACGGGGTAGGGTTCGGGGGAGACCCCGTGAGACATCTCCCCTCTCCCTGCTCCTTGTCGATGGCCCCACCTAATAGGCCTGTCTGGGCAAACAGCTCCAGCAGTTCCCTCCCTGGCCCTGAGGCCAGACCCTGGGCTCGTGGGCAGGAGGCTGGGGAGGGGTGCCCTGATGGGAACCTTCTCAGCTTTTGCTCTGGCCTGGCCCCTCTCCTGCCTTCCTCCCCAGGAGAAGCCGGAAATAACCTCAGGCGGGTATCCCTCCCTTGGCAAACACAGCCTTGCCTCCCAGTCTGCTAGGTTCCGTGGGCCCTTCTGGGGCAGAGTCCAAGCGCCGGGAAGAGATCAAGGTTCTGGGGAGAAGTGCTAGTGGGGTGAAGAAGTGGGTTCCTCTTGCCCCAGCCTCTGTCCCTGCCCCCCTGCCCTGCCTGCACCCCACACCCCATGCCGCCTGAATGTCTGGCTGTCACCCTGAGGATGATTGTTTTGCTCTCATCCCACAAACTAATTATGGGCCCTGAACTGAGGAAATAGAAAGTGTCTCTCCCCTAGTGCCCTCCCCACATCCCCAGTGTACCCCCCCCCCCCCCCCCATTCCCAGGAGAGGCTGAAGGCCTACCCTGCTGTGCAGGGTGGCTGGTCCCAGGCGCTCACCTGTGCAGTGGGCTGCTGGCCTGTAATTAGCTCCCCAGGGCGGATGGAGAAGAAGGGCTGCTGGTTTCTCCTGCTTTCTCTCTGCCCTCTGGGGGAGCCCTCCCTGCAATCATCCCATTCTTGGCCATGACTGTGACCTCCATCAGACCCCTGGGCTGAGCCCCACGTGGGAGGGAGGAGTCTGACAATGGAGAGGTGCGGGGGCTCAGAGGCCAAGAGGCCAAGGGAAGCCTGCCTGCTGGTGTGGGAAGAAGAGGGAGCCTGCCCCACAGAAAACTCGGGATACAGAAATAGAATAGAAAGGAGGAAGGAGGCCAGGAAGTAAGACCTGGGTCTTGGGGCACGAGTGAGCCAGACCTGCTCTGAGTCCTGAGAGCCCTAGAGGACCCTCCAAGGCTGCGGTGGCCAGTGGTCAGTGCAGCCTCTAGGAGAGGCTTGTGGAGCAGGCTCAGGACTGGCCCCAGCTCCTTCCCTCTGTTTGTACTCAAGAGTGGGGGCATCCACTGAGCAACATCCCCAGCATCCTGAGAGGTGTGTATGTGCACTTCCTTCCCGCACCCTCCTCTCACAGCCCCAGTGCTCCCACTGCCCTGGATTGGGGTGATCCCTCCCCCGCCCTCCTGGGCTATCGCCTAAAGGCCCATCCTCCCAGCTGGATGGGTGGTCTCTGAGGACCCTGATTCCGGACTGAGAACATGACCGTGAGTCATGGGAGACTCTTAGGGAGGCCCAAGGCCAGCCCCTCGGTTGTAGTTGTTGTTTTTAAACTATTTTTATTGATTTCAGAGAGGAAGGGAGAGGGAGAGAGAGATGAGAATCATTGATTGGCTGCCTCCTGCATGCCCCCTCCTGGGGATCGAGCCCGCAACTTGGGCACATGCCCTTGACCGGAATCGAACCCGGGACCCTTCAGTCCGCAGGTCGACGCGAGCCAAACCAGCGAGGGCCAACCCCTCGGTTTTTAATACTGCCTTTCCCAAAGCAGGGATGCCTTGATTTTCCGTCGCACATAGATGTGCAGTTTTTATTATTGTAGTTATGTTTTTAGGGAATACTCATTAGGGAACTCCTATAACTAGCATTCCAAATCTATGATTTTGTAGATTGTTTAGGATGCAGCAAAATAAATTGATTTAAAGAACTAGTAGGTAAATAATAGTACAACCGTACATAAACGTGGTGAATATTTTGAAAATGATACACAAAAGACTTTAAGTTCTGGTAACTGAGGGCCAGAGGGGTCAACTGGAAGTCCCTGAGACAAGCCTGGCCGCCCTCCCCCCCCCCGCAAGGATGGTGCTGGGCCGAGCGGTGTTGAGGTCACCCCCCCCCCCCCCCCCCCCCCCCCCGGCCTGCATGCCTTAAGCTGCGCTCCTCTGCCCAGTCCCTTCAGTTCTGAGGTTATTTCCACTGTGAGAAGAATAAGGGCAGGAGCAGGCGTGGGTCCTGGGAAGGTGTGTGTGTGTGTGAGGGGAGGGTGGGTAAAGGGAGGTTCCAAGGTTGCAGATAGAGCCCTGAAGGAAATAAGATTTGCGGAGTCACTTAGTTTTGGCCTGTGCGTGAGGGGGTGCTCTGGAGGGGCTCTCGGAGGTCCTAGGGCTTCCTCCCCTGCTCCTGGCGGGGAAGGAGGAGGCAGACCCCCTAGGAAGAAGAAAAGGCCCTGGAGGCTGCAGGCAGCAGGGTTGCGAAATGGGTCCCCAATTCCAGCTGGCCAACTTCACTTTTCTTTTTTTCTTTTCCCTCCAGAGAGTGTGTGTGTGTGTGTGTGTGTGTGTGTGTGTGTGTGCAAGCTCGCATTTAAAGTCACAACAGGAAATGGGGTAGTGATTTGTCTGGAAGGAAGGCAGAGAGAGGGCAGAGAGCAGCGTCTGAGCCTGTGAGGAACTGGCTTCCCCAGCTGGAAGGGGAGCTGTCTTCCCACTGAACTGACACCCCACGCCCTCTCAGCCTCCCATCCCCTACCTACGGGACCCTTACAGGCCATGTAAGAAAGCCAGCTACCCCTTCTTTGGCCTTTCGTACCCACAGGGTGTCAGAATCGTGAGGAGCTCCAGCCACCCCACTCTGGCCTTGGGCCCTCCGCATCCTGGTGCTTTTGCTTCCCATTCCCATTCTGAGTTTTCTATCATTGAACAGCCCTCCTCCCCTCTCCCAGGCCAGGGACAGCCCTGTGTCTCTGGCATAGCTCCAGCCCTGTCTTCTCCCCCGCTGTCTCCTTGAAGTCGCCTCTCTCCCCAGCCTGCTCCCAACACCCCCTCCCTACTGTTTTCAAGCCAAAGGAAGGAACTTCAGCAAGAGAGATGTGTTTTAGAGCCCAGTAAGGATTTCTCAACAGCGGAAAGACCTGGTTCTGATTCTGAATCAGAGCTGCAGAATCCAGCCATCTCATCCCAAGACTGAATACTTTGTGGACTGGGGCCAGGCAGGGGAAGGAAGCAGGGCATACCCCCCCCCCCCCCTCCAGGTGGAATTCTGAGCAGGGAGGGGGCCCAGGGGACAGAGGTGACACTGTGTGGCCGAGTCCCAGACTTGCTGGTGGAACAAGAAGAGCTGAAGTCAGGACCTGGCAGGAAGCAGGATCGTGAGGACATGCCATTTAGCAATGTTCTGCCAAGCCCCAGACTCCTGATCATCCCCCCAGCCCTCCCCCCGCCCAAGCAGGAGGATTACCAGACAGATGTCTTCTCCCACTGTCTTGGGCATCCAGAGGCCAGCGAAGGAGGATTCTGGCAGTAAAGGGGAGGGAAAAAGTGATGTCCCGACGCTAGGACGACCGAGTGAGGACTCAGTACTCAATAAATATTTGTTGAATGAATCAGTACATGTGTGTCAAGAGCTGGGGACAAAGATAAAAGTGCCCTGACCTCTCAGTATTTGTAGTCAGGTAAACAGGCTGTGGTAAATGGAACTGCTGGGGCCATGGGAGCCTGTACACTGCCCACCTGGAGGGTCTACCTTTAGTCAGGAGGCCATAGGACTCTGGCTGGAGGCACATATGGTCACTGGGTGGGAAAGCTGCGGACGGAAAGGATGGAGGTGAAGGAGGACCATGGTACAAACCATAGCTCCCATTTGTGTCTTGTTTATTGTCGGCCAGGCCCTGTGCTATGTGCTGTTGTTAAGGCACCATCCCATTTTACAGATGAGCAAACTGAGACTCAGAGACATTCAGTAATTTGCCCATAGTCCCACAGGAGGTGACAGAATGCTGATTCAAACCGAGGCTGGGCCCAGGGCAGAACAGAGTGATGAGTGAGGTGGGGAGGTTCCTGAAATAAGGAACAGATGCAATGTGTTCACCGAGGTTATGGTTATGGTTAATGGGATTCTTCTTCCTCACCCCGGGTCCTTGCACCCTACCCTACAGCATTTGGGTGTGTGGAGGTGTGAAGGATATTTCCTCAGGGCTCAGGGGCCCCGTCCTTCCCGGGATTTATTTTAGGGAGAGCGATGGACTCCTGCAGCTGAAGCTGGGGTCTTCTTGGGAATGGGGTGGGGCCTGTTCTTTTTGGAAGAGCAGCCACTAAGGGAACTGCCTCCTGAACACTGTGAATGACGGAGACGGTGAGAGAAAACCGGAGTTGTGGGGAGTTCAGGGTGCTGAGCACGGGGGTCAGGGTATAGGGAGGGTGCAGCATCTAAAAGCACACACCCCAGGTCTATTCTGGGGCCTGGAACTGAAAGTCCTTTGCGACATCACAGGCAGGCTGCGGTCTGTCCTCTCCCTCCCAGCGTCCTAGCGGCCTTCTCTCTGCTGGAATCCCAACCTCCTAGGACTCCAGCCCCCCCCCTCCCCCAAACTCCTCCCACAACACAGCCTCTCTCCACTGGGGTTTACCTGAGACTCTCCTGTCCTCAGGGTTTGGGGCCTTAAGCCAGAGCCCCTCTGGAGGGTGCACTGCGGTGGGTCGGCCCTGAGTAGGCTGGACCACGAAGAGCAAACCCTCTGGGTGTGTAGGACCAGAATGCTCAGGTCTTCGGGCACAACCCCAGAACCCCACTTGCCCCCCATGCCACGGACAGAGGGAGCCCTGAAAGAAGGCGCCCTCTCTCAGCCTGAGCCCAGCTCTGTGCTGGCCGTAGAACTGTGTGAGTGGCCCAGCGTGTGTGTGTGTGTGTGTGCATGCGAATGTGTGCATACGTGTGGTGGGGCGGGCAGAGGAATCTGGACTTTAGGGGAGAGGAAAATAATGTGGTGGAGGGGGTTGGATAACAAAGGATTTTTGCTTGCAACTAATAGTCTCCAGCTGCAAAAATACCAAAGGGGAGGCCAAACCGGGCTGGGGACTCCAGTTCCTGCCAACTCCTCACCGGCCTGCTGAGTGGGGCCCTGCCTGGCTTTTGGGTGGAAGGGGAGACCGGCCAAGGGTAAATATCTGAGAGCAGGATGGTCCCTTCCTGGAACTTGGAGGGAACACAGGCCAGGAGGGAGGCCCGGAGTGAAGGTCAGCGTTGTCTTGGGGCTCGGCCGGGAATGGGCTGCACCTGATGAGGGGGCGCTAGCCTCTTCAGGCTTCTTCCTCCCCTCTTGCTGAGGGAGGGGTGGGTGGGGAGCAGGGCAGGGTGTTGCCAGCCTCGGGCTGGGCAGTGACTCAGGGAAGCCTCAGGAAACGGAGAGAAGGACCCAGCTGCACCAGCTGGTGCTGGGAAAACAGCTTCCAGTGATGGAGTTCGTCCACGTGCCAGCAGCCCCCAGACCCCCACCGCGCCACCAAGCAAAGGGCACCCAGCCCTGTTTGCCTTTCGCCCACCCTGCCGGCTGCCTGGGGCTGTGGGCAGGTCCCCCTCCCTTTGGGACTTTGGGACTTTGGCTCCTCTGGGGGCAGCCCAGCAGCGCTCACTGTAATCTGATTTCTCTGTGGTAACGGTGTGTGGGGCGTTTTGATCACCTCACCCCTGCACTGGGCCCTCTTCCTACTTGGCCTGGGACTCACATCCCAGGCCGCTCCACCCTTCTCTCCGCTCATGCCGGCACCAGGGCCCAGAGGAGAGAGTGGCTGGGTGCGGGGGCATCAGCACTTACAGAGATAACTCATCCACGTGACCTTTCTCTGTCACCTGGGAGTGGGTTTCAACAGGGGGGGCCTGAAGAGGAAACCAGTTTGATGAGAATCTCAAATTGGCTCCTTCCCCCGCCCCCCGCCCCCCCCCCCC
>NW_005871167.1:2459204-2481811 GCF_000147115.1 Myotis lucifugus | reverse complement strand
AGTCCTGTGACCGTGAGTCAGTGGCAGGGCCCAGCCAAGTTCCTTGGGAACCATGTTCCTGTTCCCTTTGCCCCCCACCCCCACCCACTGTTGGGAAACAGACCCTGAGCCCCTGTCGGGAGGGGAAGGATCAGGAGGGGCTGAGCTGGATTCCCAGTCATCACACCTATAGCTGCGTGGGGCAGAATGAGTCCCACTGGGTCGAGTGTGAGTAAAGGGGGTGCGATCGGCCAAAGACAGGTCATCCGAGATTTCTTTCCCTGTTGGGGAAATTGGTGGAGGTGGAGTGCAAGGCAGGGGTCCCAGGGAGTCACTGTCTTGGAATTCTCCAGTTTGCAAGAGGCATCACTTCTGAGGGTGGTAGTTGGAGAAGACAGTGGGTGGCCAGTGGGTCCAGGAGAAGAGGGGCCCAGAGGAGGTCAGCCGGGGTCCCTGTCCTCAGACTTGCCGCCTCCTAGATTTCCCGCTGCCCTCATCCCACCCCTACTCTCTTTAGCTTTTTGGCCTCTCGCACCTTCTCCAGACCCATGGCTGTGGACTGAGTGTGGCTCTCGTCCCCCTCCTGCTCCCCCACACCCAGCCTTCTGGAGCTGCCCCTCATGCCTCAGTTTGCCTTCAGAGTCCTATGCTCTCCCCTCCAGCCCTCCCTAACATAAGGACATTGAGCAATAGGAACACTGAAGGAACAGGAATGGGGGTGAATGAGGAAGTGTGGCCTCCGTCACTGGATCCAGCCTTCGGCCACCAGGGGCCTTCCCGTTTCCATCCATCTGGGCCCCATGTTTTGGCGTTCTTTTCTCTCAGATTGGATTTATTGACAAGTGCTTGCTTTTCCATTTTTTAAGAGTCATGCAACATGTAACAGCTTCCAGTCAGTGCTCTGGCTAGCATGGGGTAACTTGGCTTACCATATGTGAAAGTCCAGCTAAAAATAAAGAATTGTGTGAGTGGCCAAACATTGCGTGATGTTTTAATTAGCCTGAGTGCTCTTATCTCAAATAAAAGCAGATTTTTTTAAAAAAAACAATCTAAAATGAGCTAGTGAACCTGTCCTCACCATCTTTGGGGACTCCAAGAGGAGCTGGAGTTCGGGAAGCTTGTACCCCGTGCCCCCTGTGTGCCTGCCCTGCCTCGGCATGGGGAGTGGGGCTGTGTGGGAAGGTACTTTGAGACTTCTCCTGGGAGAGACCCGAAAGGTGGGAAGATGGCAAAGATCTCAAGGCAAAATGTACGGCTTCTGGTAACTCCCATAGGCGCTCAGGGAGCAGAGCCGGCCGTGGCCTGGGTGGTGGAGGGGAGCGCCCAGGGGGAGTGGGCTCTGCAGGAGCCCAGGGTGGGCATGTCTACGGGAGCACCTCCCCCATCGCTCCTTCATTCGCACTCTCCAGACGTAGAGCAGATGGCCATTGACTGGCTGACGGGCAACTTCTACTTTGTGGATGACATCGACGATAGGATCTTCGTCTGCAACCGAAATGGCGACACGTGTGTCACCTTGCTGGACCTGGAGCTCTATAACCCCAAGGGCATCGCACTGGACCCTACCATGGGGTACGAGGGCTCTGCCCTGGAAAGGGGGAGGCAGAAGCTACGGTGGAAGGGTGGGTACCCGGCGTCCAGAACTCTTGTAATGTGCCATCTGCCCACAGGAAAGTGTTTTTCACCGACTACGGGCAGATCCCAAAGGTGGAGCGCTGCGACATGGATGGGCAGAACCGCACCAAGCTGGTCGATAGCAAGATTGTGTTTCCTCATGGCATCACGCTGGACCTGGTCAGCCGCCTCGTCTACTGGGCCGACGCCTACCTGGACTACATCGAGGTGGTGGACTACGAGGGCAAGGGCCGGCAGACCATCATCCAGGGCATCCTGGTGAGGGGGAGCCTTCGCAGGGGACCCGGGGGGGCCCCCTGGGGGGCCGGGGTGGTCATGAGCACTTTGGGGAAAGGACAGGACATGGCTTCCACCCCGATGGGAACAGTCGTTTTAGAGATACCTTTGGCTTCCTTTTTCCGATTTGATCCTTACAGTGACCCCTGGGAGGCGGATGAGCAGATAGGTGCAGTTCATTTTCGGCAGATGGGAATAGCAGGGCTCCAGAGGTTAAGGGATTTGCCTGAGGTCACAGGAAATAGCCCTCGGACCTCGTCTAGAAGCGCTGCCAGGGCAGATGGCACTCCATTCTGGGATGATTAGGGTGACAGCCATCTCGGTTTGCCCAGGACTTTCCTGGTGTTAGTCCTGAAAGTCCCATGACAAACTGGGACAGTTGTTTACCTTAGATCAGTGATGGTGAACCTATGACACGTGTGTCAAAGGTGACACGCGAACTCATTTTTTTGGTTGATTTTTCTTTGTTAAATGGCATTTAAGTATATAAAATAAATATCAAAAATATAAGTCTTTGTTTTACTATGGTTGCAAATATAAAAAAATTTCTATATGTGACACGGCACCAGAGTTAAGTTAGGGTTTTTCAAAATGCTGACACCCCGAGCTCAAAAGGTTCTCCATCACTGCCTTAGATAATAGATAAGTTATGGGCAGCAGGCCAGTCTGTCCTCTCGACCCTCCCCTCGCGGGGCGCTGGAGTTGGGTTAAGAATGTTCTCTGTGGACAGAGTTTAGGTCCCAACTCCGATTTCATCGGAATCATGCCATCATCCACTGTAGGCCTGGCTCTGCGGGGGATGTGGTTTCTGCCCTCAAGGGATCTGAGCAGACTGGGTGGGCTAAGTCCACAAACCACCAGGCAGTGCAGAAAAAACCCTAGAGAAATGGAGTGCGGAAGGAGAGAGCATCCCTGGTTCCGGAAGCTCTTGGAAGAGACGCTCTGTGAAGGATGAGTGGGGTTTTGACACGCGAAGAGCTCAACAACGGGGTAGCCCAGCCAGAGGGGGAGGAAGCGTAGCGTTAGGCGGCGGTGGAATGGCGTTAGGAGCACAGATAATGGCGTCTGGATGGGAAGCTGAGGGGCTCTCCGAGACAGGGAGGAGTTCTTTCTCTTGTGCTCACCATGCTGCCTGCCCCTCTCAGATTGAGCACCTGTACGGCCTGACCGTGTTTGAGAATTACCTCTACGCCACCAACTCGGACAATGCCAACGCCCAGCAGAAGACCAGCGTGATCCGCGTGAACCGCTTCAACAGCACTGACTACCAGGTCGTCACCCGAGTGGACAAGGGGGGCGCCCTCCACATCTACCACCAGCGGCGTCAGCCCCGAGGTGAGCAGAGCTCCCCAGCCCTTCCAGGGGCCCCCCTGTGGGAACCCCCGATTCTCTCGTGTCATGACTGCTTCTCCTACCATACGACACCCCTGGCCACTCATCCCTCTGACAGCCCCTTCCTGCCCCTCGGCATCCAGATCCCACCCCCAGGGGGCCCCCTCCCCTTCTGCCAAGGACACAGAGTGCTCCTCCCGTCCCTCCCCTGGTTGGTCTAGAGGAGAAGCCGCTGGCATGGGCAGCCGTGGGACTCCCCCTGGCCACAGCGGCCCCCACTTGAGTGGCTGGGATGTGGTGGGACAGAGGAGTTCCAGTCCTGGGCTTCTAACTCCTCACACGGGACCATGGGCACAAAGACCACAGCAGGGGGGAGTGTGGGCAGACGTCAGGAAGCCTCTGCAGGCCTAGGCACAGAGGCTCTGAGGGTCCTGACCAACCCCCCAACCCCCCCGCCCCCGCTCTAGTGAGGAGCCACGCCTGCGAGAACGACCAGTACGGGAAGCCGGGTGGCTGCTCCGACATCTGCCTGCTGGCCAACAGCCACAAGGCGCGGACCTGCCGCTGCCGCTCCGGCTTCAGCCTGGGCAGTGATGGGAAGTCATGCAAGAGTGAGTGAAGGGCGGGCCTGCGGGCCTGCTGGGGTGGGTGGGAGGGTGTCCTTCCCCGCCTCCCCACAGCCCTACCACTTCTGTCTGAGATGAAGAGATGGAGGCGTTTGACCAAAGTTCCATCGCTAGTAAGGGACAGTCACAGAACTTGAACCCACATCTGAAAACAAGCCTTTTCCCACTATCCCACTCCAGCTCCATAGAAGACTGTAAACTGGCCCCTTTCCCCCTCCCTCCTTCCCTCCCTCTCTTCCTTCCTTCCACAAGTAAGTAGTGAGCATGTCCTGTGTGTCTGGCGCTGTCCTAAAATAAGAATTCAGCAGTGAACAGGTAGATGTCATCTCTGTCCTCCAGGGCGTACAGTCTGGCAGGGGAGACAGACAAATAAATATAAAACTTCAGGTGGTGGTAGGTGTTAGGAAGAAAATAAATGGTGAGTAGAGTTAGCGATGACCTGAGGGCTCCGGTGTAGATAGAGCAGCCAGGAAAGACTTCTCCGCAGAGGTGGAGTTTGAGCCGAGCAATCCATGAGTGAGGAGCTACCTGCGGGAAGGGCAGAGGGAACCCACGGTGCCTGGGCTCTGAGGCCGTGTGGGCTTGGCAACTTTCAAGCAGAAGTGACATCACATGGCTGCTGGGGTGAGGAGGGCCGCAGCCCGTTCAGGCAAGAAGTGAAGTGGCTGAGATTAGGACCTTAGCTGAGGAAGCGGTGGAAAGTGGTCAGATGCCAGCATAGTTTGAAGGTGCTCCTTTGGGGCCACTGCTTTCATTACCGAGCAGTACGCGTCACTAAAAACATGCTACTTGCTACACTTGCCCCATTTCCCACTCCTGGGGAAGGTAAAACCTCCAGGGCGGTGTCCCCTGGGCCTTCTACGTCTGTCTGTCTGTCCCTGTGACCCAGAGCCACTGCTGCCCCCACAGCCCCTGACCCAGTACAGCAGGGGCCCTGCAGCCCCTTGGAGGGGGCGGTCGTGTGTGCACATGCATGTGTGTGTCTGACTTTGTGCCTCCGTCTGTGCCTGCCCTAGAGCCAGAACACGAGCTGTTCCTTGTGTACGGCAAGGGCCGGCCAGGCATCATCCGGGGCATGGACATGGGGGCCAAGGTCCCAGACGAGCACATGATCCCCATCGAGAACCTCATGAACCCCCGAGCCCTGGACTTCCATGCTGAGAGCGGCTTCATCTATTTTGCCGACACCACCAGCTACCTCATCGGCCGCCAGAAGATCGACGGCACTGAGCGCGAGACCATCCTGAAGGACGGTGAGGGCCCGGAGGTGGGAGGCGTGTGGACAGGACTCCCCAGGGGCATCGCCCACCTGGGATGGGAAGCGCTTTGGGGCCTAGACATCTGTCCCGGTGCCCCCGCCCTCTGCTGACTGGCTGGCTGGGCTGGTTGGCATGGAGATGAGGGGATGACAGACTGACCCCTGGGTGACCCCCTTCTTGGCTGAGCAGACAAGAGGCAGGAGGATGGATGGATGGCGTGGGCTGTCCCTGCCAGCCCTTGGGAAAACTCAGGGTCTCCCAGCCACTGGCTCCGAGCCCCGGAGCTGCACGTCGCACACAGCCCGGGGAGGCCTGGCGCCCTGAATCAGAGCAGGCACACCAGCACCGCGTGCACAGGCAGGGTCTGCGCTGCCCAGCGCTGCGTGCTCACACGTTCTGAGAAAATTGTGTGGTTTGATTGTTTGCTTGTTTGTTTGTTTAAATCCTCACCTGAGGATACTTTCCCATTGGTTTTTAGAGAGTTGAAGGGAGGGAGGAGGGGGAGAAAAAAGAGAAACATGGGTGTGAGAGAGACACATCGATTGGCTGCCTCCTCCCACACGTGCCCTGATCCAGGCCGGGGATGGAGCCTGCAACCAAGGTATGCATCCTTGACCGGAAATTGAACCCGTGACCTTTCGGTCCGAGGGCCGACCCTCTAACTACGGAGAAAACCCGCCGGGGCAGGAAATGGGGTTTTGTGGACTGAGTCAGTTCTTCCCTCTGAGCTCCTGGGGCCGGTCACCAGGGCACTGTCTTCTGAGCCTGCATGGGTCTGGGCTGAGCCCTGCCACTTCCCGGCCTGCGTGAGGGATTCCCAAGCTGCACACGGCCCCAGGGTAGGGCTGGGCAACTAGCTGACACCAGTGACCACCCTCTGCCCTGCTCCCCACCCTCCCCACAGGCCAGAGAACCTCAGCAGTCAGCAGTCATAAGACTCTGGAGAAATCAAAAGTAATTCCTCATCACGAAAAGATTGGGGTTCCCTGTACCAGGGGAACTGCTATTTAAAGGGCACTGAGGACGAAGCCTTTTGCTAAGTGAAAAATCACTTCCTGATTTATTCATTTTGTCAGCTCAGGAGTTTTAGGGCTGGGACGTGGCGTCACACTTGTGCCCAGAGCACATTGCCGAAGCTGTCCACCCTCGCTCAGGCCCAGACATGCCCCGCCCGAGAGCCGGCCTCCGCCACGGAGGTGTGCTGGCTGTCACGTACAGCTCTGTGCCTCAACACAGCGAGGCAACACAGATGATCTTCTGTGCCCGGCCGGTGTGGCTCAGTGATTGAGCGTCGCCCTATGAACTAGGTCAGGGTTCACATCCCCTCAGGGCACATGCCTGGGTTGTGGGCTCAGTCCCCAGTAGGGGACCTATAGGGGGCAGCCGATCAATGATGCTCTCTCATCATTGATGTTTCTCTCTCTCCCCCTCTCCTTTCCTCTCAATAAAAAAAAATAAAAAATAGATCAATAAAAAATTATATATTAAAAAAAAATAACCACAAAAACAAATGCTCCTTCCTCCATCCTCCCATCCCCGTCCCACCCACTGTCTTGGGCATACACGGCTCCCAGCCCTCCCTACAAGCCAAGTTGCTCAAAGGTACGTGCACCCTAAGGGCCAGGGGCAGGCCGTTTGAGCTTCCATCGCTGTCCCCTTCACTCCCTGCAGGCATCCACAATGTGGAGGGCGTGGCCGTGGACTGGATGGGGGACAATTTGTACTGGACGGATGATGGGCCCAAGAAGACCATCAGCGTGGCCAGGCTGGAGAAAGCTGCTCAGACCCGCAAGACCTTAATAGAGGGCAAAATGACACACCCCAGGGCCATTGTGGTGGACCCACTCAATGGGTGAGTCCTCCTCGGCCTTGGGTTGGGTGGGCCCGGCACCCTGTGGGTCTTAGAAGTGGCAGATGAGACGGAGAGGGAACAGGAGAGGGCAGCCTAGGTGGGATGCTTAGGCAAGAAGGGGAAGCTGAAAGGGAGATGTCCCCGTCTTCAGTGCAATGGGAGTGATGCCTCAGACACACAGAGAAATCTGATCCTGTCACCCCCAGCCCAGAGCCCTCCCGGGCTCTCCTGCCCTGAGAGTGAGACCACATTCCTTATCAGGCCGGGGTCCTAGGGGGTCTGCATGCAGCTCTTTTGACCTCATCTGCACCTTACTTCCTGCCCTTGGACGTTCTGTTCTCACTGCCCCTTGTCTGTGCCTCAAAGAGACACCCCAGCTGTTCCTGCCTCGGAGCGTCTGCTCTTGTAGTCCCTCTGCCTGGGATTCCCAGGTACTTGCAGGCCTAGCTCCTTCGCAGCATTCACCTGGCAGCATTCACCTGGCACCTCCTCAGAGAGGCCTTCCTCACCTGCTGCGGTCACTCCCCATGTCGTCACCTGCTTCGTGTTCTTGCTTTTATCTCTCCGATGCGAGAGATCTTGTGGGTTGACTTATTTCTTATCTGTCTCCCTGGGTGGGATATGGGCTCCAGGAGAGCAGGAGCCCAGGCTACCTTGGTCTTTTCTTTTTTCCCTTAAAAAAATTTTTATTGATTTTTTTTTTAGAGAGAGGAAGGGAGGGGAGAGAGAGAGATAGAAACATCAATGATGAGAGAGAATCATCGATTGGCTGCCTCCTGCTCTCCTCACACTGGGGATTGAGCCCACAACCTGGGCATGTGCCCTGACTGGGAATCGAACTGGTGACCTCTTGGTTCATGGGTTGCCGCTCAACCCACTGAGCCACACCAGCTTGGCCCTTGGTCTTTTCTGGGTCCCCAAGTGCTAGACTGTGCCCAGCTTGCAGTAGGCACTCATCAAATATTGGCTGAATGGAGGAATAAGTGAATGAAATGTGTGGGCCAGGGCTGAGCAGAGCAGGAAGACCTCTGTGAGGGCTCTGGGACAACACACGCGGATTGTTAATGGCAGGGGTGGCTCCTTGGTGCTGACCCGTCGCTGCCCACAGGTGGATGTACTGGACAGACTGGGAGGAGGACCCCAAGGACAGTCGGCGAGGGCGGCTAGAGAGGGCCTGGATGGACGGCTCACACCGCGACATCTTTGTCACCTCCAAGACAGTGCTGTGGCCCAATGGGCTGAGCCTGGACATCCCAGCCGGGCGCCTCTACTGGGTGGATGCCTTCTATGACCGCATCGAGACCATACTGCTCAACGGCACCGACCGGAAGGTGGGCAGGCGTGCCTCTGTGTGGGTGTTCATATGTGTGTCGCCAGATCACTTTCATGTGTGGATGAGGCTCTGTGTGAATGTGTGGCTAAGCCTGTGGGCTTCCTGTGTGTTTACCTGTGTCCCCATGGATGTGTACATCTGTGTGCTTGTATGTCTTACGTGTTGTGTTGTGCTGTTGTTAAAGTACATCTGTGACTGGGCCTATTGTCTGGGGGCTGGACCACACCCGAAGGCGCTGCCCTCTCTGCTGTAGCTCACGCAGTTCTTTCTGCCTAGCTCCTCCTCACCTGGCACACTGTCAGGGCCACCTCCTCCTCTACCCCAGATTCCCGTGTCTTTTTCATTTCTTAGTGCCTACTGTGGGTTGGCCTTTAATAAATCCTGGCAAATGTTTGTTGGGAGAAGAAATGCAAGTTTGAATTCTGGCTGTCTGCTCAGTACTGTGTGTGTGTGTGTGTGTGTGTGTGTGTGTGGTATGGGTGTGCACGTGGGTGGTGGAGGGAGATGAATGGGCCCAAGAGAAGACAGTGTGGACGAGCTCGCCATCAGTCTCCTGCTGGGCTCAGGGTCTGGCACCTCACTCTGTGCAATGCTATGAGCCTCAGGGGCTCCAGGCTAATGGAGGAAATAAGACCCACACCCAGGATGTGGATAAATGAGGGTCCAAACCAGTCGTCTCTCTGGGCCTCCTCGGTCCCCCTGTTTGTCTCCAGCTCCTTAGTAGCCTCCCCTCCGTTCCTAGATTGTATATGAAGGTCCTGAGCTGAATCATGCCTTTGGCCTGTGTCACCACGGCAACTACCTCTTCTGGACTGAGTACCGGAGCGGCAGCGTTTACCGCTTGGAGCGGGGTGCAGGAGGTGCACCCCCCACTGTGACCCTTCTGCGTAGCGAGCGGCCCCCCATCTTTGAGATCCGCATGTATGATGCTCAGCAGCAGCAAGGTACCCCCTGGGGCTGGGGCTGGGGCTGGTGACGGGGTGGGACCTAGATGGGGGGTGAGGCTCCTGCGGGCTGAAGGCACTCCCCCTGGGATCCTGGGCTCTGACTTTTGAGGCTCTCAACAAGAGAGGCCCCCAGCCCTTGCCCTTAGAGTGAGACGCACATGCCGTCAGGCCTGGGTGCTACGGGGTCTGCCGGCAGCTTGTTTGACCTCATCTGCCCTTCCTTTCCTGTCTCCCTCTCTGCCATGCCTACGTCTCCTGCTCTTCAACATGCTTGGGGTCCTCTCAATGCTTCCTCCCTCTCCATCTCCTCACTTTAATGCATCTCGTCCCCTATCTTCTCATTTCCTTTCCATCCCCTGTCCTCCCCCTCCTCCTCTGACCCCTCCCCACGACCCTCCTTCACAGTGGGCACCAACAAATGCCGGGTGAACAACGGTGGCTGCAGCAGCCTGTGCCTGGCCACGCCGGGGAGTCGCCAGTGTGCCTGCGCCGAGGACCAGGTGTTGGGTGCAGACGGTGTCACTTGCATGGGTACGAGGGGCCCAGCTGGGGTGGGAGGCAGGGAAACAGGCCCCAGTAGGAGGAGGCCACGGGGTCCAGTAAGAGACGAAGGAGGCAAAGAGGGACCAGTTGGAGCAACAGGAGCCGAGTGGTGGGGCGAGAGAAGGCTCTGGGGGCCAGGAGCGGGGAAATGAGAGGAGTGTGAGAGGCCACAAAGATTAGGGGAAACTAATCTTTATTTTCCCCACCATTAAAGTAATATATCAATAGTTCTAAGCACTAGAGCCCTGGCCAGGTGGCTCTGTTGGTTAGAGCATCGTCCCATGCACCAAAAAGGTTGCACATTCAATTCCTGGTCAGGGCACATACCCAGATTGGGGGTTTGGTCCCCAGTCGGAGTGCATATGGGAGGCAATGGATCGACATTTCTTTTTCACGTCAATGTTTCCCTCTCTCAAAAAAAAAAAAAATCAGTGAAAACATATTCTTGCATTAGGATTAAAAAAAAATTAGAAAAGAGAAAAAAAAGCCCAAATCCTACCAACATATCTTCTGCCCTTTTGAGTTCACATGTGTCACAGCATTTTCTGTGTTATTCTTGCATTATTTTAAGTAGCCTCACTTTTTAAATAAAAATAGTCTGTGCTCATTATAAAAATAAATACGTAAACATGATAGAAAATAGAAGGAGAAAGTACAAGTCACCCCAAAGGCCAGCGCCCCCTGCTACCACTGTTCCCATTTGGGAAGCCGTCCTCCCTAACGTTTCTCTCCACCTTTCCTGACGGCTCCCGCTGCACATCCTGTTCTAGTCTGTGCTTTTGTCACTGGACACTATGTCATGAAAACATCAGCAGAATTTGTAATGGCTGAAGTAGATTTCATTAGTAAAAGTTCCATAATTTACTTCACCATTTCTCTATTGTTGGATGTTTAGGTTGTTTCCAGTTTTGTTTGCTTATTTTTTTTAAATATATATTTTATTGATTTCAGAGAGGAAAGGAGGAGAGAGAGATAGAAACGTCAATGATAGAGAGAGAATCATTGATTGGCTGCCTCCACGCTCCACACAGAGGATCGAGCCCATAACCCAGACATGTGCCCTGACCGGGAATCGAACCGTGTCCTCCTGGTTCATAGGTTGATGCTCAACCACTGAACCACACTGGTCGGACTAGTTCCAGTTTTTTGTTGTAATCACAGCCAACATTTATTGAGCACAGACTATGCACTAGTCATGGTTATAAGCACTTCCCATGCAGTAACGTATTTATTCCTTAACATATTCCTGTGGGAAAGATATTTTCATTATCCCCAATTTACAGATAAAGAAATTGAGGCCCAAAGTTAGAGCAGGAATGTGAACCCAGGAAGTCTGACCCAGGTCCCGTTTCTTAATCACCCACTCTCCTATTTCCCACACCTGCATGCTTTGCCATATTCTGAGTGAGTTCCTGACCGTAGAATCCCAGAGTGTAACTGGGTAGCGGGGCCTTAGCACACAGCAAAGAGTGAGTGCCTGAGGCCAGATGGAGGGCAAGGGCATTGGCATTGGCAGAGAGAGGAACTGGGGGGCCAGGGTAATGGAAAGATCCTTTCCACGGACTTTGAAATCACCAAGAATTAAAGCAGAGTGGTTTTGGGAGGAGTGACACTGGAGCCAGGATCTAAAAACCCTTACGGATGAGAGGGCGTGGCCTGGGGCCTGTAGAAGTCGGGGTGGGATGGTCGGATAACGGGAAAGTCAGTGTGGATTTTGCAGAGAGAAGAGAGGGAGGACAGTCGGGAAGCAGGATCGAGAAGCAAGGTGGACGCCTCCAGGCTCAGTAGTCCATGGGCTGTGGGAGAGACAATAGCTGCCACGGGGCCCATGGGAAGGCTGAAGTGGGAATGACCGATGGGCCAGAAAGGGCATGCACAGCGCTGTAAGGCCCAGGGACGGGCTGCCTTGGGCGTCTGGAGGTGACCGATGCAGACACACAGGAGGCAGTGCTTTTCCTCCTAGTAGCCCAGGGTAGACAGAGGTGGTGAGGCGGGTGCTGGGCGACCGCGGAGCCCGCAGAGTTCTGGGCCTGTTTCGCTCCTGCGGTGGGTGAGCATTTGTGAAGGGAGAGCCAGGGACAGGGCAGGGCCCTGAAGGCCCAGGAACACCTCCCAAGGAGCCGCGGGTGAAGGTGGCAGTGGGGGAGGAGTGGTCTCTCAGGGGCACGAAGGGGGTGGGAGCTGCTTATCCTCCGGCCACTGGGAAGTGCCGGGCACCTTAGAGTAAGCGGGCGTGTTAGAGTGAGTGTCACCTGTGGCTTGAGATAGTTGCAGTTTTCACCAGATAACCTGCTCATGAAGAATTGCACTCGAGGTAAAATTACTCTGTGCGTTATTTTTAAATAATAAAATACGCACAGTACAGGGGCCTTAGCACCTGACCCGTGATCTGGGTCTGACTTTCCCCCTCACCCCCCTGTGGTGCCCACAGCGAACCCATCCTACGTGCCCCCACCCCAGTGCCAGCCGGGCGAGTTTGCCTGTGCCAACAGCCGCTGCATCCAGGAGCGCTGGAAGTGCGACGGGGACAACGACTGCCTGGACAACAGTGACGAGGCGCCGGCCCTCTGCCGTGAGTCGCCCGCCCGCTCCTCCCCGCTCCTCGGCGGCGGTGGGCCTGCAGGGAGGCCAGTGGAGGGCTCTGCCTGCCGGGGGAGCGGGCCCCACCCTCTCAGTGACCTCTGATCTGTCCCCTCCCCAGATCAGCACACCTGCCCCTCAGACCGCTTCAAGTGCGAGAACAACCGGTGCATCCCCAACCGCTGGCTCTGTGACGGGGACAACGACTGTGGGAACAGTGAGGACGAGTCCAACGCCACCTGCTCAGGTGTGGAACCGGGGGTGGACCGCCCTGGGCACCTCTAAGTCAGGGAGGCGGGGGAGCCAGGCTTGGGAAGACCGAGGGGCCTGAGCAGAAAGAAAAGCACCCAGGGCGTGGGGGCAGAGAGGATGGGGCCCCGGGCAGGAGGAGAGGGGTGCTGCCCCTTCCCCTGAAGGACCAGGCTGGCTGGGAGGACTGAGCCTGCGGGGACAGAGCACAGCTGTAGACGGGAGATAAGAGCGAGGCCGGGGGCCCTCTCCGTGGAGGGTGCCAGAGGCCCCCCGAGAGATGAGGCGATGCAGCCACTGTGAGGCCGCAGAGGTGGTTTGGAATTCTCCGGGAGAAATGGCATTGAAGCCCTTAGCAGTGGTTCTCAACCTCGGCTGCACATTAGAATCACCTGGGAATCTCTTTAAAATCCTGATTTCTGGGCCTCATCCTCCGGAAATTCTGTCTCTTTGTTGTGGGGTGGGGCCACAGCATTAGTAATAAAGAAACAGAATTTCCAGAGGATGAGGCCCAGAAATCAGGATTTTAAAAAGATGCCCAGGTGATTCTAATGTGCAGCCAAGGTTGAGAACCACTGCCTTCGGGAGACTTCCTATGACACTCAGAATAGGAAAGGAAAGTTAGGAGAGGGGGCAGGACTAGGAGCACTCACACGCCTCTGTCCGCAGCTCGGACCTGCCCGCCCAACCAGTTCTCCTGCGCCAGTGGCCGCTGCATCCCCATCTCCTGGACGTGCGACCTGGACGACGACTGCGGGGACCGCTCTGACGAGTCGGCCTCGTGCGGTAAGAGGGACGCGGGAAGGCCGGGCTGGCCCGGAGGAGGTCACCCATGAGAACACCCCCCCACCCCCCGGCTGGGGGGCCGGGCGGAGGGGCTTGGAAGACCCTGCAAGTTAGTGCTGTGTGGTCGTGAGCAAGTTACCTAGTCTCGGTGGCCTCTGTGCATTTCATCTGCAAAGCGGGGATAATAACACCCCCGGTATCATAGTGCTGATGTGGGGTTCAGTGAGACCAGGCGTGAGAAACGCTCAGCACAGGGCCACGCTTGGTAGCTACCAGCTTTAAACAGGGTGCTCAGGGAGGTGGGGATGGAGGGCGGGGTCTCGGCCTGAGGCATGGCTGCCTAGCCTTCTCTCCGGTCTGGCCACACAAGGGCTGCTAGTTCCAAGAGCACCTGCACCTGCGTGCCCGGTGCTGCGAGGCTGTGTCATCGGGGGTGCCTGACGCAGCTACATTTCCTCCCTGACAGCCTATCCCACCTGCTTCCCCCTGACTCAGTTTACCTGCAACAATGGCAGATGCATCAACATCAACTGGCGGTGTGACAATGGTAAGAGCAAACTCCCTTCACCGGCCCTGGTTCCCAGGAAAGCTAGAAGCCAGGCCCGGGGTGTAAGGCCCAGGGGGTTTTAGAACCAAGCAGGGCCTCCCTCCGGTTCACGAAAGCCCCACTGGATTGGATGGGAAAACGGAGGGCAAGCCAGAAATGCCGAGGGGGAACCCAGATGGACTGGGGGGGACCCTGCCCATCGCATCTGCCCCCTGCCTCCCCAGGCAGGGTCTGAGCTGTCTATCCCCCGGCAAAGGCTGGGCGGCCGGGGAGAGGTCAGCGAGCAGGGCTGGGAGGAGTGGGCCGGAGGGACAGAGCAATGAGAGCCCAGGGCCCAGCTCCCTTCTCCCTGCAAATCCCATCTCCCGAAGTCCTTGGTGCACCCTCCAGGCTCCTGCTCTAGGCTCAGGAGCCCACCTGGCGGTCAGCCATGGACCAGGTGACGTCAGCCCTGAGCCGCGGGCCAGGGGATTGTCGTGTGTGTGCCGTCTCAGGGCTTGGGTTGTGTCTGTGTGGTGTTGTGACGTGTTGCACAGTGGCTCCAGCCCTGGCTGACGTGTGAGAGGATGGACGGGGTCAGCGCCATGCTGCCCCTCACCTTTGCCGTGTCTCGTGTGCCAATGGTTGCCCTGGCGGTTTCTGTGTTTCAGAGAAGGATTGTGGGGACGGCTCTGACGAAAAGACCTGTCCTGAGCCTGCCGGTCAGTGCATAGAAGCACATGCACCATCACCCAGAGCCCCCGCTGGCCTCTGGCGGCCTCAGGACTCCCAGGCTGCCCCCTCCCAGAGCTCCTAGGATGTGGGGGAAAAGCTAAAGGGAGAAGAGAGAGGGGGGAGGCGACAGAAGGAGAAAGCAAACAGTGGGAAGGGAGAAGCCGAGTGGGCAGAGGCACCTCTCAGAGGAGAGGAGATGACAGAGAGGAGGAGAGAGCTAGAGAAGCACACCCAGGGGGAAGAGAGGCAGGAACACTGCCCTGTAGCCAAACCCCATCTTCCCCAGCGTCCTGTAGCCCCCACCCTCCCCGCTGTAGGCAGTGCCCCCTCTGAGCTGGTGCCCAGCAATGCCCGAGTTCAGGGCAGGGCCTGATTAAGCTCTCACCCCTCCCGCCCCCCCACCCCCTGCCCAGAGGCCTCACCTACACTCCTCCCGTCTCTCTCCCTCCAAAACCAGATAAATCCCTGCCTTGCCCCCAAAGCAAACAGACCCCTGTTCCCACACCCTGCCTAAAAGAAAGAAACATGCCCTGTGCCCCTCCCCCAGCCTTCCCAGACTCAGGGAAGGGCCCTCCTGGAGCCCGCCCGCCGCCCCTCCCCGCCTCCCCCCTCCCCCCATGTGGGCCATGGTGCATGCTGCAGTCTATGCAGTTTCTGTGTCTTTTCTGTTTGTTTTTTTTCTCCGTGGGGGGGTTGGGGTGGGGAGGTGGGAATCGGGGGGTGGGAGTGGGGGCCCCGCCGGGGGTCACAGAGAAGGCGGTTGGCTGACGCGCTCCCTGCCTCTCCCCTTCTTGCCGCCCCCAGACAATGACTGTGGGGACAACAGTGACGAGGCAGGCTGCAGCCACTCGTGCTCTAGCACCCAGTTCAAATGCAACAGCGGGCGCTGCATCCCGGAGCACTGGACCTGCGACGGGGACAACGACTGCGGGGACTACAGCGACGAGACCCACGCCAACTGCACCAATCAGGGTAGGACCCGGAGTCGCGGGGCGGGGCCAGACGGTGCACCGCCGTCACTCAGCGTCCACCCATCCATCTGTCCTCCCCCTGCGCGCGTTGCCATCTGGGAGCAGAGATAACCCAGCCGTGGCTCTTATCCTGCAGGAGTTTCCCGTCCAGTGGGAGCGGGGGATTGCCGACGACTCGGGGTCACACGCTGTTAAGATTGCAGGCTCTGCAGCGGCGTGGCTCTGGGTTTGAGCGCCAGCTCTGCTAACTATCTGGGTGGCCTTGAGCAAGTCACTTCGCGGCCTCTGTGCTCGTCTGCAAAGTGGGGATAATAATAGCACCGATATCACGGTGTCGCTGGGGGGGCTTCAGGGAGGCCGTGCGCAGCAGGCACTCAGCCCGTGGCTGGTGTTGGGACCTGGTAGCTTTGAAGGGATGCTCAGAGGGGTCGGGATGAATGAGTGCAGTGAGGACCAGAGCAGGGAGGGGCTGGCTCCGTGAGGGTCCCCAGTGCCGGCCCCCAGGCCCCAGCCAGGGGCGGTGGAGCTCAGTCTACGGGAAGGCACGGACCCTCTCGAGGGACGTGGGTGTCTCGCTGTGGCTGCTTGTTACTATGGAAGAATGCAGACCCAGGACTCCCTGGCTTCAAGGGAAGTCTGCACTGAAATGCAGATTTTTATGTGAAATCGACCCATTTAACAATACATATGTTAGTGTCCTGGAGCTGCCACAGTCAAGTACCACAAACTGAGTGGCTTAAACAACAGAAATCTATGATCTGACATGACTAAAGGTTATGAGTTCAAGGCCCACGTGTCGGCAGGGTTGGCTCCTCTGAGGGCTGTGAGGGGGACTGTTCCTGGCCTCGCTCCCAGCTCTGGTGTGTGCTGGCAATCTCGGCGTTCTGTGGCTTGTGCATGTTGCACCCCGATCTGTGCCTTCGTCTTCACATGGCATCCTCCCTGGGTGTGTGTCTGTCTCTGTGCCCATATTTCCTCTTTATGGAAGGACAGTTTTATTGGATTAGGGCCCACCCTAATGACCTCATCTTAAATTGATCATCTCCAAAGACCTATTTCCAAATAAGGTCACATGCCCAGGTACTATGAGTTAGGACTTCGGCATCTCCTTTAGGGAACACAAGTCAAACGGTAACAGCCAGCAATTGATTTTAAAAGTTTAAAAAACACCGCAGGCCCAGATCTTCCCACAGGCCTCATCTGGCCCCGGGTCACCAGCCTACAACCTCTGCCTCGCGGAGTTAGGTGCACATAGTGGGAGCGGTGCTGAGCAGGCACTGTGGCCCAGCACTGAGAGGGAAGAGGGGCGAGTCCCCAGGCCCAGGGGACAGTCACTGGGTTTGCAGGGCCATCGCTGACGAAGGCTGGGTGAGGAGAGCAGGTGCTAGTGCCGTGGGGTTCAGAGAAAGGGTCCCTGGAGGCGTGTGCGTGGCCTGGTGGGAAAAGCTTCATTTACAAGCTGGGCGAGCTCAGGCAAGTCGCTTCCTCTAAGCCTCCGCTTCCTCCTCTGTGAAATGAGAGGAGACGGGTGGGGGCCTGGCCCACGGGAACAGGGGTGTCATGGTGGGTAGCAATCCTTAACTATGGTTGTGAGCTGAAATGGCTGGGACCATTCAGGAGGCGGGATTTGAACCGGGGCCTGATGAGGGATTAGACTGTGGGTAAATGATTAGACTGAGGGTCTGCAGGGTGGGGGTGGGGTGGCCTGAAGAACCCAGTGGTAGGACGAAGAAGGTGACACTGAGCACTTCCACAGGGGCCTGTGGGGCCGGGTGGGGCCCCTCGGACCGTAGGGGACGGAGGAATGAGGCTGTTTTGAAGGGGGCAGGTTACAGCAAAGGAAAGTTGGGCGCCGAGGACCTTCAAAGGATTTCGAAGCTGGAAGGCGATAGGATGTAGGAGGTCTTTCGGAAGACGGTCCCGGAAGGGGATTTGATTAGAAATCGGTTCAGGGGCCCCAAGGAAGGAAACTCGGCGTGTGGGCTGCTGCTGAAGTCCAGGCACCAGAGGAGAGCCTTGGCCACGCTCGGGGCAGGTGGGCAAAGCGGCCCCGGTGGTGGTGGCAGTCAGGCGGGTGCAGTCATCTGTTCCTGCTCCTTCCCTGGCCCCCGGGGTCACAGCTCAGCATAACCTGCAGGACCCGAGACAGATTATGCCCCAGCCCTGCCCTCAGCCCACACTGGCGCCCTACGCATTTAGAATCAATACCAAATGTTGCTGCGAGGCCTGCAGGGCTCCGCCCACTTCTCTGACCTGTGTTCCTGCCGCCCATCTCCTCCTTTGCTCCGCTCTGGCTGTGCAGCCTCAACTGCGCCCTGGGCATTTGTCCAGAACGCCCTGCGTAGTCCTATCCCGGACTTTGCACTAGCTGTTCCCTCTGCCTGGGATACACCTCACGCTGTTCAGGCCTCTGCTCAGAGACCTTCCCCGATTGTCCCATCGAAAGCAGCATCCTCATCCCTCGCTAGCCTTGGCCCGGCTTGGTGTCCACAGCTTCGACCCCTACCTGCAACTCCATCCTGGGTTTCTATGTTGTGTTTCATTGTCTGTGTCTCCCCGCCTAGAGCTTCACTTCCATGACGGGAAAAGGCCCGTCATGGAGTCTTGCTCGTGCTGGCACCTGAAACAGTGCCTGGCACACAGTAGGCCATCACTAAGTGTCTGTGGAGTGGGTGAGTGAAACAGGGGCTAGGCTAAGGCGGGGGCAGCTGAGCTCTGGCCGAGCAAACTGCTTATCCAGTCGAGCTCCCGCGTGTAAAATAGGGAGGGAGGTGAGATGACCTTCGGGTCTGGGATTGTAGCCTCCCTGCCTGCCTCATCGGTGCTTCCAGGAGTGTCAGCAGTTCACCTCTGTCTCTGCTCATAGCCTCGGGCTGGGCATAGCACCAGGGGGATTGGGAAGGCAGAGGTGGGCATGGCCGACCTGAAGCCCCTGCCCCACCCAATGCCCTCCCCCGTCCCCTGCAGCTACAAGGCCGCCTGGTGGCTGCCACAGTGATGAGTTCCAGTGCCGGCTGGATGGGCTGTGCATCCCCCTGCGCTGGCGCTGTGACGGGGACACTGACTGCATGGACTCCAGTGACGAGAAGAGCTGCGAGGGGGTGACCCACGTCTGTGACCCCAACGTCAAGTTCGGCTGCAAGGACTCCGGTAAAGAGAAGTGTTGCAGGGAGCTTGGAATGGGGCAGCGTGGACAGGAGAAAACCGTACTGAGAGCAGAGATAGCACCGCACTGTGAGGGGTGGAGGTGGGGGCATTGAGGCAAAAGCCCGCACAGAAAGAGCTGTGCCTGATGCGTGGGGAAGACGGGAAGGGGCAGAGCCTGCACTAAGGGCCCCGGGAACCCAGCCCTCACCTCCTGCAGATTCCTCCTCCTTCGCTGTGTGAATTTCACAGAAAAGGCCTCTGGGTTCCTAGTGGACCGCAAGGCATTGCAGTCATGACCCTGTTGGAGGACTCCACTGGGTCTGGGAAGGACATAGGGAGCCCGAAGCCCAGGCCTGGCCCCTCATGTTATACCCACCCCTCAGCTCGGTGCATCAGCAAAGCATGGGTATGTGATGGCGACAGTGACTGTGAAGATAACTCGGATGAGGAGAACTGTGAGTCCCTGGCCTGCAGGCCACCCTCGCACCCCTGTGCCAACAACACCTCAGTCTGCCTGCCCCCCGACAAGCTGTGCGACGGCAAGGACGACTGTGGAGACGGCTCCGATGAGGGAGAGCTCTGCGGTGAGGCCCAGGCCCGGGAGGCCCAGGAGAGGGTGGGGAAGGTGCTGGGTAAGGAGTCCGGCCAGGGCCGGGGCAGGTGGAGCAGGGCAGGCTGTGCGGGGAGAGGTCTGAGACTCGGAAAGGGCAGCTCTGGCTGCTGGGCGAGCAGTGCCCAGAGCAGTTCCCAGCACCCCGTGTGGATTTACCACTCACCTTCGCAAGAGGCTGTGCTCGACACATCACACGCTTATAGCATTAAATCCATAAAGCAGCCCTGCGAGGCAGATACGATTACACACTCCACCTTACAGATGGGAACACGGAGGCACAGAGAGGTTAAGTAGCTGGTCCGAGGTCACACAGCTCCTAAAGTAGAGACAGTGCGCGCAGCCCCTCGCTGCAGGCACAGACCTCACCCACACGCGTGCCGCAGAGCTGGCTTTTGAGGTGAAGGCACCGGCTGGAGTGTTGATGTGGTCAGGGCAGGCTTCCCAGAGGAGGTGGGGATTTAATTGGGTTCTCAGAGATGGTAGATCTTTCAGGGTGAGTGGGAACGTGGGGGGAGGAGGGTGTGCATTCAAGATCAAAAGAAATGGGGTCAGGACGGGGCACATGGTGCGGCTTGGGGGTGAGGAGCGGAGCCGCCTTATCTCCAGGCGGAGCCTCGGGTTCCCGAAAGGAGAGGAGTGGGAGATAAGGCAGCCGGACAGGCCCTGAGAACTGCTGCCGGGTCATCTGTCAGGGCTGGCAGGTCCCAGGGCGTGTCAGGGCCCAGGGTGGGACATTCCATACTGCACCTCACCCTGAATCAGGAGAGACCGAGGAAAAGGGAATGGGTTTCCCATCCTCCCAGAGAGAGGCAAAAAGCTGGGGCCCCCACCGTGGGCTCAAGAAGTGGCAAGGAAGTAGAGACCAGAGAGATGCAGACATGGTGTGGGAAGTGGGGGATCCCGATGGTGGGTGCTGGGGTCCCAACCCTGGTCCTGAGAAAGCCTGGGAAGCAGTGGGACAGAGGGTTGACGGGAATGGAAAAGAAGGATGCGGGGAGGAAGGGAGGGGCAGGGGGCAGCGTGCCTGGGCTGCCTGGGACTTGGGGCCCAGCAGGGCCATGGTCCTGCCCCCTCTGGGATCCTGACCCTGATCCTGTCCCCTGATCCCTGCCCCACAGACCAGTGCTCTCTGAATAACGGAGGCTGCAGCCACAACTGCTCAGTGGCACCCGGGGAAGGCATTGTGTGCTCGTGCCCTCTGGGCATGGAGCTGGGGCCTGACAGCCACACCTGTCAGATCCAGAGCTACTGTGCCAAGCACCTCAAGTGCAGCCAGAAGTGCGACCAGAACAAGTTCAGCGTGAAGTGCTCCTGCTACGAGGGATGGGTGCTGGAGCCAGATGGCGAGAGCTGCCGCAGCCTGGGTAAAACACGGGTGAGGGTGGCGGGTGGCAGCCGGGCACTGGGCAGGCTGAGGCAGGTCCCTGAGCTGTGGGCGGCTGGGCTTGGGCGGCTGAATGCCAGAGGCTAAGGTGTCTGTCAGGCCCAGCCCCAGAGCCAACAGACACCCTGCCTCCCCTTATAGACAGAAGAAACGTCCAAACCTGTAGAGAATTTTCTTAGTTTACTTGAGTCAAACTGACAATTGCTGGGAAGTAAAATCTCAATAGGTGGAGAACATGCTCCAGAGGATGGCAGTTCTGCAGTTTGTTTTATACATTAGGATAAAAGGGAGAGGAAGGTTACACGGAGTCCATTGGTGGCCCGTTAAGGGGCAGGAGAAAACAAAGCTTCTCTGGGATTAGATAAAAGTAAAGGGAGCCCCGACCAGTTTGGCTCAGTGGATAGAGCGTCGGCCTGCGGGCCGAGGTCCTAGGTTCGATTCCGGTCAAGGGCATGTACCTTGGTTGCAGGCACATCCCCAGTAGGGAGTGTGCAGGAGGCAGCTGATCGATGTTTCTAACTCTCTATCCCTCTCCCTTCCTCTCTGTAAAAAATCAATAAAATATATTTTAAAAAACAGTAGAGAGGCACATACTCTACGTTGGAGGGTCCAGGATGGTTAATAACTAAAATGTGTGCACATAGAGGTGGCATCCTGGGAACAAAGTAACGGGGGCAGGTTCTGTGGTCTCCTCGGTGCCAGGCTGTGCCCTGAGGGTCTGCAAGAGAAGATACTCTGACCTTCCAAAGGTGTGTAACTTAGATGCGAGAAGACCACAGGCTCACTCAGGTAGACGACCTTGCCAAGGAAGCTAAGGCCAGGAGTGACGACCTGCTGTGAGTCCGTCTCACGTAGGGATTTGTGCATTCAGACCCCCCTGTGGCGATTTTCAGTCTCTGAGTTTGTGGGGCCCTCCATGCCTGCCAGGTTTAGTAGGCGACCCCTTTTCCATCCACACCCTGCACAGGGTGGCACGGAGGCAGCGAGCCCCTTGCTGACCCCCACCGCACCCCTCTCCAGACCCCTTCAAGCCCTTCATCATCTTCTCCAACCGGCACGAAATCCGGCGCATCGACCTTCAAAAAGGGGACTACAGCGTCCTGGTGCCTGGCCTGCGCAACACCATCGCCCTGGACTTCCACCTCAGCCAGAGCGCCCTCTACTGGACCGACGTGGTGGAGGACAAGATCTACCGCGGGAAGCTGCTGGACAACGGAGGTGAAGGGCTCGCCGCGCCCAAGGGGCCCTGGTGCTCGGCCCCCAGCAGAGGCCCTTGGCTCCCCCAGCCCCCACACTCTGGTTAATTGGTTAGATTTTGCTGTGGGTCTCAGTGCCTGACGCCCCGTAATTATCGTCGGCAGGGCTGCCAGCCTGATAATTAACAAAATGATCAGCCTTCCTTTGAAAAGGCCTGCAGCTCGGCTCCCCAGACCCTAGAATTACAGGCTTGGAAGCAAAAACGTCATTTAGGGGTGGGGGTACCTGAACTCGGCCTCCGTCCCACGGCGGCCTGACCCATCACGGATTTCGTTCGTCCAGTCGACACACATGCTGAGCACCTGCCACACCCACGGGGCCCTGGGAGGCAGCAGTGACCAAAGCCGGTCCAAATGCCGGCCCTGCTGGAGCTCATGTGCCAGTAGCAGCAGCTGTAAGCACTGAGGGACAGGGCACTGTGGAGGGACAGAGGAGAACCAATGAGCACACTGTGGAGGGACAGAGGAGGGCATCGCTGGGGCCAATAGGAATGAGGCAAGGGGGCCGGAGAAGGGCTGACATTTAAATGGACAGTCAGAGGAGGCCCCCTCAGGAGGTGACATCTGAGCACAGACTC
>NW_005871167.1:2455393-2457841 GCF_000147115.1 Myotis lucifugus | reverse complement strand
AGGGCCAGCGTGGGCCAGGGTCCCAGGACTTGGCAGTGAGGAGGGTGGTAAGAAGGCCTGGGGACTTAGATCCAGAACCAGGCGGCCAAGGGCTGGGCCCAGCAGAGGGCGGCAGTGAGGGAGGGGCTGGGTTAGGGGACAGGTGCGGATAGAAGAGGGTGCAGGCGAGCCGCCCCCTGCCCCAGGTGCCTGGCCGAGGGCTAAAATACTACCTCCTGGCCCCTCAGATCTGTGCGCTCTCCGGGGGCTCAGTCTAACTGGTCTCTGCAGAGGGGGTGCCTTTTTATAACCTTCACCAAGGCCCTGTGTGCTAACGGCCGCCCGGAGGAGAGGGGTGGGGGGGTGGGGGGGGTGGTGACAGGGCTGGATCCCGGCCATGGCACCACGTGGTCCCCGGCTTGGCCATTCTGTCTGCCTCCTCTGGCCAGCAGGGGTGGGAGGAGGGATGCTCCAGGGGGTGAAGTGGGGGCTGTGGGCCAGGGCCTGGGAGGGCGCCCTGGGCAGGGTGCCCTGAGCTGCAGCCCCGGCCGGCACCCTCACTCCGCCCCGACCGTGCCCTCAGGTCGGATGCCATCTACTCGGCCCGTTACGACGGCTCCGGCCACATGGAGGTGCTCCGGGGACACGAGTTCCTGTCCCACCCGTTCGCGGTGACGCTGTACGGGGGGGAGGTGTACTGGACAGACTGGCGGACAAACACGCTGGCCAAGGCCAACAAGTGGACCGGGCACAATGTCACCGTGGTACAGAGGACCAACACCCAGCCCTTCGACCTGCAGGTGTACCACCCCTCCCGGCAGCCCATGGGTAAGGGCCCGAGGAGCCAGCGGCCTTGTCAGGCCTGTGAGAGAGGAGGGCTTTGTGCTGGACCGGAGCCCGCTGACAGAGAAGGGCTGGCGGCGGGCGGTGCTGAAGCAGGGAGGATGGGAAGGGGTGAAGAGGGGTGCTCCAGCCCGGCCGGTGTGGCTCAGTGGTTGAGCATCGACCTATGAACCAGGAGATCATGGTTCGATTCCTGGTCAGGGCACATGCCCAGATTTCAGGCTCGTTCCCCAGTAGGGGGCGTGCAGGAAGCAGCCTATCAAAGATTCTCCCTCATCTTGGATGTTTCTATCTCCCTCTTCCTTCCTCTCTGAAATCAGTAAAGATATATTTTAAAAAGAAGAAGAAGAGGGGTGGTTCAGGAGAGAAAGGCCATGGAGGGCCCAGCAAGTCATAGGATGTTCTTGCTTCTCCTCTCTCCCCCCACCCAGCTCCCAACCCCTGCGAGGCCAATGGGGGCCGTGGCCCCTGCTCCCACCTGTGTCTCATCAACTACAACCGGACGGTCTCCTGCGCCTGCCCCCACCTCATGAAGCTCCAGAAGGACAACACCACCTGCTACGGTAGGAGCCCTTCCTGCAGGGCTGGTGGTCACGAGGCTCAGGGAGGAGTCGGCACCCGGGGGCTCCCGTGTCACTGCAGGTAGACAGTGAGCCGGGAGGGACCCGCTGGGGAGGCTCAGGGCAGCCTCGGTAGGACAGGCGGGGCTACCGCAGGGAGGTCACCCCAGGGGGAGCGCGGCTTCTGGACGCTGAGGGCCAGCAGCCAACAGAAGGGACGCGGAGCAGGGACCGTGATCTGGTGGGGGTGGGGGGCGCGGAGCACGGAGGCAGGGCTGCCTTCAGCAGTGACCCCCCCCCCCCACCCCGTGCCCCGCAGAGTTTAAGAAGTTCCTGCTGTACGCACGTCAGATGGAGATCCGGGGCGTGGACCTGGACGCCCCCTACTACAACTACATCATCTCCTTCACCGTGCCCGACATCGACAACGTCACGGTGCTGGACTACGACGCCCGCGAGCAGCGCGTGTACTGGTCCGACGTCCGGACGCAGGCCATCAAGAGGGCCTTCATCAACGGCACCGGCGTGGAGACGGTCGTCTCTGCAGGTTCTGCCTGGACCCTGCCCCCACCCGCCCTGGCTCCCCACCGGGCCCCTGGTGCCCCCTCCCTGTGCCCCTGCGTCCCTCGGGGTACTGCGGCCTGGTGTCCTGATTCCCCTTCCCCACAGAAGACAGGCTGCCCCGACCCCCCCACTCTGCCCTGCCACCCCCAACCACCACCTCCCCGCTGTGCCCCCAGACTTGCCGAATGCCCACGGGCTGGCCGTGGACTGGATGTCCCGGAACCTGTTCTGGACCAGCTACGACACCAACAAGAAGCAGATCAATGTGGCCCGGCTGGACGGCTCCTTCAAGAACGCAGTGGTGCAGGGCCTGGAGCAGCCCCACGGCCTGGTTGTCCACCCCCTTCGTGGGTCAGTCCAGGGCCAGGGTCAGGGAGCGGGAGGTGGGGGGCAGACGAGGATGCTGAGCCCCTCCTCCTCCCCCAGGAAGCTGTACTGGACCGACGGTGACAACATCATTATGTCTACATGGACGGCAGCAACAGCACTCTGCTCTTCAATG
>NW_005871167.1:2449592-2455293 GCF_000147115.1 Myotis lucifugus | reverse complement strand
GCCCTGTGGGTATGAGCTGGCCCCACCTGCCCCACAGCCTTCCCTCGTTCCTCCACCAGGGCACGCTCTCAGGGTTTCCGGTTGCCCCTCTGTCTCCCCAGACTCCCAGCTTAGTGCTTATCCTTCCCACCCTCACCACAAAACACATCCTTGGAGGTGGCAGCCGGGCGGGCAGGCTCTGGGACCCCAGCCCTGGTGTCAGGCTCTCCGGCGGTGACACCCCCCTCTTCCAGGCCTGGCCATTGACTTCCCTGAGAGCAAACTCTACTGGATCAGCTCCGGGAACCACACCATCAACCGCTGCAACCTGGACGGGAGTGACCTGGAGGTCATCGACGCCATGCGGGAACCAGCTGGGCAAGGCCACAGCCCTGGCCATCATGGGTGAGGCCGCTGGCGGGGGCAGGGACAGGAGCAGAGCAGGCCAGGCTGCACTGGCTGGGGAGATGGGGGCGGGCCGGGGGCAGCCTGCCTGCCCTGCCAGGCCCCTCAGGAGCGCTGCTGGGGAGGCCTTCCCCAGGTACCATCCCCTCCTGTTGCCCCAGGGGACAAGCTGTGGTGGGCAGATCAGGTGTCGGAGAAGATGGGGCACCTGCAACAAGGCTGACGGCTCTGGGTCCGTGGTCCTGCGGAACAGCACCACCCTAGTGATGCACATGAAGGTCTACGACGAGAGCATCCAGTTGGGTGAGACAGGGCTCCAGGGGCAGGGAGGCGAGGTGGGGGTCAGAGGGGTCAAGGCTGCAGGAACCCTGGGGCAAGGGAGCGGATGGGAATGAAAATGGGGTGGGTTCCCCTCACCACCCAAAGGGGTTCCCCTTTCTAATTCTCACGGAGGCACCGTACAGGCTCACAGCCACCCGGTTACTAGAGGACAGATGACCTGAGAGCTGAGTTGGGGGGTGACCCCCACAAGGCCCAGGCTGAAGGCAGTGACTGTCCCTGAGCAGCATGAGCCGAACACCGAGGTCCCAGGGAGGACTCCTGACCCTTTTCTCTGCCTCCCGCCTCCTCCCCCAGGGCACGAGGTCACCAACCCCTGCAGTGTCAACAACGGGGACTGCTCCCAGCTCTGCCTGCCCACGTCAGAGACGACCCGCTCCTGCATGTGCACAGCTGGCTACAGCCTCCGGAGTGGCCAGCAGGCCTGTGAGGGTCAGTGCCCCCGCCTCTGCCCGCTTTGACCCAGGTCTCCAACCCCGGCCGTCCTACCGACGGCCTTGGCAACAGGACTGCATTCGTCATGTGTCATTAAGGGCCTTCTGAGTTGGATATTTAGTCAGCCCTTGTGCTGGGTGCCACGAGGGAAGCCGGGGGACAGAAGTCCCCGTGCTCTGCAGTCTTAACCAGAAGGGGGCGCTCACGTGTAGGGGAAACTGGACCATGAAGTGGCTCTGACTTCAGTAGGATTTTGGAGAAAGATGTCACAAGGCAGTGCTTCCCTGGCCGGGTGGCTCCATGGGTTGGAGTGTCATCCCGTACACCGAAAAGACGGTGGTTTCGATTCATTATCAGGGCACATACCAAGGTTGCAGGTTCGATCCCCAGTCGGAGCGTGTCTGGGAGGCAACCGATGGATCTCTCTCCCACGTCGATGTTTCTCTTTCTATCCCTTCTCTCTCTAAAAACCAATAAGCATCCTTGGGTAAGGATTTAAAGAAAGAAAGAAAAGAAAAAAAGGCAGGGCCAGCTCTGTGGCATAGGTGTGCTCTAGTGGGGGCTGGAGGTCTTGAAGGCAGTTCCTCTCCTGACGCCCAGTAGGATCTGAGTGTTGTGTGGCTCAAAGGGGAGGGCTGATAGGCAACGGCAAGGGGTCCAGAGCAACAGGCGGGCCCTGAGGTGCCACGCCCGAGTGCTGGGCAGAGCGGGCAGTCGTGGTGCCGGGCTGTGAGGTCGGGCAGGGCCAGGAGTTCTCAGCCAGGAGAGCCCGGGAAGTGGTGTTTGGGGCAGATTCACCTGGCGGCTCGCTGGCGGCTCGCCGCCGGCAGAGTGGGGGAGGGAGAACCGAGGCTGTCAGACCAGTTCGGAGGCTGTTGGAGTAATCCCGTGTTAGGAGATGGAAGAGATGAAAGTCAGAGACCTTTCCCAAGAGCCTGGTGACTGATTTACCAGCCTGTGCCCTGAGACAGCATTTCTGAGGGGCACTCGGGCACCTCCCTTCGATGTGGGTAAATGTTACAGAAGCCAACACTGGGGTGAGCCGAGTTTGAGGGTTCTCGCTGCAGACTGTCTCAGAGCCCTGCATGTGCTCGTCTGCGCTGAACATCTTTCAAGGGAAGACTCTGGTGTTTGGAGTTTCCCCCAACTCACTCAACCATGAGTCCTTCTTTTCATGGAGCCTGAGCTACCAAGGCCCATTTGGGGACTCATTTGGGGATGCACTGTATCGAGTGGTAAAAGCCTGGGAGGATTCTGGGATGCGTGAATAAGGCTCCCCATAAGCAATGGGAAACGGGAATGAGACGGGCTCAGGGGTGAGGGGTTGGGGATGCTGAGCTTCAGGTGTTGAGAGAGGGAAGGACAAAGAGGAAACTAGGGTGGGAATCTAAATGTGGGAGTCAGTGCAGTGCAGTGTCTTGTCGGAACCTTCCCAGATTCTCCGTCATGGCCTCGGAGGCTGCTGGGTTGTATTGAGGCAAGTGGCCTGGAGAGCCCGGCACAGGGAGAGAAATCCAGGCCTCTGCCGCCCTCTAGTGGGGGCTGGAGGTCTTGCAGGTAGTTCCCCAGCGTGCGTCCCTCTCCTGACTCCCAGAGAGCTGACCGCCCTGCCCAGGCTAGGGTGTGTGTATATATGTGTGTTGAGAGGGAAGTGTGATAGCTGAGGGGGGGGGGGGGCGGGGGATATCAAAAGGAATGCATAGAGGCCTGGCGGGCATGGCTCAGTGGTTGAGTGTTGACCTATGAACCAGGAGGTCACAGTTCGATACCAGGTCAGGCCATATGCCTAGGTTGTGGGCTCGATCCCCAGTGTGGGGCGTGCAAGAGACAGCCAATCAGTGTTTCTCTCTCTCTCTCTCCCTCTTCCTTCCTCTCTGAAATATATATATATATGCTAGAGGCCCGATGCACAAAATTTGTGCAAGGGGCTTGGCCCTCACAGCCCCAGCTTTGTCTGGAAGGTCGTTTGGCTGTCCAGTCTAATTAGCATATTATGCTTTTATTATTATGTATATATATTTTTAAGGGGCTGTATAGAAGAACAGGTGTGAGGGTGACAGAAGCCAAGTTTAAAGGGGTGTCGGTGAGGCTCATGCCTGCAGTGTTCTTGTGTTTCAGGCGTGGGCTCTTTCCTCCTGTACTCTGTGCATGAGGGGATCCGCGGAATCCCCCTGGATCCCAACGACAAGTCGGACGCCCTGGTCCCAGTGTCCGGGACTTCCCTGGCTGTGGGCATCGACTTCCACGCTGGTGAGCCATTCGATGCAGGAGGTAGTGGAGCATGACCTTTGGGGGTGGTGTGCTTGGGGTCCAGGGTCAGGCTGCCTGACCTCAGGCCCTTAGCAGAGCTGCCCACCCCCTCCATCTGCCCTTCAAGCCCCACCAGCAGCCACTCACCTCTGTCCTGACCCCACGTGATTGTGACCCCCCCACCCCCCCGGCCCTGCCTTGCTCGGCATCCCCACGTTGGCTTCTCCACCTTCAGAAAATGACACCATTTACTGGGTGGACATGGGCCTCAGCACCATCAGCCGGGCTAAGCGAGACCAGACGTGGCGTGAGGATGTGGTGACCAATGGCATCGGCCGCGTGGAGGGCATCGCCGTGGACTGGATTGCAGGTGAGCCACGGCAGGGTGCAGGCTCCGTGTGAGGCAGAGGATGGGGAAGAGGGGTCCTGGCAGGAGGGGTCTAAGGAGAAGGGGCCGGCAGGAACAGACGGGGGAGCGGCAGGGGCACCTGGGGCTGGGAGGGGCCCCCGTGCGCGTGCTCCCACCCCACCCCACTGAGCACCTACTCCTTCCTCAGGCAACATCTACTGGACGGACCAGGGCTTTGACGTCATCGAGGTCGCCCGGCTCAATGGCTCTTTCCGCTACGTGGTCATCTCCCAGGGCCTGGACAAGCCCCGGGCCATCACCGTCCATCCGGAGAAGGGGTGAGGAGCCGGGCAGGCCGGCCAGTCCACAGCCCGCACTGACAGGGCCCACTCCTCCGTGTTCTGGGGACTGAGCCCCTGTGCCCCTCCGTCCCACAGGTACTTGTTCTGGACCGAGTGGGGCCAGTACCCACGGATTGAGCGGTCTCGGCTGGATGGCACCGAGCGCGTGGTGCTGGTTAACGTCAGCATCAGCTGGCCCAACGGCATCTCGGTGGACTATCAGGTGTGGGTGCAGGCGTGGCCCAGGGGCCGGGGGGAAGGACCCCGTGCTCTAGGGAAGCTCCCCTCATCCCATGCCCTGCTCCCCTGTGAGTCCCCCTGTAACGGCCCCCCACTTGGTAGGAAGATATGGGCGCAGGGAGTTACGGGGTCCTCTGGCCCAGCCCCCCCCAGAGTAGGACTCCTGCCACCCTAGAGGTGTTGGGGGAGGGTTACCCAGAGTGGGGACTGGAGGGAACCCTGGAGGGAACCCTGGAGGCTGGCAGATCAGCAGGTCGGAAAGTGGAAGAGGTGGAGGAAGGAGGAGAGACAGAAGGGTCGGGAGTGAGTGTGACGGGGTGGGTGGGGGCGGAGGGGGCCTGGGGCTGGAGGTGAGGTGGTGCCTCTGGCCTGTAGGATGGGAAGCTGTACTGGTGCGACGCCCGGACGGACAAGATCGAGCGGATCGACCTGGAGACGGGGGAGAACCGCGAGGTGGTTCTGTCCAGCAACAACATGGACATGTTCTCCGTGTCTGTGTTTGAGGATTTCATCTACTGGAGTGACAGGTGAGGGCGTCCGTGCCAGCTCCCATCCGCCCCGTCCGTGCCCTCCCTCCCGGCCCCGGTGGACGTCCTGCTCATGGCCCTTCCCTCCCCCAGGACTCACGCCAATGGCTCCATCAAGCGCGGGAGCAAAGACAATGCCACGGACTCAGTGCCCCTGCGGACGGGCATCGGTGTCCAGCTCAAAGACATCAAGGTCTTCAACCGGGACCGCCAGAAAGGTGAGGCCGGGGGGCCCGGCCTGCGTGCTCACCCCCAGGACCCAGAGCGAGGGGGCTGGGAGAGCAGTGAGACCCCAAGGGGCACTTTCCCGGGGCCCTGGAGACCCAGGGCTGGCGAGCAGGGGCTGGGGAGCCCTAGGACCGGACTGGTGCTGGCTGGAGGGTGTCTGAACTGGGGGAGGCAGGGGAGGGGGCCCAGAGTGTCCACCTCAGCTGAGATGACACAGGCGCCCATGAGTCTTCCCCCAAGGCAGGCCCCGCCCTCCATCGCCTCCTCCTTCCCCTGCGCCCTCCCCCAGGCACCAACGTGTGTGCAGTGGCCAACGGTGGGGACCAGCAGCTGTGTCTGTACCGGGGTGGCGGGCAGCGGGCCTGCGCCTGCGCCCACGGGATGCTGGCTGAAGACGGGGCGTCGTGCCGCGAGTATGCTGGCTACCTGCTCTACTCGGAGCGCTCCATCCTCAAGAGCATCCACCTGTCGGATGAGCGCAATCTCAGCGCACCCGTGCAGGCCTTCGAGGACCCTAAGCACATGAAAAATGTCATTGCTCTGGCCTTCGACTACCGAGCAGGCACTCCCCGGGCACCCCCACCCGCATCTTCTTCAGTGACATCCAC
>NW_005871167.1:2424621-2426075 GCF_000147115.1 Myotis lucifugus | reverse complement strand
TCCTGCCCTTCCCCAAAGCCCATCCCTCATCCACCATCCCTGCCCCCCATCCTACACCCCTGGTCCCTTTCTCACTCCTGCCCTTCCCCAAAGCCCATCCCTCATCCACCATCCCTGCCCCCCATCCTACACCCCCGTCCCTTTCTCACTCCTGCCCTTCCCCAAAGCCCATCCCTCATCCACCATCCCTGCCCCCATCCTCATTTTGGTTCCCATCCCATTCCCCTGGTCCCGCCCTCTGGCATCCGGCTCTGCCCAATGCCCACCCACCATTTCTGATCTCTTCCTCCCTGTTCCCATCTTCACCCCTGAGCAACTCTTGTTTCTTCCTCATCACTGTACCCAGTGCCCGGCCTTCCAGGCCCACACTCCCAGTGCCCCTCCATTTCTGTGCCACTCCTCTCCCAGCCTGTCCTGTCCTCCCCACTTCTGTCTTCACTCCTGCCTCCGTCCCTGGGTCCCAGCCAGCTCCCAGCTGCTCCGCCCGCCCTGACTGCAGTGCCCCCGCCTATTTCTAGGTGCAAGGTCTCAGGACACTCTCCCCTCTTCCTCCCCAGCCCAGGCCAGAGCACGCTTCCTTCCCCAGCCGCGGGTGCCAGCCCTCCCCATGGGAATCGTAAGCAGCTCTGCCTGACCCACGAAGCAGGAGAAGCAACCGACCAGGCGGGAGGCCCCAGGGAGGCGCACCCTGCAATGCGGCTGGGGGCCAACCGTCTCATCCTCCCCCTATTCCCAGCGTTCCCACCCAAAACAGCACAACCCCCCCCCCCCAATGGAGTTTGTTAAGCAGCAAGAGGCAGCCTCAACTCCCCTCCAGTGCGTGGGCTCGCTGCCTGGGGACAGAGCGCTCCTGGCTCGGCTCCCACCCGGCATGGGCCTGGAGGCACCTGGTGACGCGCACCCCCACCCACCCCCACATCCCTGTCTGCCACCAAACACCTCTGCGCACCCCCTCCGTCCCCACCCCGCAGCCCGGCCAGCCTCTCCCCTCCGCAAATGTCACCGCGTTTAATTAGCTTAATTAAACCAGCGTGGACTGAGGGGGACCCTGCTCGGACAATACCCTGCTCCCATCTTCGTCCTCGAAGAGGGAGGACAGCACCATGGGTTCTGGACAAAGAGGGGCTCCGTGTCACCCTGCTTCCCCTCACCCCCACTCCCACCCACAGCTGGAGACAGACAACCTGAAGGATAGAGGGGAAAGGACCACAGAGACATAAACAGGGAGAAAAATAGAATCATAAAAGGAAAATTAGAAACAGTGAGGAAGAGACTGAGAGACAGAAAAAGAGACTGAGAGTCGGTGGGGGGGGGGGGGGAGAGATGGAAAAACAGTGAAAGAGGGAGAGCGAGACAGGGAGCGGGAGCAGGCGAGCAAGGAAGCCAGAGGGAGGATTTTATTTTATTTTGTTCCATGTTCCCATTTTCTCGGCTCGCTTCCTCACAGACCCTGG
>NW_005871167.1:2420525-2423837 GCF_000147115.1 Myotis lucifugus | reverse complement strand
GGGGGCGATAAATATGTATGACGATCGGGTGGCGGCAGCCGCATTAATAACCCAGGATCGCAGCGCTGCGGGGATGGGGACCAGGCGGTGGAGATTCTAGCCCAGCAGCTTGACTGTGCCATTCCTGTCCCCTGTGGACACCTGGTGTATACACATGGGTGTGTACAAACAGAGGGGACACCATGGTGTCCGGTCTCTTTACCTACCCAGAGCTCAGCCAGCAGGGCCCATTAATATACATCTCACACATGCACCCCCGGGGATCAGGGAGGGCACACTTGTCTTATCATTGTGGAGGCACGGACACACACCCTCTAGGAGGAGCTTGACACATGGACACCGGATGATAGGAACTCACACAGGACAAGTGACACACCCAGAGAGCACACATGGCCAGCCCGGGTCACACAGATGCACGTACCACAAAGTGATACACAGCCTCAGCCTCGTTCAGATTAATACACACAGCCAACCAGGTACACATGCACCCAGGCACACATACCACCCAGGCACACATACATAGCTGCCACACACTGACATAACAAACATTCAGCCACCACAAGCAGGCAGACACACATACACACACACATACAGTCACCAGGGCACACACATAACCACCATGCACAGCCACCCTAGGCAGACACACACCCATCACCATAGCTACACACACACACACACACACACAGGCACAGGCATCACTCCAGGTAGACAGGCAATACAACCATCCTAGGCTAACAGAAACACAACCACACCAGACTAACACATGCAGTACTCCCTCCCCAATCTGAACACACACGCAGTAGGGGCCACCCTAACAGCCACAGCTAGCACAGTCTGACTGACACACTCTGACATGTACAGCTCCTCTCCCTCCCACTCCCCTGGCTGGAGCGGCATCTCCATATTTCTTCCTCTCGCTCTGACCGACTGTCTCCTTCGCTCCCGGCCACCCCTGCCCCCCCGCCACCAGATAATTGATGGCCCAGGCCTGGCCCCACCGCTCCCGCCTCTCGATCTATCTTGTACTCGAGCCCTCGCTGTCTCCCAGATCGCTGCCACCTGAGACACAAGGAGACGGGTGGGGGCGGGCCAGGGCGGCTCCTCCTGCCGATCCATCCGAGTCCCCGGGAAGCACCACCAGGCGGCCTCCTCCACTAGCAGGAGCGCTGGAGGCGGGGAGACGTACCCCAGTAGCCCACAAGCCTTACTGACTCCCCATTGCTCTCCCTAGCTCTACTGGTTTCCCAAGCTCCTCCCCACAAGGGAGCAGAGGATGAGGCCGGGTGGGGGCTCTAGTCACCACAGAGGCATCTAGAGGTCTTCACCTCTTTCCTGATGCTGGATGTTGACAATGGTCATGGCCTCACTTGCCTGAGTCCGACTCCTCCCTGGCTCATTACTCAGAACCAGCAATTTTCAACCGATGTGCCACTGCACTCTGGTGCGAGCAAGAATTTTTAAAACATGCAATACTTGACTATTTAGTCAGGGGCTTTGGCCTCCTCTTTTCCCCAGTGGTTCTCAACCTTCTGGCCCTTTAAATAGAGTTCCTCATGTTGTGACCCAACCATAAAATTATTTTCGTTGCTACTTCATAACTGTAATGTTGCTACTGTTATGAATCATCATGTAAATATCTGATATGCAGGATGGTCTTAGGTGACCCCTGTGAAAGGGTCGTTCGGCCGCCAAAGGGGTCGCGAGACCCACAGGTTGAGAACCGCTGCCTTAGATTGTCAAGTTAAAAAATGACAATGGCCAACAATAGTTGTCTGGTATGGATGAATAAAAAATATACCTTTTTTGGTCAGATTGGCCAAAAAGTATAATTTTTGGTGTGCTGGGGAATTTTAGGAATTAGTTTATGGGTGCCATGAGATGAAAAAGGTTGAAAATCGCTGCTCTGAACCAACCAGGCTCCGGCTGGAGGAGACGGAGTCCCTGTCCCCATATTCAAACCCACACTGGCTTGGGCTTTTTCAGCCGCATCGGAGATCTGGAAGAACATGAGGATTCTCAGTATCATCTCAGATGTGGAAACTGAGGCCTACCTAGGTGAAGTGATTTGGCCAAGCCACACAGCTTGAAAGGGCTGCAGTTCCACTCCAACACACACTCCCTGACCCACTGGCTGCCGGCTGCTGGATTCCATTTGGCCTCCTAGTGGCCTTGCTGGCATGGTGAAGGCCCCGGTTGGGTGGCCATGGGTAGGGTGGCCAGGGACAACTCCAGCATCTCTTATTTTTTTAAACATATTTTTATTTATTTCAGAGAGGAAGGGAGAGGGAGAGAGAGATGGAAACATCAATGATGAGAGAGGATCATTGATCAGCTGCCTCCTGCACGCCCCCTACTGGGGATTGAGCCTGCAACTCAGGCATGTGACCTTGACCGGAATGGAACCCGGGACTTTTCAGTCCACAGCCCGACGTTCTATCCACTGAGCCAAACCGGCTAGGGCTCCAGCATCTCTTTTTCTTCCTCTTTTTTTGTCCACAGACCGTCAGTGCCCAGATACCGGAGTCCAGGAGGCCGCAGTACATGGAGCTGCGCCCCGCAGCGGCCGGAGGGGGCGCCCCTGTGCAGCAGCTCCAGGCGCCGAAGTCTTCCGAGGGCCTGGGCACCGCCCGCGCCTGGAGCTGGGCCTGGCCCGCTAACCACACCGGGGCCCTGGCCCGGGTGGGGGCGGTGGGGGCGCTGCCCGTGCAGCGCACCAAGAGGAAGCCGTCTATCAAAGCGGCCCGCGCCAAGAAGATCTTCGGCTGGGGGGACTTCTACTTCCGAGTGCACACCCTCAAGTTCTCGCTGCTGGTGACGGGCAAGATCGTCGACCACGTGAACGGGACCTTCAGCGTGTACTTCCGCCACAATTCCTCCAGCCTGGGCAACCTCAGCGTCAGCATCGTGCCGCCGTCCAAGCGCGTGGAGTTCGGGGGCGTCTGGCTGCCCGGCCCCGCCCCCCACCCTCTGCAGTCGACGCTGGCCTTGGAGGGGGTCCTCCCCGGGCTGGGGCCCCCTTTGGGGTTAGCTGCTGCTGGGGCGGGGCTCGGAGAATGCCTCGGGGGCGCTCTGGCGGATCCACTCATTGGAATCCTGGGGAAAGATAGAAACTTATAAAAGAGAGGTCTTGCTTGCATTGTGCAGTACTAACAGAGGAAATTATTTACATGGCACCGCGCTTTAACAATGTTAACACTAAAAGTGAGTTAAACAAAAATTGAGATAATGTGTGACAGATGGTGCTACATAGATAGCATATAAATAATAGGCATATTCGAGAGTAGGTAGATAGGAGAGAGACTGACTTGGCAA
>NW_005871167.1:2410842-2418004 GCF_000147115.1 Myotis lucifugus | reverse complement strand
GTCAGCGTGAGTGGCAAATGTCCACTATGCTTTAAGATCCATTGAATTAGAACCTCTGAGGAAAGGCTCCACACTCATATTTATATCAGATTTCCCAGCTAATCCTGATGCCCAGGTTTGGGAACCTACTCCTGGAAAGGTCAATGAGTCCCTCCCCCAAAGGATGAGGTCAGAGGAACTCAGGCTAAAAGGAAGATCCCTTCCTGTTCCAAGTATCTATAGCCCCAGGGAAACAAAGAGAGCTCGCTGACTGCCTGGAAGGCAAGAGGTGAACAGTTAACAAAATCCAACAAGTACAAGGACAAGAAGGGGCATCTCACTCAGCTCCAGGATGTCCCAGGAGAAGGAGGAGATGGCCAAGGAGGAGGCAGGTTAGTAAGGCAGAGGAGGAAGGGAGCACAATCCATTCCAGAGCATGTGTACATACAAAGTCTCATTTAATCCCCACCGCATGTTATTTTATTACTGATTTACAAGTGAGGAAACTGAGGCCAGATAGGCTAATTTGCTAGTTAGTCCCAGAGCTGGAACTTGAATTCGCCTCTCACCACCCCTCCAAACCAGGTGACTTCCAGGGCACCATGGCACTCCAGCTTGTATAGGAGTCTTTGTATTTCCCAGGGAGCCTAATAATACTAGGTATTCAGTAGGCATCCAATAAATGGTTGATGTCTGGACGACGGGGGGCGGCGGGGGAGGGAACACCTGAAGATATCCAGGACAGTGAGAGGGGGCGGCAATAGATCTCTTTTCTTTCAGACTGGAGTCTCTGACCCTGGGGCTACAGCCCCTGGGGAAAGGAAGCGGAAGAAAGGTGGGGAAACTACAATTCCCAGAAGACCATCAAGGAGTCGCCTCACGCATGCGTAGGCTCTACCCTTAATCCTGTGGCTTCTAGGGCCGCTGTTCTCACGCATGCGCTCTCGGATCAGTCTTTTCGGACCCGTTGCTTCTCCAAGCTAGAGTTGGTGGCTTGACCTCCTGCGACTTCGGGTTGCGATGCTGTCTTTCTCTTTACTCTGGGCCGCTCGGGTAAGAATGGGGCCCCGGAGTCTGGGTGATCAGTTGAAAGCAAGTTCCCCTCCTACCGTAATATCCATTCACAAACTATGGGCTTTTCCACGCACATGGTCTGGGTCTTCCGGGAGCGGACGCGCAACTAGGGAATCCTGAGACCCTCGGGTGCACGCGGGGTAAACGGGACCCCTCTCCATTCCGGTAATCAGAAGCCCCAGGGCCATGTGACCATCCATTTTACGTGGCAGCTGGGGAGGGAAGTGTAACGGTTGCCCGCGCCTCCTGTGCTGGCGAACAGCGGGATTCCCAGCCTGGACAAGCTGTCTTCCCTGCTAGCTCTGAGCCGTGCAGATGATGCAACCGAGCCCTACTGCTTGCATCAGGGATCCCGCGGCTCTGTGGGCTGGAAGGGCTGGAAGGAGGTGGAAAGGAGCCGGGCAGAGGACTGGGTGTGGTTTTTGGCTTCCCTGCCATCAGCCCCCCACCCCCACTCCCACCCCCACCATTCTCCCCCTGGGACTGCTAAAAATCTACCCTGGTTTTCAGAACGTTGGATGGCTACCTCCAATGTTCTGAAAGCCACCTCTAACTATGGTAAGCCTGTTCTCTTAATCCCTGCAACTTGGTCTCCTCCCCATGACTGGGATATCAGTTTATGGAGCCCCTACAGGGAAGACCCGTTTGTTCCAGTGAGTGGAGAGGTTCTGGAACCTCTAGCTTCTAGAACACAAACTTTGTCCTCTGGCTTTGCAGACTAGTTCAGGGGCCCAGGTGGAGGAAGATTCTGAGGGGAGGTGAATGGATGGATTCAGAACCACCCCCTGGACATTGATCTCAGCCTTGGCTCTAGAACTGGCTTTTGGAGGTGGGGGTGGCGAAAACCGGAACAGGCAGGCTGGACAGCTGGCTGTTGGGTTTGGAACCAGAGAGCCTGATACGCATGGCTGAAGGTTGTTGGAGACTGTTTGAACCCTTTTGTTTGACCCTGGCTCTTCCTCCCCTAGCCTCTGCGGAGATGTGGTCCGCTGGTCAGGATGGCCGCGCGGTGCCAGCACAGTGAAGCAGCCCAGACCCAGACTGGAGAAGCCACCAGGGGCTGGACAGGCCAGGAGAGTCTGTCAGACAGTGACCCTGAGATGTGGGAGCTGCTGCAGAGGGAGAAGGACAGGCAGTGTCGTGGCCTGGAACTCATTGCCTCAGAGGTGGGGTCTGGGGAGAGGGGCCAAGGCTTGGGCCGCCATGGGTACAGGAAGTAACAGGTCATCTTACTGCTCTTTCTCCAGATCTCCCTTTCAGACTCAGGGCCTTCCTGCTGGGCCTTCTCTCTCTCTCTTCTTACTGTTCTCTGAAGCAAAGGCAGAGCCAGTCTGGGTTATGGGATGGGGGCATTAGAGAGCTTCCAGAGCCTTCCGGGCCCCTGCAGTCAAGTCTGGTCCCTTCCCCCTCCCAAGAGAAAAGAGAAACCTGGAAGCACAGGTACCAGTGGACAGGTGGGCTTGCCGGGGACACCTGTCATGGCAGCTTGGTTTCTGAGGACGCTGCCTTTGGCCATGCCCCAAGCCTGACAAGGAACCTTGAATGAACAGCTTTCTGTAGAGCTCAGCTCCTTGCAGCCTGGGCTCGGCTCGGGCAGGGTGGGCTGTGGGAGTCTCTCAGAAGGGGCTCTGTACCTTCTGACATTGCCCCCACCCCTCACCCCAGAACTTCTGCAGCCGAGCTGCGCTGGAGGCCCTGGGGTCCTGTCTGAACAACAAGTACTCGGAGGGTTATCCTGGCAAGAGGTGAGGGCGAGGCACCAGCGGGCTGGAGGGCAGCCTCAGGGACGGTGCTCCCAGTGGGGGACGCCGGCCTGCACCCTCCCAGTGCCTTTAGAGGAGTAGCCTTCCCGCTCCTTTGCTACTTCAAGGGGGGTGGTGGGACCCTTTCTCTGTGCCCTGATATGCCCCCTCCCGTGGCAGATATTATGGGGGAGCAGAGGTAGTGGATGAAATCGAGCTGCTGTGTCAGCGCCGGGCCTTGGAGGCCTTTGACCTGGATCCTGCACAGTGGGGAGTCAATGTCCAGCCTTATTCGGGGTCCCCAGCCAATCTGGCTGCCTACACAGCCCTTCTGCAGCCGCACGACCGAATCATGGGGCTGGACCTGCCCGACGGTGGCCAGTGAGTATGGATGCGGTGGGTGGCTGATAGGCTCACTGGGCCATATGGGCATGAGAGAGGGGTTGTTTATTGCCATGGGCCATGCAGCTGGAACTGGCCTCTCCCTGTCCTTCAGTCTCAGTGCAGGGGAAGATAAGACCCCAGGAACCAGTGCTCAGCACAGAGTGGGCAGAGCAGTGAGGGTGGTGGACGCTAGGCGCGGTGTCAGAGGCAGGGCCTTCGGAGCAGGGCAGGAGAGGCGTGGGTCTTACTCCACTGAGAAGCCTTCTCACTTCCTCTCCTCCCCTCCCAGTCTCACCCATGGCTATATGTCTGATGTCAAGCGGATCTCAGCCACATCCATCTTCTTTGAGTCTATGCCCTATAAACTGAATGTGAGTGAGTGCTCTAGGGTCTGGGGAGGGAGCTGCTCAAGGCCTAGGAACCTCTCCTGGGAAAAGCTAGAGGCTGAAGCCCTGGGCAGCCTTTAAGGTCAAGGAGCAGAGTGAGCTGCACTGCTTCTTTTTAAGGACTTTAGCTCTTTGTCTGTCTGTCCAGCCCCAAACTGGCCTCATTGACTATGACCAGCTGGCAATCACTGCTCGGCTTTTCCGACCACGGCTCATCATAGCTGGTACCAGTGCCTATGCTCGCCTCATTGACTACGCCCGCATGAGGGAGGTTGGTGGAGGGCTGGGGTACCTGCCGCTGCCCAAGGGGTGGTGGGGAGATTTCGGAGGAGGGGCAGCCTTGCACAGGCCTGTCTGGACCCTCCCCAGACTGAGGCCTGTTTCTGTACCTGCCCAGGTGTGTGATGAGGTCAAGGCACACCTGCTGGCAGACATGGCCCACATCAGTGGCCTGGTGGCTGCCAAGGTGATCCCTTCACCTTTCAAGCACGCGGATGTTGTCACCACTACCACTCACAAGACCCTTCGAGGGGCCAGGTCAGGCTCCCCTGAGGTCAGGCCTTGCCTTTCCCTGCCTTCGTGCCTTATTCCCAGGGCACTGTTGGTCTGGATCAGAGAGGAACTCATTCTACCTAAAGAGTTCTACCCAGTCTGAGGATTCTCCTTTTCTTGCCCATGGTGGCAGTTCCCTGGCAGGGAGTTTGGGGGTGGGAGGTGGAAAGAAGGTTCTGTTCCCCTCAACCCCTGGAGCCAAGCACACCCAGCACAACTGAGGTGGCCTGAGAGTCCTCGGGGGCGCGGGCCAGCCGGCTTCCTCTGCTCTCCCCATCCCTTGCCCTTTCTTTTCAGCTTAGATTCTGACCACCCTCTTCCTACACAGGTCAGGACTCATCTTCTACCGGAAGGGGGTGCAGTCTGTGGACCCCAAGACTGGCCGGGAGATCCCTTATACGTTTGAGGACCGAATCAACTTTGCTGTGTTCCCGTCCCTGCAGGGGGGCCCCCACAACCATGCCATTGCTGCAGTGGCCGTGGCCCTAAAGCAGGTTGGGGAGCCTACCATTGTTGGGTGGTGGGCATCTGGATGCTCAGACCCTGTATCTTGCTAACTGAAAATGGAGCTGTTGGAAGGGAAGGGCCAGGAGGGGAGGCCTCAAGACTGGAGTCACAACTATGCTAGAGGTGGAGGAGTAGAAGGGGCAGGACTTGGGGTCCCAGGTGCTGCTGTCTCATCTCCAGGCCTGCACCCCCATGTTCCGGGAGTACTCCCTGCAGGTTCTGAAGAATGCTCGGGCCATGGCTGATGCCCTGCTAGATCGAGGCTATTCACTGGTGTCTGGTGAGCCAGGAGGGTGGGTGAGAGCCTCTGTGGCCTCAGGCAAAGGCCCAGGACTCACCATTCTCTGTTTACTCTTCCCGCCTTAGGTGGCACCGACAACCACCTAGTGCTGGTGGACCTGCGGCCCAAGGGCCTGGATGGGGCTCGGGCTGAGCGGGTGCTGGAGCTTGTATCCATCACAGCCAACAAGAACACCTGTCCTGGAGACCGAAGTGCCATCACACCAGGGGGTCTTCGGCTTGGTGAGACCTGGGGTTCCAGGGGGGAAGGGTGGCTGCGCCGGGGGCGTGGGTCATGCTACTCCTCGTCTGCCTCTCTCCCAGGGGCACCAGCCTTGACCTCTCGACAGTTTCGTGAGGATGACTTCCGGAGAGTTGTGGCATTTATAGATGAAGGGGTCAAGATTGGCTTGGATGTGAAGAGCAAGACCAGTGAGTAGGCTAGACGGCCCCCCAGCCCCTGCCAGCCACTTTACACTCACTATCTGCCCCCCCCCTCCATCTCACCGCCTTCCCTAAAGCTCTGACCACTTTTCCTCACCCCTCTCTAGCCAAACTACAGGATTTCAAATCCTTCCTGCTCAGTGACCCAGAAACAAGACAACGGCTGGCTGACCTCAGGCAGCGGGTGGAGCAGTTTGCCAGGGCTTTCCCCATGCCTGGTTTTGACGAGCACTGAAGGGACCAAGGAAATGAGGCTCAGAGACTGAAATTCTCCTTCCCTCTCCCTGAACCTTCCAGTGTTTTGCTGGTGGAGAGAAGGCCTCTCACTTAGCGGAAGAGCCAAATGTAGTTCCCTTCCCAGGATTTGTAGCTGAAATTCCTTTTTGTAAGAAAACTTAGAAGGAGGCTGGGGGCCGTCTGCCCTGACGGTTCCGTTATCTCAGTGTTATGGACGCCCTGTTCCTTCTTGGGGACAGGGGCGTCACCCTTGTGAGCCAGAGGAAGGGGTGGGTGGGCGCCCTCCTTTCTGTTTTTATCTAATAAACTGCTAACCCGACCCGCGCTTCTATTACTGTGGGAGCCCGCGGTCCCCGGGGCCAGGTGTGATTTGTCTCCTCCATGTGTGGTTCCTGGATTCCCTCCCACAACCACCGCAAGGACCCCGGGGGCTGCAGCCTCCTCTCTCTGTCTCTGATCAGAGCCGACACCAGACGTGATTAGCAGGCGCAGCAAATTCAATTTGTTAAATGAAATTGTATTTTGCCCATGGCTGCTTCTGTTTGATCCCAAGGGACAGAGGGGAGCTGAGCGAGGAGGGGTGGATGGCAGGGGGAGGCCCAGGTGCGAGGCTGGAGGGGGTTGCGGGTTGGCTCCTGAGTCGCAGGAAACCGCGCAGGCCCCTCCCTGGGCTGAGAGGTGCCACCGGAGCGGCTGGGCCGCAGGCAAGGAGCCCAGTCAGCTAGCGCAGCGCCGCCCTGGGAGGGCGCCCAGAGCCTGGCAAACGTGGGGCCTGCCGCGTCGCCTGGCACTCAGAGGCCCCTGCTTGCTCCTGGCTCACGTCTGCCACGCTCCTCACGTAGCCTGCGCCACACCCCGTCAGGCCCCTGCAGCCTTGGGCCTTTTGAGTCAACCCACTGGGGCCCCACCTCCTGACTCTCCCTCCCCCACCCCCCTGCGTGGGACTCCAGCTGAGGGTCAGGGGTGCTTCCGCTGCAGGGAGCGAGGGAAGAGGGTGGGGGTGGAGCTGCCTCCCCTCTGCGGCGTGGGAACCAGGCCTGTGTACGCAGGAGCTGGACAGGGTGGTGAGAGGCGCCCTGGAGGCTGGGGGCTGAGTGGCAGGGAGGAAGGAGGAGGCCGGCTGACGTCGGTGGAGGACAGGGACCCGTCCCAGCCAGGCTCAGAAGTCTGGCCGGTCCTTCTTCAGCTTCTTATAATCCGTGGAAACTGCAAGGAACTGGGGGGGGGGGGGGTTGCACTGAGTGCCCCAGGCCTCCCTTTAGCGGGGAGGCGCCAAGGGGTCTTCCCAGGGACCAAGAAAGGAGAGGATGGGGGTGCAACCCTAGAGCCCCCTAAAGGTACCTTGTACTGGTCGTTGGGGCTCAGGCGGTTCCAGGGCTCCGGGTTGTTCTTCCGGTCCCAGCTGTGGAGAGTGGGGGGAGGGGGTTTCTCTGTGGGAAGTAGGACCCTAGCGCCCAAGGTAACACCAGCATCTCTGCCTCCAGCCCCCACCCAGCCCTACCCTGGGGGGCGGGCCATTTTCCCCGAAAGGCTGACGGGAGGGGAGCATTAGCAGTTTGCCGGAGGAGAACTAGAAGG
>NW_005871167.1:2328588-2410676 GCF_000147115.1 Myotis lucifugus | reverse complement strand
ACAACAAGGGGGGCGTGTCCCTGAGTCAGTTCAGAGGGAGCACGGACCACCTCTTCTCTTTGTCAGTGGCACAAGAAAGCCCGATGAAGTTCTTGTTGTTCGTCTCACCCGGCCCCCTACCGCATCACCCAGAGTCGCCTGGGCCACATCCCCGGCCCCGGCAGAGGATATTTAGGGTACCACACGGCCGCCTGCGGCCGCAACAACAGCGTTGCCATAGGCAGCCGGGGCAAGTCAAGCCACAGAGGAGAGTGCGGTTGGGTTGGGCCCAGGGGGAGATGCTGAGGGGGTGGGCGCTGCAGGAGGATCCCCTGCCAGGCCCACCGACACCCCCATTTCCTGAGAGGCCCCTCTTTCCTGCCCCAGCCAGCACCCCAGCCAGCACCCCAGCCAGCCTCCCAAAGCCCGGCCTTACCAGACGTCGGGGCTGCGCAGGGCGAGCCGCAGCAAGTAGAGCGCAGCGCTGCCCATGCCCAGGCCGATGAAGCCGATCATGGGGATGAGCTGCGGGAAGGTCCAGGACACTGTCAGCCGCTCCCCTCCGCCGCCCGCTCCCCTCCCCGAAGTTCCCCGTCCTGCCGGGCGCCCCCCACCCCAGCCTCGGACCCGTGCTCCCTCCCTCCTGGGAGAGGGGACTGGGACCTCCTGCACCACAGCCCCGGCCCTGTCTCCCTCACCCCACAGCGAGCCTCTAGGGGGATTCGAGGGACACAGGGAGGGGCACATTGCAGGGGGAGTTGAGGACACCCTGGGAGAGGTTAGACTCTGGGGGGGCTAGGCAAGAGGGTACGGGGAGCGCTGGGGCAGCGAGAAAGTTAGGCGTTAGAAGCAGTGGCTCTGGGACCGAACTCACCGCGGGATGTCTCTTGATCTGCCGGTACAAGCGGGCCCCCACACCGGTTCCCGCCATCTCGCCTCTTCGTGTCTGGTCCTCTTTGGGGCTTGGCTCCCTCGCTCCTCCTGGGGTCCCGCCCCTCGCTGGGGAGGGGTCAACCCAGCCCTGCCCAGCCCAGCCTGCCGCAGCCAATTTACCCCACCCCCTATTCCGCTTCTTCCCCAGTTCCAGGCTCGGAGCAGGAGGAGCTGGTGGGGAGCTGAGGGATTTCTGCTCCACTCTTTCCTCCGGGGGCCGCCTCGGGCCCACAGGGCCACCTCATACTTGGGGCTTTGGGTTGGTCCTAGGGAGAGGCCTCACAGGCTTCCCAGACTCTGATTGAGAGGGGATCCAGAAGTGGGGGGAGGGGTCAGGGACACCCCCCCACACACACACACACAGGCTGGCAGACAGACCCCCAGAGAAGTGCAGGTGTGGAGTGCTCTCAGGTGGCACCAGGAGGGCCAGGGCAGCCATTGCCACCCGGGTGCCACCGCACACTGCTGCAAGTTTTAATACCTGCCTATTGAGTCAGGGGCATCGACCTCTTTTCCTTTATGTTGTCAAATAAGAAAATGACAACAGCCAACAGCCAACACAACAATAGCCATCTGGTGTGAATGAATCAAAGTTATACCTATTTTGGCGCATATATATATATATATATATATATATATATATATATATACACATCGGTGTGCTGCAGAATTTTACTAGTTAGCTTGTGTGTGCCATGAGATGAAAGGGTTGAAAATCACGCTTCCGAAGCATCCATGAGCTAGCAGTCCCTGAGGGCCTAGGTTCTGACCCCTCCACAGAGCAGTGGGAGGGGGGGGGGACGGACAGTCCAACAGAAGAGCTAATGCTGCCCCCGCCCCTCTAGTTCTGGGTGGTTCCTCCCAGTTGTGTTCTGGTTGGCCTGGGACAGTGCTTGGAGGCCAGGGGAGCTGGAGGCATCTTCAACGGGGCTTAGGGCAGAGTAAGTCAGTTGTTGAAGTTTGGGGGCTTGAGAAACTTGCTTGCCCTGCCTCCCTTGGGGAAGGGGAAGGGGCAGCCATCCAAGGAGGCCACTCTCTGCCTCTGGCTGTGACAGAGAGGAGGAGAAGGGAGCGAGAAAACCAGTTCAGGAGAGCAGACAAGATGTTGAAGGAGGAAAGAGAACAAGACACATAAACAGAAGTGCAGAGCAAGCAATTGATTCCCCCACCCCCCCATGCTATGCTGTCAGGGTGAGAAGGCTCACTCACCATCTTTGGGGAATTGGGGTTCCAGGGACCCAGGAGCCCACCCTAACTACCTCTCCCACTCCCACGCTAACCTCCACCCTCCTCCCTCCCTGCCTCCCCCTGGTCACCTCCCTCCAGAGCCCGGTGGCGGCTGGGGCCAGGGTGACCTGTGCGCCCCCCTCTGGGGACCTGGGCTCAGGGAGGAGGGCGCCCTTCCTGGAGGCTTCCTTCCTTTCCCTGGAGCGGATACTTCCCCTGTCCCCTCCGTTGACAAGTGCGGCTGTAATTAGGCTGCGGGGTCCCAGGCTAGAGCCTCCCTCCGGCGGATAATGAGATAAAGTGTCAGAGACACGGCGAAAACAAAGAGACCGAGACTCGCGTGTGGGGGGCGGGGAAGGGGGACCGACTGAAGGGATGTCAGAGCCTAGAGCGGCGCAGGGCCGCACCGCCCTGAGCACTGGCCGGGGAGTGGGCTGTCTGTCACCCGTGCACCCCAGCCTTCCAGTCTCTGAGGTGACGGGCATGTGGAGGTGACCGGAAAGGGGACCTCAGTCAGTGCCTTGAGGTGTCCCCGGGTTGTCCTGTCGGACAACCAATCCCAGAGCTCGAGCTGGAGGGGCCAGAGCTGGGCTGCACACCTGGCTCTATGTGCACAGCTGGTGCGCAGGAAGCGACGGGACCTCTGGCCCCTGCGCCGCACCCCTTTGATTCTCGGGTCATCGCCCGCCTTCCTGGGTCCTTTCCTGTGCGCCCCAGGGACCTGGCCTAGCACGTCCCAAACCTCCGCCCGCTCCCTTCCCTGAGCCTCCGGCCTCCGGTGTGCGCCCCCGCCCACTCTCCCAGCTCCTTCTCACGTTTTTGCTTCTGATCTGGACTCCCCGGGGCTCCCTGGCCTCCCACCTGCTTCTGGTGCCAATCGCTGGCACCTTCTTTGTGACTGTTTCTAAGCCCACTCCTCTCTCTGGATCAGGATCTCCAGGGCCGAACACCGAGCTCTTTGGTTCCAGATCCCAGCTCCCCTCGCACTTTCCCACCAAAAGGATTCAGGCCAAACTGACCCAGCGGGTGAGGGGCCGCAGAAGTCATTAGCAGTGGGTTAGGCGTGGCCAGGGCCGGGCCGGGGTCCCGCCGCGACTGGACTCCGAACGCTAAAGCGCGCAGGACCCTACTCGGCGCGCAGACGGCTCCGCCGTAGGTTAGAAGCAGCTGGATTCGGCGCTGCAGGCTGATCAGGGGCCGTGGCCGCGGACGCCCCCTGGAGGCCGAGCTGCTTCTAAGCGCTCAGGGGCGATGCCTCGGACGCCCCCTGTCGGGCCGCGTCGGGCCTGCGCCCCACTGCATGTCGGCAGGTAAGTCAGCTCCCAGAGTGTGGTTCACGCCCCGCCCGCCGCTCCTGCCACTCCCGCGGCCAAGGCAGTGGGTTCCGCAGTGGCCGGGTGGAGGGTGCGGAGAGGAGCCGCGGAAGCTCCTGCCTCGCCAGCCTCGGGCACCCCAGGTTCAGGATGAGTCCTCTCGTGAGGCTGGGCAGTCCCAGAGCCCGGGGGCAGCTCCGTCTCTGCCCAGGGACTGCCCTCTGCCCCTGCCCGTCCTACTCTCTCTGCCCTTTTTCTTCGGGGCCCTGTCTGTCGCGGTGTCTCTGTGTATGTCTGTGTGTCTCTGTTCCTTATCATCTGGCTGGCTGTCTCTTTCTCTACCTGGCTTTGTCCCTCTGCAGCTGTTTCTCTCTCTGTGGTCTCTCCTTCCCTCCACATCTCTCTGCCTCGCCGTGTCTCATTACAGATGCCTCTGCCTCTCTTTATCTCTGTCGTTCCCCTCCCATTCACTAGTTGGAGTCCTATTCTCTGGCTTGCTGCTCCTGAGGGCGGGGGCTGCAGCAGTCCTACGGGACAGCCTGGGGACACCTCGGGGCACTGACTGGGGTCCCCTCTCCGGTCACCTCCACATGCCCGTCACCTCAGCAGGGCTCCGTCTTCTCTCTGCAGCTGTGGGGCGTGGGGGGCGGAGTCCTGGGGGGGAAGACCCTGGTGCTCAGCATCTGCTCGGGAGCTCCGAGGCTCCTGACTCTCCTGCCGCTATTAAGGGCTCCGGGTCCCGAGGCTCGAGATGATCATGATTGCATCAGCTAGACCGCGGAGGAGCCCGGGAGCCGCTCGAAGAGCGAACGAGGGAGCGAGGGAGCGAGACAAAAGACGCCCGCGCCATCTGTTTTATGCAAAGCACTTCTCCGCCGGGGACCCCGGCGTCCCGGTGCCCGGCCCGGCTCGGGGCACCAGGTCAGGAGCCCGCTCCTGCTGGTGCCCCCGCGGCGCCTCGGCTGTCCCTCTCCCAGCACCCAGAGGGGCTGCGGGCGAGCGGAACCGAGGGGGGCGGGGGGTTGTTGATGTGATTGGAGCGGACGCGGCTGTTTCTTCAATAATGGATGGAGATGATGCGGACGGCGCAGCTAAGCCCGCCCGGAGAGGAGAGGACTGGAGATCGGAGAGGAAGGGGGGTTTGGGGGGGAGTGGGAGAGGCAGCCGGGCGCGCGCAGGCAGACACACAGCGCGCCTGCGTCACACTGTCTTTCGAATACCCGCCGCCGTGCGGTTCACACCCAGGCACACGCCCACGCACTGTCACAGAGGCGCACACACCTGCAAGTGTAGATGCCAGAGCAACACACACTCGCTAGCGGCTCTTCCTGATTCTCACACAGACACCGTCCCCGCGGGCAGAGACCCACGGAAATGCCTACGCGGGGCACACCCAGGCGTGAAGAATGCACAGACACGCCAAAGCACATGTGCACACCTAGACACCCAGGGGCTTAGACTGACAAAAATAATACAAGTTGGGGGAGAGGGGGGACAGAATGGTGACAAGACAGATACGTATTCAGGGTACAGGGGCACACACCAACGTGCACACACGCCTCACACACTTTGGAGCACACACGCACACACACACCAGGGACATGGACACCCATAATTGCCAAGGGCACAGAGACCCCCACACGTTCAGAGGTTGGCACCCACACACCTGCAGGAGCCGAGCCCCGGTGGAGGAGTGTGGTGGAGAGGTGGCTGGAGTCCCTGCTGGAAGCCTTGTTATTCCAGCCGCATAATGAGGTCCTGATGGCAGGAGGGCCTGCTGACAGGAGGCGCCCGGGGCTATTGACCCTGCACCCTGTTTGACTGCCTGAAGCTTCCTTCCTTGGCCCCCAGGGCAAGTGGTGCAGACGCTGGGCCCCTCTGGCCTCAGCCAACCCCAGCCCCAGCCCCAGCAGTTGGGGAGAAAAGCAGGAGCAGGAGCCATAGCATAGAGGGACATTGGTGGCTGTGCAGGAAGACTCCCAGGATCCTCAACACAGCCGGGCGGCAGGGGGTGGGAGAGAGGCTCAGTCCATATCCCCCTCACCCCTGTGCTGCCCAATCTTCTGACCTCAGGGCACTTCCTTTACTATGAGTTGGTGTGCACTGAGAAGAGTAGGGTGTGGCTTGTATCTTGGACCCTAATAACCCGCCCCCCCCCCCCCCCCCCGGCTTGTTTTGATTCAGTCCGCTCCTTGGGCCCAGACTTATGACCTTTGCAGCGGGAGGCAGCATTATCCATCACCCCCGTGGCCGCTGCAGAGTAGAGGCTTTGGAGGCCCCACAGGGTCTCTGTTGTTCCCGACTCCCTCTCCTGAGAACAGCTCTTTGCCAGCCGGCCAGGGCTGAACCAGCGGGCAAGTACTGGGGGTCGGGGCATGACCATGGGGCTCAGTCACGATACTGGGCCTTGTGTCCCCAGCCCTGGCACCCCAGCACCCGTCCTTCCAGCTCCGCACAGCCGGCCTTCCCGCTCCTTCTGCCCTCCCTCTCTCGGGCCCTTTGCTTAATTTCCTATTAACTGCTGATAAATCCAATTAAACCGCCGTTCTAATTAGGGACAGCTGCCGGCTCTGCGAGGCGGGGAAGGGGGGTGCCCCCCGAGTGTATGGGGGGGGAGAACAGCAGCTCTCTCTGTCTCAGTACCCCCACACCAGCATCGCCGCCCAATGAGCCAGTAAATTGGTTTTGCTTCAGCATTGTGGGGGGCCCCACTCGAGGATCTCGGGGGCTCTGGTTTTGAGTCCTTCAGACTGCTTGATGAAGAGATAGGACCCAAGCCCTAGTTGTTGCCCATTTGTGGGAGGCAGATCCTGCCGAGGAGGGATGAAGGCAAAAGGCTTGATTTGTATGTGGGGGTGGGGGTGGGAGGCGGGAGGCCTGTGGTCTGCTGCTCTTCCAGCCCAAGCATGATTAAAGGGGTGCTACCTGAGTCTTCCTTTATGACCCCGCACCCCCCAAGGAATCCAGTACAGTCAAGAGCAAAGGAACAGGAGACAGAACCCGGCTCTGCAATGAGTCCTCTTGTGTGTTTCCCTACCCCCACCACACCTCAGCCTTCTGGAAGGAAGGGGGGCACGCCCGTCCCGGGCCCTCCTTTTCCCCAGCCCAGCTGAGCCTCTGTCCTCCCCCCACCCTTTCCCGCCAGCAGCAGATGGTGCCTGGGCTCCCGCTGCCAACCTTGCTAGGCGGTGCCAACCTCAGGCCTGGCAGACAGCGGGCAGGAGAAGAGGATCTCCTGGCTGGCCACGCTGACCCTCCCCCCATCCGCCATCAAGCTCAAGACCCTCCGCTGACTCCACTCCAGCGACCACCCCAGGCTGCCTCTCACTGGTCCACTCCCAGGCCCCTACCCTCCTCCTTCAGCTCCCTTCCCTACACCTTCCCGCTCCCTGCCACCTGCCACCCTGACCAAGGCCGGTATATTTGCATGTCTACATATGCAAATGAAAATATTTGCATACGGCGCGCCGCAGGGGGGTTCTCCGCGCGAGCCCTTTAGCTGTCTGCCCAGCGCCCTCTCACTTGGTACCTGTCAGGGCTGGGGCGGGGCCGCGCGGGAGGGGTTAAGCCCCCGGGCCTTGCTCGCTGGGTTCCCGGAGGACTTGAGGAAGTGTTGCCATGGAGACGGCACGCACCCCACTCCCTCCCAGACCCAGGGTCTCCGGCTCCTTGTCTCTGGTTCTCTCCTCTCCCCACCATCTCGGCCCCCGTCCCTCGCTCTCCAACCGAGATCTTGCATCGCCCCCTGGCGGCCCAGCTCGGCACTGAGCCAGGTTTCGAAATGTAAGGCGCTGTCCGCGGCTAAATCGCCAAAAGCTAGGGGGACCTACCCTGCAACCAGATCCTGTTCCCAGCCCCAGCGGCGCGGGGGCGGGGACCCCGCCCGGCTCTTTTCTTTACTGACTGCAGAGGCCTCCCCTAGCGGACGCACTGTCTCCCACCTCCCACTGGCCTCAGCCCCGGTGGGTTTCAGGTTACCAGATGGTAGCAAAATGTGACTGTTGGGGAGGATTTTCTACCACTTCGTAGGCCCTCTCCTCCCTCCTCGGCCCCAAGTTAAAGAACAAACTTTTCTAACTTTTGTCAAAACTTTAATAAATTCACAACATTCAACAGTTCGCCTCCCACCCACCCCCGCAACCCAGGGCGCCTCCTAGTGGAAACGCAATTTTTTTCCAGCTCTCAGAGGCTGTTCTAGGCACCAGTATCCGACGGCATAGCCCAGGGAGGAGGGCGGGAACCAGTCCCTTCCCAGGAGCCCCGTCTCGCTCTGGCGGGCCTTCCCGCTCCTCCCTGACTCAGCAGTAGAGTTGCTTCCACTCCATTTCCTCTCCAGCTTCCACTGGGCCTGCAGCACCCGGCCCGGGTCTCTCCCGCCAGCAGGCGCCGGCTGCACACCTAAATCTCCTCCAGGAAGTCGGTGGGGAACAGCCCCACCTTGCGGCCAGTGTAGACCTTGACGTAGCCGCCAGCTTCATCTCCTTTCTGCACCACGATCTAGGATTAAAGGATTAGGGAGGAGAGAAGTCAAGGGAAAACAGTTGTAGAGGAGAGCAGGGGAGCCCGGAGTTACGGAGGCCTTTCCTAGTGTCATTAATGGAGTGTAGTGTGCAGAGGAGCCTCCCGGCCTGGGGTTGGGTTGGGGCACCAGAGCTACTTGGTCTTTTTTTTTTTTTTTTTAACCTGGTCCTTCTTGAGGGTGATCTGTCCTATTTCGCGATTCCCCACGAAGGATCTTGTTACCCGGTGCACACGTTCTCCAGACCGGACCCGAATGATGAAGTTTGGAGGGAAAAATCCGACTTTCTCCCCTATTTTCCCCTAGAGAAGATGGTAGGGAGAATCAGCCTTTTAAACTCAACCCATGTCCCACCCTACCCTCAGTCATTTCTCTTACCCGCCACCACTCCTCATTGGAGTCATCAATGACGGTGATCTTCTCTCCAGGCCTGGCAGGGAAAGGGAGGGGCCTCTGAGGTTTAGGGGCTTCCTATCCGGTCCCTTGGCTGTACCCAGGTCCAACCTCAATACGCTCCAAGCCCTGAGTACCCCCTTCCCCTCTTTCCTTTCCCAGAGGGAGCTGGGCTCCCAGTCTACCCCCACCCCAATCTTAAGGCCTCTCACGGGAAATCCAGGTCGTCCTTCTCCAGGGCTTTGAACCGATAGAGAGCCACAAAGTAATGAGACTGCTGGAAGCCAGGCTGCTTGTGCTGGGGGTGAAAGGGGGTGATGAGTCTCAGGGCTCCTCTGTCCCACAGTGAGGGGCAGGAGACCAAGGCAGGAGCATTCTCCAGACACACTCCATTCCAACTCTCCCAGGTCCCTGAACTAAGAGGAATGCATTAGTTGTGTGTGTGTAAGGTGGTGGAGAAGGCCGGTTAAGGGTAATGGGAACCCGTGCTCTTGCTGTGAGGTAGAGTGGTGTCAGACTGGGTTGGGAAAAGGACTGGGCTCCATGCAGGGAGAAAGGAGTCTCACTTTGTCATCAGGTGTCTTCTTTTCAGCCTTCTTATCCCCTTCAGGGTTTCCTGGGATGAGAAACACCAGCCAATTGTCTCTGGTTCCTCTTACCCTTCTGTTATGGGGCCTCCTTTCTCTCCAAACCTGGCGTACCCTTTAATGTCCTTTCCCGCTGCCATTGCTGAGCCCGACCGCCTCCATCTCTGTGGATGGAGGTGGGAGCCACTCACCATTCTGGGCTTTGCCTCCCTCTGGTCTGGCCGAGTCTGGCTCCTCTTCCATCATGGCTGCTAGAGGCTGGAGGGTGCACCAGAGTTAGGAAGATGCTGTCTGGGGAACCCATACTTGCCCTAGCTCTCCAGTCAGGACAGAGGCTAATAGGATCGCAGGGTTGGAAGGAGCCTTGGAGAAAATATCTATTCAATCACCTGCCTAATGCAGAGACCTTCTCTAAAACATCCTGGCAGGTGGGCCACCCACATTGTGCTTGAATGTAGCTAATGACAGGGAACTCACCACCTTTCAAAATAAGCCCATGCAATTTATTTATAGGACGTTTCCCCATATTAAGCCTATGCCAGTCTCCCTGTAACTATTAGTCATTGGCCTGATTTGCCTTCTGGAGAAATATAGAACCAATATAGTCCCTTTAAAGATCTGAGGACATGTCAGCACATGTCCTTCCTGCCTTTTTTTTTCCTCTAATTATTCTCAGACCCTTCAAATCATTCCCCAAGATCCCAGTTCTATGTCCTTTACTATAATGTCTGTCCTTAAAAAGACTTCAGTGTATAAGAGAAAAATGGGCAGCACAGCTTTTACAATTCCCTTAAGAAAACAGTACCCGAATGTGCTAGCCTTTCTGCAAGCAGCCAAATCACAGTGTTAGTGCCTTACAGTCATAGCTCCCTCCATAGAAATCCCTAATTTGCACCCAACTTCCATATCAACTACTTTGAAGCCAGATTTCTAGTTCTGTTTTTGTGCAGTTGATTTGTTGTTGTTGTTGTGTGTGTGTGTGTGTTTTGTTTTTTTGTTTTTTTTTTCTTTTTGATTCAAGAACAGATATATACATTTTTCCTTACAAAATTTCAAATGATTAGTGCTGGGCCTTTTTCTAGTCTATAAGATTTCTGAATATATTATTTAGTATATGTTTTTCCTTCTATGTTTCCCACAACCTTGATGGGTACACCATTTATATCTTCATTTGCACCAGTGAGAAAAATGTTCATAGGTGAGGACCAAAGACAAAATCATGTTATGAGCCATCAGAAATCTTCCTGTAGGTGTACACTCCCTAAAGCAGTGGTTCTCAACCTTCTGGCCCTTTAAATACAGTTCCTCATGTTGTGACCCAACCATAAAATTATTTTCGTTGCTACTTCATAACTCTAATGTTGCTACTGTTATGAATCATAATGTAAATATCTGATATGCAGGATGGTCTTAGGTGACCCCTGTGAAAGGGTCGTTCGACTGCCAAAGGGGTCGCGACCCACAGGTTGAGAACCGCTGCCCTAAATGACCAGGGTCCTTTGGGTACTATCATTCAGTCAATTTTAGGATTCCATCTAACCGTAACCGTTATCTACATTAGTCCATCCTGGTTGTCCAGAAAGATATGAGGATATGCTAACAAACCCCTTGCTGAACTGAATGCATCTATGGCATTATGACTCTAGTAATCTATATATATATATGTAAAAGCCTAAGCGACCAAATGACTGAACTGAATGACCGGTCGCTATGACGCGCACTAACCACCAGGGGGCAGGCACTCAATGCAGGAGCTACCCCCTGGTGATCAGTGCACTCCCACAGTGGGAGCACCACCCAGCTGACCAACGGGCGCCAGATGCCGGGCTCATGGCTGGCGAGCGCAGCTGCCATGGTGTGAGCCTGTCCCGCCTCCACAGCAGCGCTGAGTGGTGGCAGGCGTAGCAGGGCAGGGATGAGCGGGAGCAGCACCTGGCCCGGGCTCAGGCTCCTACTCAGCCACCTGCCACTTTGTGCACTACTACATCACTCAGGGGATGTCAAAACCTGCAGTCTGACATCCCCCCAGGGGTCCCGGATTGCGAGAGGGCACAGCCCAGGCTGAGGGACACCACCAGTGCACAAATCCGTGCACCGGGCCTCTAGTCCTATTATAAAAGGAAATGAAGCTACTTTTGGCCACTAGCTTTGTGCCTCAGTTACCTCATCTATAGAATAAATGGGTCAGACCAGTCGATCTTCATGGACCCTTGTATGACTCTAGAATTACCGGGCAAATTCTGTTCCCTGAATCCAAAAGCACAGCTCTTGCCTCTGTTGTCTAGCAATGCCAGGGGTCTGGGGTCTAGCCTTCAGTTGGTTATAGTGACTAATCTGACAGTTTCACAAGGAAGTTCCTGGAGAAAATGCATGCTATGGCAGGAGTTCTTAACCTGAGGCCCTCTAAAATTGCATGCAAAAATCTGTCTGTTGGGTTATGTGCAATTTTAGGGGAAAGGGATCCCTAGCTTTTTTCAGCTTTCCAGAGAGGAGATATGGGGTCTCTGGAAGGGAGGTATGGTGCTCACATTTTTCTTATCTGCCTGTCCTTTCTTCCGTTCTTTGTTTGCCATGATCACCCCAGTGCGCAGTGTTTCAAACACAGGGTCATTACGATTTGCAGCAGCTGGTGGGAATGAGAGAAGAAAGAAGACATTACTGGGGAGGCAGGGAAAGGCTTGGAGGAAAGAGAGACCTCCTAAGTAAGGGAGAGGTGGGATTGAATGGACACGTGTGTGTGTGTGTGTGTGTGTGTGTGTGTGTGTGTGTGTAGGATCAGGGAAGTTGTCATCTGGGCATACCTGGATCATCAATCTATAAAGAGCTCTAAAAACATCACTGGAAATGTAATGTAATGGAGAAAAGTATTTACCAGCACTCCTTCCAGGCAGAGCATTCATTATATGATGTTGGAAAGTCCACTTTACTAAGTTGCTTGGGCGTCGGGGAATGCTCGGAATTCCCATTCTCCTTCTCAGGAGAGTGGTCCTTTAACTGCTGGCTTTTTTTGTCCCACTGAGTGGCATGTGCAAGCAGGGGTGCTTGTACCAGCGGACCCTTCTTTTTACACCCACACTCCTCACAGAATTTAGCTTCACCTCAACATAAATGTTAAGGGTTGCTAAACTATGAATCTGCTCAGGATGTCCATAGCTCTGGGTCTGGCCTTAAGTGTGGCATTCTTCTGTAACAAGGATGAGTACAGTCGAGAATCCTTGTTCACTTAGAAATGGTTTTGCATATGCAGAGCAGATTTTGATGAAGATTCCATCTTGGCTCTGCCTCTTGCTAGCTGTGTGGAGACCTAGCTAAATCTTATCTCCCTCAGCTATCACATAGGGGAATATCGACTCTGCATCCAAGGTGGCTAAACTATTAGGTTGAGAGTGAACCATGGGATGGAGAATCTTTCTGTTTCGGAATTTGGTTTCTAAATCTAGAGGTGTGCTGGAACCATCTCTAAACTTGCCCATTCCCTCCGGTTCCATGTGAGTCACTTACAGACACTAGCGTACTGCTGGTTGCTGTAGAGTGGGGAGCTGTAGGCCCGATGAAAACCAGGGGGCTGTAGGGTAGGATGGAAAGCATCAGAAAGAGCAAGGCAGGACCCAGAACCCCATCTCTCTCATGAGTGCTCACCCCTTTTTGAAGTAAGAGAAGGGCTGAGAAAGAAAAAGCAGGGATATGGAGGGGGTGACCTGAGGAGAGACTGGCAAGGGTGTAGCTGGCAACATGTCCCCTATTTTCTTGCTCCCCAAAGCCTACTCACAATCTTGCCGAAGCATCTCTGCATCTCCACGTAGGACTGACAGTGTTCGTGGATGTTGGTTTTGCAGTTCTTACAGCGAAGCCCAAATTTGTTGTTGACTTGGGAGAGGGGAGAACATTTGGGTGAGGTTCCTGCTTCCCTTTCCCTTTGTACCGCTGCTGCTACTACAGCGCTTAGGTTCCTTTTCTGTGTGGGACCCCACACCCTCAGTCTCTAACAGTTATTTCCTTAAAGCCAAATCTTGCCACAGCCTGTCTGCTACACCCTAAACCCTTTCCCAGTCCCCTGCCTTCAACATCACATGCTCTCTCCTTCCCTTCATGACTCACGCACAATCATCCGGGCACAGACATCACAGAACTTGGGCTTCTTGAAGAAATGATCTTTGAATTTGTGGGGCTTATCATTGACAAGCTTAGGAGGTTCTGGGGGTGGCTCCTCCTCCTCCTCCTCTTCTTCCTCCTCTTCCTCATAGATGTAGTAGATGGGCCCACCCCCAGCTCCCACTGCCTCCCCATTAGCCTGGGGCTCTGGGGGAAGCTCCATCTCCTTTGTCCCAGCAGACTCCTTCCTGAATAACTGCTTCAGCCGCTGTAGCTGAGGGGAAGGGAGGAGGAATGAAGGAAACCCAATGTTAAAAGAATTGTCATGCTCTCTAGACTAGGTAAAGCTGAAGCTCACTAGATATTTATCTAGCTTGGGGCAAGGGGTACACCCCAGGATTAGGGGGTGGGTATTAGGGCTGCAGATGCTGGCAGGCATTCTAACAATAGAGTCGCATACAAGTGAGATCAATTCAAGCACCTTTCTTCAAGTGCTGCAATGGCTTCCCAGGTTCCCCACACCCAGTGGTCAGAGGCCCTGACTCACCCCACTTTGCCGAGTCTCTGCTGGGGAGGGCTTAGGGGTCTCCAGCACCTTCTTTTCTGTCATCCTGCAAGAGGTTGGACCCCACTATGACATCTAATCCCTGACTGCCATTCTCCCTCCCTTATTTCTGTCCCTTTATAGTAGGGTGGTCCTTGAAGGGGAGGTTTTGGGAGAAATTTGGTTAGAGATCTTTTCACAGAGCTTATGAATAGGAAGATTCCATGGAGGTCCAGAGAAAAGCCCAACAGACTGAAGAACTTCCCCACTAGTTCCTCAAACCAAAACCCATCCATCCATTCTGAGGTGCAACCCCCAAATTTGTAGCCCCAATACAGTCAGTACTCAAGACTGCCTGGTTTAGGTATTTGTTTCTCCTGGGAGTCTATGGGCAGTAGATATATGACACACATCTTCCCAGATCTCCTTTTATCAGGAGGTTGATGTGTGGAGGGATGGGCTGGGGCATTTGTTCTCCCTACTTCTTTCTTGAGCCCTGGGGGCCTAGTGCCTAGTTCCCAGCTTGCCTCAGGCCTCAGCTATTTTAAGTTTTCAGAGTAATATGAGCCTTTCCTTCCCTTACTACTCCCTTCCCTTGACCCCACTCCAATCCTAGCTCTTTATCCTGAAGCAGAATAATTTCACTCCTAAAACCTAAACTACTCCTAGACAAGAGAAATGAAGAAGCTGAATAGACTATGGATTGGGGAGGTTGGGGAGAGCAGTCCTGGAAATGGAAAGAGGATGAAGAGGCAACTCACGTTTGGGATTCCCTGTCAGTTCAGTCTGTGGAGGGAAGAGGGAGCCCCTGCGATCTTGACGGTAGCACTGGAGGAAGACTGGTCCTCTTCCTTGGGGGCTAAGCCCCCCCAGTATCCTCTGAACTCACACCAGCCACCCAGACGGTATTTGTAGACCTAGCGTCTTGCCTTGGTGTCAGAGCTGGAATGACAGGGCTGGAGTGAAGTGGACAGCTGAGTGACACAGCTGACATAGAGAAATTGGATACGGGGAGGCCTGGACCCTAACTCCTCCCACCTCCCAGAGCTGCTGTTCCCTAGTTTCTCATCTGTGGTGTGCAGGTCAGTACTGGGTAAATTCAGGAGGGGACAGTGTTCATGCTGTATACTCATTTGGGTGATTCTAGATGACTGCAGGTAAAGATTGATTATGAACAGCTTTTCAATCCCCTTTCTCCGAGGTCCACACATCTCCCCAATTCTACCTCCCTGGACCTGCTTTAGGAATTAGGCCTTCTACTTCCCAGCCATTCTTTTTGTCGCCATGTCTTTATACCATCAAGCATAGATTTAAACGCAAACCTTTAGAACGGAAAATTTGAGCTGTCCTATCGGCCAGACTAGATTGCTTTCTTCTCTGTGGGAAGTTGGAGGGGTACCTTCCTGCCATCTTGTCAGGGAGTGAAGAACATGTGTATAGCTCTGTTCTCTCCAGCTGTCCCCAGAGGCATCTTCCCCCCTATTCCTCTAAAATCTTGTCCTCAGGGTGAAGGGACTTCTATTTTAAAAAGCCAGGCTGGGGGACTCTGGGGGAGTGAGGGTCTAATGATCAGGTACAGATGGCCTCCACAATGGACAGAAGGCAGTAATAGCTGCCACCCAGGGGTTTTTTATCACCTGCAAGTAATATCCCCAGAGAACTGCAAACTCTTGGAGATGGTAGGATGCCAGGCCTCCCACTCCGAGTCATTTTGATTCCGATTCCATCTCCCTCCTCGGATGCCCCAGGGTACGAACTGATGGGTCAGTGAGTTATCAGGCATTCTTATCTCAGGCACGCAGCCTTCTCCTGCCCTGTGTGACACAGCTGAAAAAGGAGATACCGCCATCTCAGAGGAGAGCAATTTGAAGGTGACAGTATAGTGCCATTTTATCCCTTGTATCTGTACAAGGAAAGGGTTATGTTGAAGGTTGGGTTAGACAAGCTTCGGAGGAGCCTAGCTAGAGACACTGCTACCCAGACCCAAGAGATTTCCAGGGCCATGTTCTTGGTCATTTCCATTTTTTTCCTCCTTTAATGGGTGGGTGAGACTGAAAAGGGGCTGCTGGATGTTCTGGGTATATGGGCTCTTTAATGACTCTGGTCTGACAGGTTGAACAACAGACCAGCTCTGAGAAGCCTCAGAGGAAAAGCTCCACCTTGCAGGCAGGTGACTTCGGCTCTTCACCTTTCTTCAGCTGCATAGCAGGGATGGCTGAGCACACCTGGTGTCTTGGTACTGCAAGTTTAACTGATGTAACTTTTATTGTAAGAAACATCTACTTCTGTTCCTGCCAGGAAGAACCCAATCGACTGGGTTTAGGATTAAAGAAAGGCCCAAGCCTTCCATCCCTGAAGTTTTCAGCAGATTGGATGGGCAGGTAAGAGGCCAGCATTCAACCCAGTTCTGGACCCCACTTACCCCTCGGCAGCTCAGCCTCAGGGAACCTAAATGAGCGTCACAGAATTAACAGAGTGGAAGGAACCTCAGAGGCCACCCAGCCAGTCAAGTCTCTCAGGCTCCTGATAAGGACTCAGAGCTGCAGAGCTGAGAAGTGCTATCCCTGATGAACCACAGGTAGTGGCAGAGTTGGGAGAGCTCAGAACCAAGGTCCCAGTAGAGACTCAGCCACTTATCAGAATTATGTGTGAGGAGGAGGCTGGGACACAGGGAATAGTGTTAAGAATATATGTGTTCATATGCTAGAAAGGCCATCCAAACCCACATCAAATCACTCCCACTCTGTGCGGCTGTACCTACCCAGGACCTCCAACCGCTACCCACACCAGGGCAACAAAAGAGAAACAGGGACTGACGTCCAATTGACAGATTTTTTTTATATTTAAAAACAAAATCAACCTTCCCCCAAGTAACCCCCCAAACAAACAAAAAATCAGATTAAATAAAATTTACAGTGAATATACCTAGCAAACATCTGTATGTGCAATTAAATACTGTGTCTGTTACTGCGGCACAAACCTCAAACAAACAATATACAAGTGTTCTGGGGGGGTAGGGGGAGGCCCCAGTTTTAACTTTGTAGGGCTTGGGGTGACAAGATGGGGAAAGTGAGAAGAAAGGGAAATCAATTTCATTTTTCTTAATTCTTTCCATATAAATATATTCATAAAGACCAAAAATGAAAAGGGAGCTTGGGATGGTAAGGAAATTAGGAGAAGAGGGGAGTGTAGAACCCTCCCAATTCTACCTGACCAAAAAATATGAAAGAAATTCATTTCATGGTGGGAGAAGAGATAAAAAATGATAGAAGAGGTTGGGAAAGGAGGGGGTAGCAGAGGGAGGCCAACCAGGGAAAGAGGGGGCCCACGGAGGGAGTAAGGAGTCCAGCGCCAGTGTGTCTGTCTCTGTTTCTATCTTCATCCCTACTGTCTTAGGCTCCAGTTTAGTGTCTGTCGCCTTCCTTTCTCCCTCTGTCCATGGTCTGCCAGGGAGTTATCCACCTTGCCCCCACCCCTGCTGTGCGAGTCCCTTCCCCTCATATTTACTGGGAGCTGGCTCGCTCCAGGATCCTCAGGTCATAGTTCTTTTTGGCCACTCGAAGTTTGAAGCGACTCACGGAGTTGTTGAGGCGAAGGGAGGCATTTTGGGCAGCCAGGGGGCTGGGAAACACAGCCACGATGGTGTACAAGGCAGCAAGGTCTGCATGGCGACCATTCTCAGCAGTCCCACTACTGTCCCCCCCGCCCCCAGCAGGCAGCCCCTGAGCATCCTTGAGCCACTGGATCTTGGCGCCGGACATGGCGAGCTGAGTGAAGAGTTTGTCCGCCTCCGTACGAGTGATGCCCTCAGGAAGATCTGTCACCTCCAGCACCCGCCCCAGGACTGGAAAGAGAGGAAAGAGGACATTGTGAGAGGGTTAGAATAGGAAGGACTGAACAGTGACCCAGCAGAGAAGTATTCGGTTGACCAAGTCTACATACAATGTCCTCAAAAGCCCGGCCTTTCCCACTTAGCCCTTTCCTCCTTCTCCAGTCAACCCAATTCCCCACCATCCTGACGCTGATCAAGGCAACTAGAAGAAACTAGGAAACTTCCTCTTCAGCCCAGAGAGGTAGGCAAGAAGAGACTGTTCTCTCATGGAGCTGTTACTGTGAAGGAAGTATGGCTTCTGCTGATGTTCTTTCACGAAGTCAAAGCCTGACCTGAAATATGTCCCACAGACCCCTTCCCAGAGGCTAGCCCAAACAGAGTCTCCATTATCACCCAGGGAAGTCAGTTTCCCCTCCTTTCCTTTTTGGCAAACTGCTCCAAATGGGGGAAATCCCGAGAGATCTGTATACCTAGTACGGAAGGCCTGCAGGAGGAGAGTCACTCCCCCATATTCTCTTGTCAATCTTCTCTTCAATTGGGTATAGGACACCAAAGGTAGACATCCTAGATTAAAGTCAGGACCACTCCCAGAAGACTCTCAGTTAATAACAGGCCCAACAACCCCCAGCACTGTGTTATTCCCAATTTTTTGGGAATCATTTTCCCAGGATCTGGAATAGTTTGGTAAGGAGAACAAAAATACTTCACTTCTCTTCTCCTTGTTCTTAGTACAAAGGGCTCCCATTTCCACTCTCCTCCCTAAGCTGGCTTTTCCCAGCCATCCTGGGCTGATAATGTAGGCCTGGAGGGCTGAGCACAGTCTCTTGGGGATTCAGCATCCTGTCACTCACCGACATCTGTCATCCCCAGGTCAGTGGAGGCAGATTTGAGTGCTTGTCTCTTACTCCGGTTTCCATGCTTCAATCCGCTCTGTCCCTTCAACATGGAAAGATAATGCTCATCCTGGGTCGATAACATTGATTGCCTTGCATCCCAATGTCTGTCTGAGAGATTAAGGAGCAGCACCCAAACCTGAGGACCCCATCCCACCAGGCAGTCAGATTGGCCAGCAAGTGGCCACTGAGAAACAAAGAGATCCTCCTCTTGACACTGGAGTGGGGTGGGAAGAATGGGTGCTGGAGTGGGCCCCTCCTGCTCTGTCCATTCTCCCTGTTTTGTCTCCCTTGTCTCCCCTGCTGTTGAGGTGGATGGCTCAGAGATAGGAGCCTGGATGAGAAGGGGTGTCTGATGGTCCTGAGGCTGATGGGGGACACCCTCACCTGGTGCACTGTGTAAGTCGACTGGCCATGGAGCAAAGGAGGGCAGATGGACAGATTGTACTGTAATGGCTGGCCCAAGAGGGAGTAGCGCCCATCACCTAGGAAGGAAGAGCAGATAGTTTTCTGGGAGTTTGAACTTTATGGTATGATTTTTATAAGATTTCAGGGGGCTTTGGAGATAGATACTGTTTCTACTTTTTCTATTATAGGAGTGCCCATATGACTGATTTAAGAGTTGTCTCTCTCCTAAATCGCTTGGGTCTCAGCTGTATCTCAGACAAATGGGGCTATTAGGTTCCATCATCCTTCAAGGGTTTTGTCTACTGTAGACAAAAGGTCCTGGAGGAAACCTACAGACCCTTATGAATGTGTTTCATTTCTTTTTTTTAAAATATATTTTTATTGATTTCAGAGAGGAAGGGAGAGGGAGAGAGAGATAGAAACATCAATGATGAGAGAAATCACTGAATGACTGCCTCCTGCACACACCCCCGCCCCCTTTACTGGGGATTGAGCCCCCAACCCAAGCATGTGCCCTTAACTGGAATTGAACCTGCAACCCTTCAGTCTGCAGGCTGGGACTTTATCCACTGAGCCAAACCAGCCAGGGCATGTTTTTCATTTCTTATATAGATTCTCCCCACCCCTTATCCAGGGATAAATTTTCTGTCTCATGTCAGCATACAGTGTAGCAGGCAAGAGTATAGACTTGGAGCCAGACTGCCTAGGTTCATATCCTGGCTCTGTTACTGAAAATGGAATGTTGGGTATGTTTTCCCCTCATTAGTATTGTTGGGAAGGTTAAATGAATATAAGAAATGTAAAGCACTTACAGCAATGCATGATACATACTTAGCACTATTAGTGTTAGCTATTATTGTTGGTAAATATATTTTAGAGCACTTTAAAGTTTTTAAACTACATTCTCATCTTATTTTTATACTGTTTGTGACAACCAAGGCAGAAAGCAGATAAGATTATTCCCATCATATTTGTGATTAAGGCTATTCTATGGATTAGAAAACTGAGTCTGGTTCCAAGTTTAAGTAACATGTTCAACATCACAAAGCTACTTATTTAAATATGAAGCCAAGTCTTTCAACTCAAACCCAGCATTCCCTCTTCTAAAACTATGCTGTGTCTGACGCAGCCCATACTCCCAGGCCTCAGACTCAGTATTGAGGGGTTGAACTCTTTCGTTCATTAGAAAGTTCAGTGAGCCCTGGCTAGTGTGGCTCAGTTGGTTGAGTGTCATCCCAGGCACCAAGAGGTCGCAGGTTTGATTCTGGTCAAGGGCACATGCCTGGATTGTGGGCTCGATCCCCAGTGGGGGACTTGCAGGAGGCAGCCGATCCATGATTCTCTCTCATCATGGATGTTTCTATCTCTCTCTCCCTCTTCTTTCCTTTCTGAAATCAATAAAAATATATTAAAAAAAATAAAATAAAGAGGGGCAAGTGTCCTTGGTCTAAACAGGGATGTTAAAATAAGAGTTGGCTCTCCCTGGCCGGGTGGCTTGGTTGGTTGGAGTGTCGTCTTGTACACCAAATGGTTGTGGTTTTGACCCCTGTCGGGGTACATGCAGGAGGCAGCTAATTGATGTTTCTCTCTTACATTGATGTTGCTTGCTCTCTCTCTCTGTCTCCCCCCCCCCCACCCCCACCCCCCAAGTCAATACATATATCCTTTGGTGAAGATTAAAAACAAAACAAAAAAAAAGAGTTGGCTCCCAGAATTGGACGACCAGCCACACTGGCTCCCTGCCTGTTGCTACCCTCTCAATCTCTCCACTTGGGAATGGGATGTGAAGGGGAAATCTGACAGCAGTCAGCCCTAATCTGACTCCTTACCCTGTGCTGGACCTCCGGGCCGGGGGAACTGTGTAAGGACGGGAAGAGGACTGAGTCCTGTGCAGACACTGCTGAGGCTGGTGACAGGAGAGGGTGCTGGAGACTGGGTAGGAGATGTGACGGGGCTGCTATTCATTTGTGTGTTGGCCTGTGGGAGAAAAGAGCACACATCACATAAACACTAAACATTACTCTCTGGATGTTATTTCTATGGCTTGGCTTAAATTCACTTGCCTCAGGAAACTTCTCTTGTTGAACTCTGCCAAAGTCAGGCTGCTCTTTCAAACTGCCCCCTTAGTCCCTAATTAGTATGTATTATTTTAGTATCTACTTTTTGAAATACCATTTTAAGTATCCTCTTAGCATTGTCAAGTATGTGTCCCATCTGCCATCTTAGATCCTAGGTGCTTTGAAATAAGGTGCTCTCCTCTATGTCTTGTGATTTTCCCCCAAAAGAGGCTGCTCAGTCAATGACAAAGATTACTCTCTGAGAAGAATCTGGTCACCTCCTTGCCAGGACTCACCTGCGGGCTACTGTCAGGGTTGTACAGGTCTCCAGGTTTCTGCCCCCGCTGGTCCATGCTGTAGTATTTACAGTGACTCCACTGGACCATGGATGGGTTCTGGGGAGACTGGGGTCCATTAGGGACATTCAGCTGCATGACCACCACACCTGGTCCAGAAGGTGACACTCCTGAGTGGAGGAAGAAATCAATTGGTTCTGAATTCAAATTATGTTTTGGCCTGTCAGCCTACTGTGAGCGGGGAAGCTAGTAAACAAATCCACCAACTCTCTTCACGGTCACTTAAACTGTGTCCTGCCAGGAATCTGAGATAGCTGCTGATTTGGTTTCTGACTCCTTCTCCCTAAACCAGTGGCAATTTGAGTGGAAGGGACATAAGTCCCAGATGCCAATGCTTTCCTGGTCTTTACCTGGTGAGGGGCAGAAAACTGCACTATTCTGTCAAGGTTGGGTATTACCAAATGCCTGAGTTAGATTGCTCAAACGTCTGGGCACAGTACAGGTCCCAGTCTGGCACTGGGGCCAGAACTGTAGGCACGTGCAGGCTTTTCTGGTAATAGCTGTAGATAAGCCAGCAATCTCTGGTTGTTCTGGAGAAGATGAATGCACTCAGCTTTACTAAGCCAGACCCAAAAGGTACTTTTGGGGCAAGGGTGGGATGAGTTGGAAACATTTCAAGCAGCGATGTATGTCATATTCAGGAAATGGCAAACAATTCAAGGTGCTGAGGCACATGGGCTATGTAGGGAAAGTAGAAGGAGATGAGATACGTTTATTTATTCAGCAAACATTTATTGAACATTTACTATGTACCTATGTTCCTATGCTTGGCACGGGGTGTATAGCAAACAAAACGGGTTCCTGATCCTAGTGGTTAGAGCATTGGCCTGCAGACTGAAGCGTTCCAGGTTCTATTCTAGTCAAGGGCATGTACCTCGTTGCAGGCTTGATCCTCAGCCCTGGTCAGGGCATGTAGGAAGCAACCAATTGATGTGTCTGTCTCACATGGATGCTTCTCTCTCTCTGTCTTTCCCTCTCCCTTCTACTCTCTCTAAAAATCAATGGAAAAAATATCCTCAGGTGAGGAATAACAACAACAACAAAACAAGCAAACAAAAAACTGGTTCCTGCTCTCATGGAATGGACAGTCTATTAGGGAGTCAGACAGTTAAGAGTTTAAAGGACATTCTGGTGAGGGTCTTTATCCTGTAGGGGCTGGGCACAGGACCTGTGCTTCCGAGAGCTAACTCAAGTGGCTGAATGTAAGATGGCTAAAGGGAGGGAGACACTAGTGGCAGGAAGACTAGTTAGGAACCTCTGCAAACCAAATGAGGAGGTTTGGAATCAGGCAGTGACAGCAGGAATGGAGTGGGAGGGTCAGATCCTCTCTGAAGGGGTTTCACTGACAGGTTCAGGTGACTGGCTGGATATGATCCTGAGGTTTTAGCACAGGCAACCATGGATAGCCTAACCTTCTCACAGGCTGAGGGGAAGAAAGGGCTCAATGAGGAGGAACATTAAGTCCTGAATCTTCATGGTGAAAAGCAGGGTAAGGGGTCAAGGAGCAATTTGATAGACAGTCCCTGCTGGGAGGGACGGGAAAGAGCTCTGCTTCCCCAGGGGGAATTGTCCAGTGTGCGGGTTTGCTCTTGACCTCACAGGATGTATTTCTGTAGAAGACAGGCTAAGTCCATGTGTACGTAGTGGTAGAGAAATGGGACTGGGGCTTGCTCGCTCAAAAACCTGCTGCAATGCTGCAGTTGTCATGGCTCGGTGCTCTGGGGCTGCCACTGCCATCGCCATCACATTGCTTCCCGTGATGGGAAATGTTGCAGCCTCTGCCCTGGGCACCAGTCCTGCTGGGAAGTAAGTGTGATTGCTTTTCTCAGGTAGCACCAGTCAAAGGAAAGGAAAAGAAACAGCAGGAGGCCTGAGAGCAGTTCAGGGGACACAGCATCTGTTGTATCCTATTCCCCAGTCAATTTGTGCCCCCTGCCCAGGGTTCATCTAATCAAAGAGCACAAATACTCAGAGGGACAGGCTGGCACCTCCCATCCCTTGCCAAGTGGGACAGGGTCATCAGCACGGCTTGTAGAACCACAGGAAAATTGCACAGCTGTGGAATGTCAGACATTTAAGAACTCCTCCCGCCCTGGCCGGTTTGGCTCAGTGGATGGAGCGTCGGCCTGTGGACTGAAGGGTCCCAGGTTCGATTCCGGTCAAGGGGCATGTACCTTGATTGCGGGCACATCCCCAGTGGGAGGTGTGTAGGAGGCAGCTGATCGATGTTTCTCTCTCATCGATGTTTCTAACTCTCTATCCCTCTGCCTTCCTCTCTGTAAAAAATCAGTAAAATATATTTAAAAAAAAAAAAAGAACTCCTCCCTTACTCTAGTTGCTTTGGGCATTTTATTTCCCTGTCCTAAGAGCCCCACCTGCTCCAACATCTTCTACCAACAAAATTGCAATTGACCTTATTCAAACATCTCATTGCTACCTGAGGGGGCCAAGGTAAAAATAATCAAATCTACGGCTTTTCTGGAAGGCAGTTCATAATCTGAGCCTAATGCCCTGGGTCAGGAAAGAATGGAGGATGTGTGAGTGTGTAGGATGTGAGCATATACAAGGTGGTGAAAGCTCTTTCTAATTGCAACATGTAGCCATAGGAGCTATTAGGTGGCTCAATGGGAGTGGAAAAGAGAATGAAGTCCTGGTATTATTTTCTCTGATTCCCAACAAAAACACAGCTAGGGTGATTAGTCACAGCTTCAGCCCTCCCCACAGTGAGTCTTTCCCCTCCTTCCCTGCTGGCCTGCAGCATTGTTCCTTCACTCAGCCGAGGACACAGAGCACTACTTGGCTGATGAGCTGATTTTTATGCTTCTTTTTCTCAAGCCCAAAGCAAGTGGCATCCGTTAGCAGCTGAACTGTCGCTACTTTCTTAATGGACATGGCGATAACCCCCCCTCTCCCCGGCCCCCCGCCAAAAAAAAACCCCACCTCACGGCCCAGTGACAGCACTTCTATATAATCAGATTGGAGGAAGAAGCCAGTGTTGGAGTGGGAAGGGGGAGAAGGGCGTTGAATAAGGAAATCAATTTCAGCTTGAAAGCTCAAAGGAGAGGGGACGTGTGAATGGCTCTTTAAGTGGCATCATTAAACGTGGGCAGAAAGGTCGATTGGGCAGAGCAACCACATAAATACAAACAGATCGACATTTATGTCTGGCAGAATTGGTTTTTGTTTAGTAGGTTTTTTTGAAATCACTGAGGTAGAAGACTGATAAGGCTTCTTCCTTACCACCAGGAATCAAATCTATGGACAGGAATGGTGAGAGAAATAAAATCCATAGCATCTTTCCAAAATTACAGAATAGAATACAACAGTATCTGGTCTTTTTTCCTTTTTTGGTGGGGGAGAGGGATTTCTTCAGGGAGTGAGAGAGAAAACAGTCTCAGCCTTGGTAAACCCTCAGCCACAAAGCGAGCCAGTGAGTATGTGGGAGGCTATGTCTGTCTGTGCCTCGCCTGGCCACGCTGCTGTGTCACTGTGAGTGGGAGTCTGGGTACAGGTCTCACTGCCATTTTATGTCTGTGTGCGTCTTCCCCAGACCAGCATCTCTGTAGAAACCTTAAGAGACTTGCAAGCCATCATTTTAGTGGAAAGAAAGTTGATTCCTGGGGTTATAGTTATGTCTAAGATCATAGTGGAGGAATTAAGATCCAGGCCTGGGGGTAAATTGGGCAACTACAAAAATGTATTAATAAACCAGAACAGTTGTTCCAGGAACAGTCAACCCTAATCCCTGCCTTTATTTTTGGAAAAGTGACCATGTTGCTTCATGGGAGAAGGGCGGGTAACTGTCCTCTGAAGGTGACATAGAGCCCTTGTGGGCTATGCAGGTCTTCTATCCTCCCAGTAAAGGGTAAAACGGAAAGGAAGACAGAAGAGGTACTTTTATTCCACTTCCTCTTAGATTTTTATGAGCAGGGATTGAAGACTTTTAAAATCAGTGGTATTGTGAATATGGTCTCTTAGATGTGGGTGGAACAGAGGGTCCTATCATCTAGGAAAATCCAGAAGCCTAGGATCAAGCAGGGAAGAAAAGAATTATAACAGAAAATTCTGAAGAAGCAAGGGAACTAGATGATAAAGTGGGTTTCCTCCATTTCTATTGATTAGGGAAGAGCCTGATCACCTCCTTCCAATCCCAGCCCAGATCTCTAAGTGCTGCCAACTTTCAGAATAGCTGTTTCAGTTTATTTAGCCCAGCATCAGGTCCAGAGGAGGTAATGAAAAATTCTTTCACCTGGTTTGTTTCATATTCAAAGACCTTATATTTGAAGATGAACAGATATATAATCATAGAGACCCAATAGATATACTGATACCAGCAAGGATAGTATATACATATGCACACATTTACTTTTAACAAATAAGAGAGAAAATGCCCTGTGGTATCAAGCACCACCAAAGGCTATAGTGGTTCTTGGAGCTGGTTTCTACAGTTTCCATACCCTGATGGGAATGTCAAGGTCAAGTGCTCCTGGGGATACTAGGAGAAACAGCTGGAGAGACCAATCCTATATAATAAAAGCCTAATATGCTAAGTGTCTGGTCATCCATTCACCCAATCAAAGCATAATATGCTAATGATATGCTAAGGCCGCTCAACAGCTCGCTATGATGTGCATTGACCACCAGGGGGCAGACGCTCAGACCGGTAGGTTAGCTTGCTGCTGGGGTCCAGCCCATTGGAACTGAGAGAGATGGGCCAGACACATCCTGGAGCCCTCCTGCAGTCCCTCCCCAGCTAGCCAACCTCCCGCGTCCCTCCTCGGCCCCGATTGTGCACCCGTGGGGTCCCTCGGCCTGGCCTGCACCCTCTTGCAATCCAGGACACCTCGGGGGATGTCGGAGAACCAGTTTCAGCCCGATCCCGCTGGCCAGGCCAAGGGACCCCACTGGTGCACGAATTTGTGCACCAGGCCTCTAGTAATATAATAAAAGGTAAGGGCTGTTGAATTTAAAATCTCTCAGCCTGTGAGAGATCCATGTTTGGTCTGGAAAAAGTCATTGCTCCTTGAAGGTAACAACTGATTCTGTCTTATGAGCAAAATTAATTCTGGAATCCACTCTCCAGAACCTAACATGAGTATAAAATATGTTATGTGAAAAATAGTACATTTCTAAATGGAGAAATTGGCAAAAATACCTCCCTCTCCCCAGCAGAGGGCACTCTGATATTCCCACAATAGAAGTACATTAAGACCTCCTGCCTTCCAGAACCCCTTAAGTTTCTTTAACTGCAGTGTCAAACTATGTTAGGGTGGGATGAAAGGGAAAGAAACAAGGGCAGCTGCACTTAGTGTACTGGGGGAGTTCTTGGCAAAGGCAGACAGTGAAAGGCTGCATGACACAAGCCTGTTCACCTGGGAGAGTACAGAAGCCTGTTGAAAATGTGTTATTGAGAATGCAGCATAGGATGTAGAAATTCAAAAGACCAAAGTTCAAGTTCTAGGACTGTGACTTTAGGCAAGTCATTTATCCTTTCAGGCTTAAATTTCCCCTTCATGAAGTTGTAGTAAGAATTAAAATGATAAAATGTATGTGATCACATACAAAAAACTGCTAAACAAATCTAAGATACGACTTAAAAAGCATTTTATCAGCCTTGCTCACACTCCCAAGAGGGGGAAAAAAAAGCTGTCATAGAAAGAATTCGTGTAGGAGACAGAGGTAAGCACTTCATGTCTCAAACGCATGTGGTAAATGTAATGGTGAATTCAGAAAAAGGAAAATAAAACAAAATACGAAGGAAAGAAACAATGAACCCAATCAGACTTGTGGCTGCCCAGGGATGGGGCAACCAACCTCACCTTTCTTGAGAGGTCAACTTCAGCACCCCTGGAAAACACCAGCCAGGATTTTGGCCTTTCTTCCTGATGGGGTCACACCATCCCTGAACTCTCTCTACCCTTCCCAGATCTAGAGTAGCAAAGTGCCCAAGACCACTCCCCCGACCTGCCTCCCTCCGGCCTCCCAGCCCCGGCAATTTTTATCATCTTACCTGAGAACTGCTGTGGCATCTGTGGTGGGCTGCAGGGAGAGGGAGACTGAGGCATCTGGTACTGCTCAGAGCCAGGAGGCTGCAGAAATCCCACAGAAGGGCTGGGGAAATAGAAAAGAGAGGAGTGGTAAAGAGGTAGAGGGAGGAACACAGCTCATGGCAAATAGCTGCTGCTGCCCGGGCCTCCCCTATGGGAAGCAGAGGCAGCTCCAAGCCATTTCCAAACCAATTTGCCATGCAATTTCTAAAATCACTAATCAGTTCAAAGTTAATTATATATATTTGTACTTGATCATCTTTCAATTAGGAAGCTGCTAATCAGTGCTACAGATGGAATGTCAGTGACACATGCTCTTCCTAACAGTGTGGAAACACCAGATACATACATGTGCATACATGCACACAACACAAATACACGCACACTCTGATAAACATAATAGACACACAGACAAAGAGAGTGCCAGAGACAGATATACAGTGCAAGAGAGAGATGGGTAAGAAAGAACTATGGAGATGTATGATTTAGGATATTTACACAATGGCAAACACAGATAGTCACCTGAAGACAAATAGGGAAAAACCCCCATGAAGCTCAAGACAACAGGAGACATACATATAAAAGACATAAAGAAACATATACACACTGAGAGAGACACACAGAGATACCTGCAAGTAGGCCCAGACTTGAGTTCTAGTTCCAGCTCTGCTTTTAACTAGTTGTATGACTTTGGGTAAGTTCCTTAATATCCCTATCTAGAACTTCTTCATTTATTAAAAAAAGGGAGAGCCCAGCTGGTGTGCGTCATAGGTTGAGTGTTGACCTATGAACTGGAAGGTCGAGGTTAGATTCCCGGTCAGGGCACAGGCTGCGGACTTGATCCCCAGAATGGGGTGTGCAGGAGGCAGCCGATCGATGATTATCTCATCGTTGATATTTCTGTCTCTCTCTCCCTCTCCCTTCCTCTCTGAAATCAGTAAAACAGTATTTTTTAAAAAGGGAGAAAAATAAAACAAGGGACGTGGACTAGATATTTCTAAGGTACTTTCTACCTCTAAAATTATATCAGCTATGGTCTATCCTAAGATACATATAAATAGACCATGTGAGATTCATCCATGGATATAAACAGAGGTATACAGAAAATTTTATATATATATATATTTTTTTTTTCTTTTTTTTTTTTTTTCTTTTCTCCAAATTGCTTCTTTTAATGATGAGCAATCTCTATCCCATAGTTCTGAATCTCACTGATTAGGAAAATAAAAAATGGGAAATCATAAAGCCTCAGTCTCTGAAGCAGGAATTTTTTCTGCTAATGTGCTCTTATGGATATGTCAAATCAATGAGGACAAAAGGAGAATGAACTCATTCATATTCTACTAGCTTTAGGGCACTACTGGGATCTCTACCCCTGCCTTTCTTTTCTTAGGTCAGTGAAAACAAAAGCATGGTGCAGCCATTGCCGATGGTCTATGGGAGATGTGTCTGGATTTTCGGGGAGTCCTTACCTCGTACCGTTCTGCTGAGCCGCAGGGATCATGCTGTAGTACACTGGCACCCCTCCCGCCGGGAGAGCCCCTTGCACAGACTGGCTTGCAGGGACCAGCATGGGTTGCTGGAAAGGCGGCTGGACCACATTTTGCGAGTCATTACCCACTGGGACCTGAGTGGAGATGAGAAGAGAATGACCACTCGTACTCCCAATGAGTTCATCCAAGAACAGACGAAGGCGCTTCCTCTCTAGCTCTCAGAGACTCCTCCTATTCTCATCTGCCTAAAGGAAATGCTCACAGAGCTACCTCCATTTCCCTCTTCTCCAAATACCACTCTTGAGCATCTGATGTAGAGAAAGGAGCCTGCTTCCCTTTAGAGCCTACTTTTCTGGGCATATACTCATTTGCATGGCTGTATAAAGACCAAACAATTTAAATAAAGACTCTTCTCAGATTCTCTGGGCTTTCTCTCAGAGGGAAAAAACCTAAAAACTTAAGGGCGAAGTGAACAGTATTTTATGTTAGAGTTGTCAGACTGGTGACATAGGAGGCTGTCCTCCTTTCCCTCATCCTGAGGACTGGGTGATGGTTCCCAATGCAAAATGCACCCACTTGGTAAGAAGGCAGTGGAGTATACTGAACCACCAGGCCTTGCATCTGGCCCCCCATGCCACTCCTCTGGTTGCTGAGCAGGCCCTGGTTCTGTGGTTGCTGGACCCCTATCATGCCTTGGTAAGCCGCCTGCTGCTGGTTAGGCATCATGGGCTGTAAACCTGGGGATGGGCAAGGAAGAGAAGACATTAGCATGGTCTCAACAATGTTTAGGAGGTCACACTCTATCAGCAATTTCTCTTCACCTGTCTATTTTGCCTTTCCTTTTTCTGGAGATCCTGGGTACCTCTTCAGGAATCTAATCATTCCTGCCTTTTTTTTTTAAAAAAACAGGGACGGTAATTCTCTTTCCCAGTCTCCGCCCTTCTCCTAGTCACTGTCTTCTTACACCAGCAGTTCCCCTTACCAGGCTGTTGGGATGGCTGAGGCAACTGTTGACCACGTTGGGGGCTGTAGGCCACCGGGTGAGAGAGAGGTCGATATTGCTGGTTGGAGTTAGGATACTGTCCAGGGGGATAGTAAGAAACCTGGATCTATGGTAAGAGGAAAGAGATGTGTGAGAAGGTCCCCAAACTATTAATTGCATCAGGGTTGATGGCCAAAAATCTGTAAATGGAGATATTTTGGGTCTGCAATTGCAGCATTGGTATACAAATTTGAAAAATAACAGGAAGGACTTGTGTCACGTAGAAAGAAACCTTCTAACTAGAAAGACAACTAGTGGGAAATGGAGGTGAGGAACAGGTATCCCCTCTGTTCTGTCTAAATCAGAGGAAGAGGGAAGGATTATAATACTGGACAAACGGAATTAGTGATTTAAGCTGGGAACCAGAGCCACTCACTTGCTGAGGAGGCTGCATGTAGCCCTGGGGTGGCAGGACTTGCTGAGTAGGTGTTGCATGGCTAGAGGTGGAATAGTTGGAAGCGGGGAGGGGCTGTCCTGTGGAAGCCATGATGAAGCTAGTCTGCTGAGGGTGCTGGGAGATAAGTGGGGGCTGGAACAGAGCTGCGGATGGGTCAGCTGCTTCAGTAGAACCTTGGCGGTTAAGGCTCATCTGTCCAAAGGGGTTGCTGAGGTCATCTGCCTGTTGAAAAAGTAGTGGAGACTCAAGGACTGAGGTGGCATCAAGCCCCATGTTCTCGGCTTCAACACAGACACACAGACAGAAATAGCAACCCTACCTACAGCCTTCCTTACCTACTCCAAATGTGAGACACTCCTGCCTCTGCGCCCTGGGAGGCCAGCCTCCTTACCACATATGAGGCAACAATGGCCACTCTGATAATGATTTTTATTAGAATTTGTCCTGGGGAGATGGGAGCAATGACACAACTTCTATATATAGAAAAACAGGACAAACTAGTGGGTTAAAAAAAAAAAAAAGACTATAAGCCTTTCCATTTCCTGTCTTCCTCCTGCCTCCAACCACACAAAGTGCCCTATGTTGCCAAAAATCCTGTTTTTATAATAAAGGACCCAGATAACACCTTGAATGGATTATGGGTGGCTCGGTTCATGTGGCTCCCCAGCTCTGCCTATGCAGCGGAAAGACTGATGGACTCCCACTCCTGCTGCTTATCTCCTTACTCCCTCTCAAGGTCATTTCCACCTTTGTTCTCTGATACTTGCCTAGAGTTCTCCTGCCCTTCAGAAACCACTTCTAATTCTCACCTCTGAAAGGAGGCCAGGGTGAGTAGCTGAGCTGGAGGGTGAGACTGACTGGCTAGTCTGTAATTGCCTTCTCTCTCAGCCCTCTTCTCTAAGCAGCAAGAGTGATGGTGTTCCATCTCTCACTTGTACGGTGATAGGTTAGTTTGTTAGCTTCCTCGTCCTTTCTGCTCCCTGGACAGTAATTGACACACACACAAACACATACACACGCAGAGGAGTTCTTTTGCAAAAAGAACCAAAAACCAAAATAACTAGTAGGAACAAAAGGTAATGCTTTCCTGTGACTTCACTCAATTTTCAGGGATCTGATCTTCAAGTTAGCTGTTTAACTACCTTAATGGGCAGAAACAGATGACAAGAGTACTGGATTGCTGATTATTTTGAGGTCCATATTCTAGGACTTTTCAGAATGGAAATAAGAGGTGGGAGACAAGAAGGGATTCTAGTGAAAAAGCAGACAGGTGTGATTAACACGAAATAAAAAGAAGCCAGTCCTCCTATATCATTAAAGAAGTTATCAACTAGGAGGCAAATCAGATCTTCAAAGGATTTGTAGTCAAGGTACAAACTAAACAGCAAGTGCTATGCATTAGAAAAGGCTACTTTTTATGTAAAATAATACGGTAACAGAAGGGAACATTTTAAGTTTTTACCAGTGGAACCAGAGAAGTCTGCAATTGTGTTTTTATTTTTAAAGGAAAAGATGAGGAGCCCAGGTTAGATCAACATCTGGTTGTGTTTCCCTTCCTATAACTCCAGGGAACTCAGTGTTCCTCTCTCTTACATTTAAGCATCGTTTGATGGCTAAATTACTGTGACGTGGTCACTAGAATGGAGTATACTTCAGCCTATACTGGCCCCACAAGAAGAAACACCTTTAAACATGGCCCTCCAAAAAGCACAACTGCTTTGCAAGGTTGTCACAGACTGACCCAGACATACCCAGAGATATAGGCCACACAAGGACAAGACAAAAAGGGGTAATGAAGTTTATACCATGTTGTACTGCTGGGGTGGAGAGACTGGCAGAAGGACTTGGGGACAGGAGCCTGGAGAGAACTGAACAGGCTGCGGAGAGGGCTGCAGAGCTGGGACAGGCTGTGGGCCAGCAGAGAGGCATGTGGGAAGGGAAGAGAAAAGGGGGGCACAGGGCAGAGAGGGGGAGGAAAGGGGAAGGAACAGTGTTAATCATAGAAGAAATTTCACATGAACAGCAAGGCTGCTGAGCAGTATGAATACCAAGCCCAGGATAGCAATCTCTCCTATCAGGACAGACTCACTGCATACCCCATCCCACTAGCCACTCAGAACTCTGCAGCTGTTGTGACCAGTTTTAGAACTCTCAGAGCTGGGGTCTGCTGTCTGATTCCAAACATAGCTTTTCCCAAGACATTTTTTTCTGAACATATGATTCCTGGGGAACATAATTATAAACCCTCCTCAAATGTCCATTTGAAAAGAGATCCCTTGGCCTGGCCAGTGTGACTCAGTAGTTAAGTATTGACCTATGAACCAGGAGGTCATGGTTCGATTCCGGTCAGGACACATGCCTGGATTGTGGGCTCGATCCCCAGTGGGGGGTGTGCAGAAGGCAGCCCATCCATGATTCTCTCTCATCATTAATGTTTCTATCTTTTTCTCCTTCTCCCTTCCTCTCTCTGAAATCAATAAAAAAACATTAAAAAAAATAAAACAAAATGGATTCCTGTTTCTGTAGGAAGCGTCATCCAAGGTCTGGCTGAGCTCTCCCGGTCACACTCCTCATTTCACAGCACAGCTCTCCTGGAGGAATTCTCATTCACAAGGATCATCTCCCTCCCGAGGGCAGAGAAGGAAAAAACAGTCAGTTCACGCCTGGTTCTGGCTACTTCCTCCTGCTCCAAGATTGTTCTGTGAAACTCCAGGCTGTGAGGGCAGTATGAAAAATGTCCCCATAAGCAAACAGGGAGGGATTTAGGAATAAAATATAAATAGCCTTAGTTTTAACTTTTGTTCCTTCAGTCCCTTCATTAGCCTTAAGCAGGAGGATTTGGTGTATTCTAAACCAACTAATAAGGAGTTATTTTTTTCTCTCTTCTTCCTTTCCAGCCATTTCAATCCCTCATCAGTTCTCCAGCCATGGCCCCTGGTGGTGGTAGGAGGGGTGGGAGAAAGGGGAGAGGCTAGGAAGAGAGAGGGAAATAACTTACATTCATTGTCTCACTTATATATTTTATCTCATTACAGCTTCACAATAAGCTTATAAGGAGATATAACTTGTATCTGCAGTTAAGATAGTAAGGTTCAGAGAAATTAAATCACACATCCAGGATCACACAGCTAATCTGCAGAGCTTGGATGGGAACCTAGTTCTACCTGACATATATTCTTCCTCTCCACTCTAGTAGTAGGGAGGGTGGGAAAGAAGTTGAACAGAATTACACAAACATCTTTTAGTTTGTATAATTCTCCTCCCTCCTTTCAAATTTAGAGTAACAAGAGGTGTGGGGGACCCAAGGTGTCAATATCCTCTCCTGCCACTTACCTCTGGAGAGACCCTTTCATAGAGGGGACTAACTTCCAGAAGCAGAGTCCAGGAATTAGAAGACCCCACGATGGAGAACACTCCTGACATGTGGATTAAGTAAATGTAAGTCATCTTGGTTAGGAAAAAGTTACAGAGACTTCACTGTGTGACCTAAGGGAGATGCTGCCATAGCCTTGAAAATAAACTCTCAGCTCTCCCAGCATACTTATTTTCTGTAAGCCAGTGGCATTCCAAATATAACTGCTGGCCAAGCTTCTCAGCATGAGCTATCTGTGCTGGTAGCTTTTAAACCCATTTTCTATTATCCTAATCCTCTTCTTTCTCTTAGAGGAAGGCCTAATGTGCTTTACCCGGGGTTGGCAAACCGCAACTCGCGAGCCACATGTGGCTCTTTGGCCCCTTGAGTGTGGCTCTTCCACAAAATACCACGTGCAAGCGCACACGTACAGTGAGACTGAAACTTCGTGGCCCATGCGCAGAAGTCGGTATTTTGTGGAAGAGCCACACTCAAGGAGCCAAAGAGCTGCATGTGGCTCGAGAGCCGCGGTTTGCCAAGCCGCAGTTTGCCGACCACTGGCTTTAGACCTTATATACTCCGGAGGGAGAAAGGGTGACCATAGGGAAAGTGAAATGGTAAAAGAAGGCTGCCTGATTTCCTCACATTTGTGAGTTTTAAGTAAAAAGTGAAGAGAGAAGAAATGCTCCTCTCTTAGGACTCTCCTGAGAAGGGCAGTGGTAAAGGTAGGCATCTCAGTGCTATTTAAAAAAATATATTTTTATTGATTTCAGAGAGGAAGGGAAGAGGGAGAGAGAGATAGAAACATCAATGATGACAGAGAATCATTGATCGGCTGCCTCCTGCACGCCCCACACTGGGGATCCAGCCTGCAACCCACAGGCATGTGCCCTGACCGGAATCGAACCGTGACCTTCTGCTTCATAGGTCTATGCTCAACTACTGAGTCATGCTAGCCGGGCTGTGCTATTTTTAAGTTATACCCACCACTATCTCAGCTACAGTTTTCTTCTTAGAGAGTCTCACACTCCAGAGTTAGGAAACTTCCTAAAAACCATGAGGAAGCCAAAGACTGGCCCTGAGGGATGTGACAGTCACCTACTGGCAAATTCTAGACTAAATCGTTGGTTCTTAGATGCCTGAATGGGCCCCTGGAGAGAGGTTTGGAGGGCTCCTTTTCAAGAGGCCCATTCCACTTTAAGTAAATTGGGCAAAAGGTAGCCTCTGGCCCTTTAATTCTCAGCCTCACGCCTTGATTTCACATGCACTACTGATATATGATATGGAGGCCTGCTCTGACAGCAGAGGCCTGCCAAGAAGGGAAAGAGCACAGTTTAGCCAGCGGTGTCTCTAAGCCTGGGACAAAAGTCTCTTGCTACAGAGCTAAAGGTAACTATATTTTCTCAGTTTCTCTTCCAAATGAAACTATTTAGAATAAGCACAGTGGTATGTGTGTATGGTCACTTCCTTCATCCCTGCTCTGTTATGTACCTTTTGAGAAACTGAACAATAAGTATTTTGGGGCTCAGCAACTTGAGTTTGGAGAGCCACCAGTACTGAGAGACAGGGACAAACAGAAAAGAAAGAAAAAGGCAGTAAGAAGAAGAAGAAAAGGATAAAGGGAGGAGAAAAAGTGAGAGGAAGAAAAAAGGAACTACATATGGGGGTGGAGGTGTATAAAAATATTAGCAGCTACCACAAATGCTTCAGGGACACCAAAACTTAACCAGGCTAAGAATTTTTGGTTTGGAGTTTGTGATCACAATTAATCTCAGGAATACATTTCTGAGGGAGCAGAGATCTCTATACCAAATAATGCTCCCCGGTTCCCAATCTACAGGCCTAACTTAGCATCATACTCCCTGCAGGTCAGTCAATACCAACAGCTGACCCACTGACCCTCATGATGCAGAGGCAGAGACAGAATCCGACTGAGTAAAATTTGGGATTCAGACCCAGTCACTTGGAAATTATTATTATTATTTTTTAAAAATATATTTTATTGATTTTTTACAGAGAGGAAGGGAGAGAGATAGAGAGTTAGAAACATCGATGAGAGAGAAACATCGATCAGCCGCCTCCTGCACATCTCCTACTGGGTACATGCCCTTGACTGGAATCGAACCTGGGACCTTTCAGTCTGCAGGCCGACGCTCTATCCACTGAGCCAAACTGGTTTCAGCTTGGAAATTATTTAAAACTGGAAGCCCGGTGCACAAAAATTTGTGCACTGGCGGGGGGGGGGGGGATCCCTCAGCCCAACCTGTGCCCTCTCACAGTCTGGGACCCCTCGGGAGATAACCACCTGCTGGCTTAGGCCCACTTCCCTGGTGGCAGATGGCACGCCCAATCCCGTGGTGTCTGCCCCGTCTCCCCTGGTCGCAGATGGCAGGCCCGGATCCCACGCTGGGTCAGGCGGCCGCTCAGATCGGGCTGCCGCCCACCCTGCCCACCCCGTCCCGCACACTGCAGGCCCGGATCCCGTGCTGGGGCGGCCGGCGGCTGGGGATCGCGCTGCTGCCAGCCCCAGCAGGGGCGGCGCAGAGGGATCTGCCTGCAGTAGGCAAATTAGCCACCATCTTCGTTGGCGGTTAATTTGCATATTGTGCTGATTAGCCAATGGGAGGCATAGCGAAGGTATGGTCAATTACCATGTTTGTCTATTATTAGATTTTTTTCAGTCCAAAATTGTTATCCTCTTTACCTTTCTATTTCTGTTCTATTCTTGCTGTCTGTTTCTAGCTATGGATAGAAGGAGGAGGCAGATGGAAAACTAAGAGGGGAAAAAAGGGAGCAAGACTATATTAAAATCCACACATTTGCCGAAACCGGTTTGGCTCAGTGGATAGAGCATCGGCCTGCGGACTGAAAGGTCCCGGGTTCGATTCCGGTCAAGGGCATGTACCTGGGTTGCGGGCACATCCCCAGTAGGAGGTGTGCAGGAGGCAGCTGATCGATGTTTCTCTCTCATCGATGTTTCTAACTCTCTCTATTTCTCTCCCTTCCTCTCTGTAAAAAATCAATAAAATATATTTAAAAAAAAAATCCACACATTTTAGAAAACAAACAAACAAAACCCCCAAAAAACTGGGCTCCTAAAAAAGTGAAACATACATACACAGAAGATAGCCAGAGAGAGGAGCACAGAGTTTACCCACTTATAGGTCTGAGTTAAGACACAGAGCCCAGCCTGCGTGGCTCAGTGGTTGAGCATCGACTTATAAATCAGGAGGGTCATGGCTCAATTCCCAGTCAGGGCATATGCCTGGGTTGAGGGCTTGATCCCCAATGTGGGGCATGCAGGAGGCAGCTGATCAATGATTCTCTCTCATCACTGATATTTTTCTCTCTCTCTCTCCCTTCCTCTCTGAAATCAATTATATATATATATATGAGATTTATTGAGGTACACGGTATTAGAAGAAAGTAAGTCAGGATTATAGAGAAAGTGATTTAGGGACTAATATGAAGGACTAGAATGATCTGCATGTGGGTTACATTAAAACACAAAGCAGGGTTTCCTAGATCTTCACTGTTCTTTATGAAGTTTCATTTCACAGTATTTGAATGGGGTAGTACTGGGCCATTCTGGGGTCTTTCCACTCTAGTTTCCTGGGGTATGAGTGCTTGGAATTTGTTTCTTGTACCTATGGAAGAGATATATTTTAGGTCAAGTGGGACTAACTAAACAGGGAGACAAGGGAGCCTGTAATAAGAATTTTAATTACAGCGTAACAGAGTACAGACATGGGATTCCTGACTACCAGTGAACACTTCGGGATAAAGCATGGGCTCTAATCATGAAGAGCTCAGAGCAGCTCTCCTCAGGTTATTAAGGAGACTTTTAAACCTAGAATACTGAGATTCCATTTAGAATAAGTTTTAACTCTTATGCTGATGGCTTGGATGGTCCCCATAGAAGTAAAACTTCACTCACACCCTAGTTGGTACCAACATCTACCCATCCAGCAACAGAAGGAGGAAGAGGAGCTCTTTTATGGCATGGAAAACAGAAAATATTGTGGGGGGGGTGTGTGCTTTATGATATAGGTATTGCAGGGGTCTTGAGTGTTATTTCCTTTCCCCCTAACACCAACACATAAATATATGTTTATGGGTCAATAGTCACATGAGTACATTCAATCAGACTATGGTGGGAGCTATGGTCCTTTTAAACTCCATATATAAATATAGTGAGCAAAATGACCTTGTTAATTATACAGGATATACTGAGAGATGGGGTATAGCAGAAATGTGGAATGGGGTAAGAGATCCCACTGACAATTTTCAGGAGGAAGAGGAAGAAATATGTAAAGCAAAAATCTCCCAGACTGACACTACGAAGAGCACTTTGGCCAAAACTTCATCCTTACTCTTCTCTTCTGAAAACTAACAAATGAGAAATGGGGGAGAGAGTGGCATGTCTCCAAAAACAGATCTTTCCTACCACCCACAGCACAAGAGACATGACTGTCCTTCCAGAGCTTGCTTGAATCTGAGCAAAGGGGGATCTGGCACTGAGCAGTGACTCACCTGTGAGATCATGTGATTATTCAAGGGTGGCTGTTGCTGAGACGTGGGTGGAAGAGCAGGAAGTTGCTGCTGCTGCTGCTGCTGCTGTTGCTGGGCAGTACAAGGGAGAAGGCTCCGGACAGACTGGGATGAGGTGACCTGGTTGCACACTTCTGGGGCACCTAGAGCCATACCTAAGGCAAAGAGGAGACCCACCAAGAGCTGTAAGTGCAAATCATGAACATACCACCCCTGGAGGGCCCAGCTACAGGGCCCTAGTCTTTCTTTGCTGTTTCTCCTCACTCTCCTGTCCATTTCCCCAACTGTCTTAGCACGGATGCATTTCAGCTGTCCTGATGATGGGAGTCCTCATCTTAGCACGTTTCTGTTCCCTAGGGACAGTAACCACCTTGACTGTCAATGTTTGGTTTTAGAATTGAACAAAATGTGAGGTTAAGTCACCTCCCCCGAAGTGCCTAGAATCTGTCCATCATGATTAGATATTTGAAAACATAAATGTTTATTTCCTGGGAAGGTACAGATTCCTAGTCCTTTAAGAGACTTGTTTTCTCTTTGATTTCTTCTCAACTTTCAGCATCTCACAAAAGTTGCTGAGAAGGCAGCCTTGCCTCTCCACAAATACTCACACAAATACTCACAACCTTCATCTATTTTCCCCATTTCCAGGCTCTCCAAGTCATGCATGCATTCACACAAAATACTTTTAATGAATATCTACTATGTGTCAGGCATTGTATAATGAACTGAGTACACTAAAACAAAGGGAACACAGTCTTTGCCCTTAAGCAGCACAGGATCTCCTGACAAAAGATGAACACCCACACAATGATTATAATCTCATAAGGATAAGGACTGCATCACTGATACAAACATAATTGTACGAAAGCAAAGATGAGGAAGCAATAACTCCTGGAAGGGTTAAAGGGAAGGGTTTAAAGAGGAAGTGGCAGGAGAGATAGTTTTGAAGGATGAATAGAAGGTTTATAAGACTGAGAGGAGACAAAGCTAATGTCATATTCAAGAAATCGTTGGAGGGTCAGAGAAAGATAGATATCTTGAAATGAGATTGAGATGGCAAACTAGAGCCAGGAAGTTATGCTATAATAAGTAATTTAGATTTCACTATGCAGGAAATGGAAAAACATGAATGTTTTTAAGAGCGGAGTGATTTGATTAGATCTATGTTACAGATTGGTAAATTGCCTATAAAAAGGGCTGAGGACGGAAAACCAACTTGAGGGCTAGTGTCATAATTAAATAAGAGAAGATAAAGGCCTGTATAAAGGCAGAGGCAGTGGAACTAGAAAGGAGGTATCAGAGAAGGGCAGCAGAGACCCAAGAGTCAGAGGCAACAATCTTTACCACTACTGACATCTTCTGAGGATAAGACCTACAGAACTTCTGGGATGAGAATCAGGTAATTCTTCATAGGCAGGAGGATGGTGGAACAGAGTTCCACTGGGTATAAAGAGCTAAATATTCCTCTGCTAAGAGTGCAACAGGAATAGATGGAGAAGGATTCACAGCAGATGAGAAGAGCTAAAGCGTGGCTACAGGGGTGGCAGGTGGAACTCATGCTCCTTTTCTCAGTGACAAGCTCCAGGGAAGCAGCCACAGAAGTACCTCTCTAAGTCCTAGCCTATTGGCTGCCACCAATGAATTATAAATAGCTAAATTCTCTGCTCTACAGACCCTCCTTATAATCTCAGAGGCCACAGAATGAAAGCAGCTATCTTCTCATCTCAGTATGTGACCTGAACCTGGGCTTATAGGGATGTCCCACCTCAGTCAGAAATCAGATCAAATAATCCAATCCAGTCAGTTTTTTTCAATTAGAAAAGGTCTGAAAGAAAATCGGAGAGAGTACTCAAAAGGACAATGAATTAATTCAAGAAATCAAAGTTCCCCTCCTCTGGCTGTGTTAGGTTTCCAGGACACAATATTGGCACAAGTGTTTTATTAAAAGTAAGTATCAGGGCTGGGGAGAGGTCAACGGGGAAAAAAGGAGACATATGTAATACTTTAAACAATAAAGAATTTAAATTTTAAAAAAAGTATCAGTGTGATTTTTTGCAAACGACAAGCAAAAAATTATAGCATGACACAGGTGAGAAGCTGTAGTACCTGGCCTGGAGATCCTTCCTGCACTGCCAGCTTTACTGTTCCCAATGCTGTCACCCCGGGTGAGGATAGAGATTCCGCTGAAACTGCTGGCTTTGGTGACAGGGGGCCGCATGCTTCGAACAGAGCCATCAGAGTCCGTGCTGCTCCAAGGCCGTGGCTCCAGGGATTTGAGTTCGCTGTCTGTGCTGCTCTGGCGGCTGCTCGAGGTGCGGCTTAGCCCCTCACGGTTCCCCCTGTAGAGACCACAGTGATCAGAGCACCCTCCACCTACCACTTCTGCAGAAGGGCTAGGAGAGAGTTCATTTCTATTCTTTCAATAACAAAGAGGGGGTGAGGTTGCGGAGAGGATGGACACTGACTTCTTGTTAGTTGGCTGGCCCACCAAGAGTTGATGAGAGCAGACAGAACAATACCCAGTATATTAACAAAGAGCGTGGGGGCACATCTGGAAGACAGCGCACTGGCAACTCAATACAACAGACCAGAGGTGGGTGGGAACCACACACATGATGCTGAGATTGGCTGTGGTCTCTTCCCCCAGCTCCCCACTGCGGGACCCCAGACATGCAGGAAATAGTGGGGAGCAGAGGGGTACCATCTCTTTCTGGGAGTTCTTAAAACAAAAGGACTCCTAGAAGTTATGTGCTAGAAGGCAGGAGTAGCCAATGACATGGATAGATCCCACAACAGGTCTTCCACATAATGTGTCTAAGACAGCAGAGGTGTTTCTTTCTTTTTTTTGTTAATCCTCACCCAAGGATATTTTTTCCATTGATTTTTAGAGAGAGTGGAAGGGAAGGAAAAAGACAGAGAAACGTTGATGTGAGAGAGACACATTGATTGGTTGCCTCCTGCATATGCCCAATGAGGGCCGGGGATTGAGCCTGCAACCGAGGTATATGCCCTTGGCCATTATTAAACCCAGGACCCTTCAGTTCGTGGGCTGATGCTCTGTCCACTGAGCCAAACTGGCTAGGGCATTTTAAAAATATATTTTAAAATTGATTTCAGAGAGGAAAGGAGAGGGAGAGGTAGAAACATCAATGATGAGAGAGAATCATTGATCACTGCCTCCTTCACGCCCCCCACTGGGGATCGAGCCTGCAATACGGGCATGTGCCCTGACCAGAAATCGAACCGTGACCTCCTGGTTCATAGGTGGATGTTCAACCACTGAGCCATGCCGGCTGGGCAGAGGTGTTTCTTATGACCACTGTTTCTGGGTGGGAAGAGTATAGTGGACTAAAGGGGCACTCTGGAAAACTCAGTCTGATAGTCTGGAATTGACCTAACCTGTTTTGTGGAAGTTCTGTGTTAGCATCGGGGAACAATTGGTTCCAGGGTCTCTAAGGACTGAAGTCTTTGGCATGATCAAGCAAATATGCTCTTGGGACTCAGGATGGCAAGCAGCAGAGGATGGACTGTGCCTAGTTGCCTCCATGTAAATAACCCTGCTGCCCTAGGCAAGGTGCAAGGCTATGAAGAAAAGGGATTCATCCTCTCTTATTTTGCTCTAGAAATATCAGGGTTATCCTGATGATATATGCTTGTGTCTATGAAGTGCTATACTCAAGATAGATAGGGTTGGATTGAAAGACCTAAGTCTTGTTGAGCTCTTACCACTTCTTAATCAATAAGCAACCAAGAACGAGGGGTTTTTCTTTCACATCTCCCATTCCCAACAACTGATAATCTAAGGAAATCAAATGACAACAATTACAAAGATTTTGGTATGTATACTGGGGAGCAATTGAGCAAAACTCATAGTAGCTTGAGCTCCATCCTTTTCACCATCATTCTACCTAAGGTAAGTAGAAAACCCCCTCCCAATCCCCTTAGTTTCAAAGACACCAGGCTCACAGTTATTCTACTATAGAAAGGTATTTTTCTTTCTCCATTAATTTTTAGAGAGAATGGAAGGGAGGGGGAGAAGCAGAGAAACATTGATGTGAGAGAAACACATCGATTGGTTGCCTCCCACATGTGCCACGACCAGGGCTGGGGGTTGAGCTTGCAACCAAGATACATGCCCTGACGGGAATCTAATCTGAGACCCTTCAGTCTGAGGGCCAATACACTAACCACTGAGGAAACCGGCTAGGATGAAAGGTATTTTTCTTAAGGGGGTAATATTAAAGACAATACCTTTCTTTATAGACTACCTGTTCCAAAGGAACTATAGAGAAAATGGGCAAAATATTTGCCTGAGTCACTAGTTTAGCTGTTTAGCTAAGCCAGTCATGGTGGGCTAACAACACACTGGCACAGCTGGTTAGCGACATACTAATTCTTCTCTGAATTCCAAGTAATTTATAGAGAGTAGTAGTAAACTACTCCCTATATCATTAGAATAGAGGGCTAGAAAATATTCCTGGTTCTCCAAAACTTTATCCCTTTTTCTTGGGGATGTCAAAGTAGAATGGGAAATAAGAAAGACATATAAATCAGGGAATCTCCAGACCTCAAGTGAGAGCCAATAGCTCCATCTAAATGAACAAAGGCAAGTCTACTGAGAGGACTCAATAAAGATGTGTGTGTTTTCTGGGGTAATGGGATACAGCAGTAGCAATGGATGAGGCTGCTTATTAGACATTAGAGCTTAAATTTTGCAAAAATCTTAATGGCCTTTTATACCTAAATCAAACACAGTACTATCTATTAGAAAAATTCTGCCACTTACTTTTTCTACCAAAGGACAGTGAATGAGTCAACTTTAAACCAAACACCCTGGGAAGCTTGAGCCGAAGTGGCAGCACTTCTGTACTCATCCAGTTTCCTCCCCCAAGATAGTGATGGCCAAGTTCTCAAAATGTGGCTCGTCTGATCATCTTCTGACTAACCTGAGAGTTAAAGCACCTAAGCTGAGTCTTGGTCAGGAAAGAGATCAGTTTTCCTTCCCTACGACTACACCCAACATCTAGTCAAGTCTTTCCACTTTACTAAAAATAAAACAGTGAGGGAAAACTACCAAACTCAATTCTGAGCATTGGATTGGATTGTGTGTTAGAGAGAAGGGTGAAGAACAGAGAAAATTCACACTTTATACTCCTGTAAAATCAGAGCTGACTTAGTTTTTACAAGTAGATTCAGTGCCGTGAAAAGTCCAGTTTATTGTGTCTGGGAAGTGGGAAGAGAAGTTTGTGGAAGAGGTGGCAAAAATATCAGTAACCCTCATTGTGGCTTATTTATCAGTGCAATAGAATCTTTCAAAGGATTGGGAAGCTGCCATAGTTATTGCCAATTGTGGATGAGGAAATCTGGTATATCAGTATTTATTTCACAAACTTGGGAATAAAGGTATAAAGCAGTTAGAGAAGATCAGCTTCTAATCATTAGAGTTCTGAACTAGTACCCAAATAGAGAATGAAGTACCCCCGTAAGAGTTCATGGAGCTGCATTTAAATGACCTAGATTTTTAATCAAAATTCAGTATGGAAAGCAGCATCATAAAAGAGGTCTGGATAGGAGAAAGCTGCACCTGCTAACTAGATCCTTCAAGCTATCCTATATAATAAAAGGCTAATATGCAAATTGTCCCCTTGAGAGTTCGACCGGGAGTTCGCTATGAAGTGCGCTGACCACAAGGGGGTGGCGTGGAACATGGCAGGCGACCAGCAGCAGCGGCGGGGCGCTGAGGGAGCAAGGGAAAGAGGAGGCGGGGAAACTGATCAGCCCTGATTGCCGGCCAGGCCTAGGACCCTACCCGTGCACAAATTTTGTGCACCAGGCCTCTAGTTATCTGCATAGTTTGATATAGTTTGATGCTCCGCAGCACTAATAAGGGCATCATTCTTAGCAGTAAGTCTGAATTAGGGCTCTGAATGGAACAATACTCAGATAGGAACGAGTGATGCTTGTAGAGAGCTGGTGTGGTATGATAAAAAGTACACTGGACAAAGAGTCAGTTCCAGTTTTGCTACTAGTAGCCATGAAAACGTGGGTTGGTCACTTAAATGTTTCTGCTTTTGTTTTCTTTCATGTAAACCAGTTTATCAAATCAGGACAGTGAGAGAACTGAATCAGCTAGTGTACTTTAGCAACTGTCAAGCACTGTGCACGAAGTCACACATAGAAGTTAGTTTAAAACTCCTGTTTATTATAGGTATTCTGGCATGAATTCTGACTGAAGTGTACAATGTGGAACAGGAACTTATTTATTTTTTAAAAAGGGGGACTCTATCTCAACCACCACCACAAATGCAGAGCCCTTTCTACCTGGGGCTTTCATATGGACATAAGGGTGGGATAGTCTACGAAAAAAAGTTCAAAGATATGGAAAGGAAGATAAATCCTTCATCCCAAGAATGGAAAATCTCTCTATCCCAACCTTCAGATGGCTTAACTAACTTTAGAAAGGAAAACACGGAAGGGATAACTGAAGTACTGGGGATGAGAGCTCTAACTAATCTGAGTTAGTCAGGTCCTATCAAGCTTAGGATTCAAAAAGACAGAAGCCCTTTGGAAAGGATTAGACCTGAATCCTGGTATTAAATATTGTGCTCTACAGTTTTTCTACAGTAAATGGGAAGAATATATTTAAAATGAGTTGGTGCCAGGATAGGGTCCTAAAGTAGCTCTTCTCTCATCACCACCTTTAGTAATCTTCTGGGGTGGAATGGAGAGACTGAAATAAAAGGGAGGTTCTTATGATTGCTTTGTGGAAAATGGAGAATATTAGATACTGGAGAAGTTAGTACAGCAGCTTTCGCCAACAATTAAGAGCAAGTCATGAACAATCACATAAAGGACATGCTCTAAAGACCTCCTAAGGCAGACAGTCCTTTCTGAGGTTCTTCTTGGGCCTCAGAAGTGGGTCATCTTACCCATTACACATTGTTCCAAAGAGAGAACTACAAAGACAGAGGTGTTTGTATGTATATGTGTTAGTACTATTCTTTCTTAAAGATACAAAACATTCCCTATGCTGGGTCAGGAATAAGCTCTTCATATCATTTCACAGATTCAGAAAAGGTAGCTTAAAAGACATCCATTCTTTTACCTTAATATGTTGAACTCCTCCAAAAATGCCCAATTCCAGCAAATTTCTGGGAAGAAACAGTACCTATCCCATATAATATAACTATTTGGTCCCCTTCACCACCTATCCAGGACTTAAAATGAAATCAGCAACAATAAAAATAAAGTCATTGAGCAAAAGCCATGTTTTTTTAGTTTTTTTAATGGGGACAAATATCCAATGTTGCAAAAACCACAAACTGAATTATTCCACAAGCAGCCATGCATGGAGCAAACTCACTCCGCTGAAAAGATTACAGCAAAACAAAATAAAGCAAAACAAAACAAACAAATAAAAACAAAAACAAGGAAAGATATAGATTACACAGAAGTACCTAAAAATCTGCCTTCTCTTGTGAGAGCTAGAAGAAAAGGCTTCTTTGGAGAGTCTGTTGGTTAACATCAAAGAAAAGCATCATTACAGGATTATATTAACCTCACTGGAAAGCTCAATGAGAAGCAGAGAACATGCTAAGTGGTACTAACCTGATGTCATTTAGATATCCGTTCTGGCCAGTCTAGGTGAGGGGGAGAAAACGGAAAATAACTTATAAGAAAACAGCATGGCATAACCGAAAAGGGTGTCCATGATGCTATGAATACCCAAGGTCCTCAAACCAAGCTCACCCCCCAACAGGGAGAGAGGGAGCAGGGACAGGATGACCCACACCCACGCACCCAATCTGACTTCTCACCTTTAATGGGAAAGAGCATTGAGCATTTTTAGCCTTCCCAGAGTGTTTAAAAAGAGAGGTTGATAAAGGTAGGAGTATGGAAAGGAGGAAGAGGAAAGTATTAACCTAACTATTATTTCCTTTTTAAGCTCTAAATTTATTCTCTCTAGAGGTAAAGTGAGCATAATAATTGGTGTGCTTGTCCTAAAGAATGTGTTTAAAGAAAGGAAAAAGGGAGACAAGAGAAAGAAATTTCGTTTTTTGGAAATCATCCTCAATGATTATTCCATTTCTGTCCTCTACACTGGCCAAAATGAAAGACATTCTGACCTGAGACCCAATGAGAGTAAGAATTGGGGAAGCAGGTACTTTTTAGAGCCTAGAAAAATGAGAAAATTAAAAGCCTGAAACATTCCTTTTGGGGATATTTCTTGAGAAAGCCACTGAGCTGAGTGAAGTAAGCTTTATAGTGGACTCCCAACCCTTAGAAAAAGGTACCAAGAGTATTGAGCAGAGTGGGCTCCACACAGAGCAGAGCCTATATGGGGCAGTTTTCCCAATACACAGCTCAGGCTCCAGAGAAGGCTGCAGCATCAGCATTTCCATCCAAATACCCTTCGTGCCACTTCTCTTTTTTTTGGCCTGCCTTTTCCTCAACTCCACCCTTAATCATCTCCCTTTGACTGGCCAGGTTCCTTTCCACATAGGAATCTTTGGAATATGGTGGACTTTGGCCATTTTTCTTTGTCTACACCTTCTGAGATTCCTGATGCCTCTACCTACAGCAAGATGTAGGAAGTGCTGAAATGAAAGTGATAAATCCGCAAGGTAGGTAGACATATTCTAGTGTTGTTCATATGGAATATGTAGGTAGACATATTCCAGTGTTGTTCATAATTAGCCCCAATACCCTATTAAAAGTTGCTTGTACTTTCAGAATAGCTGTGGCGTTGCTAATATACTGGCATGGTGGGACAGTCATTTTCCATGTGTCAGTGAAGGAGAGGTACACATCACAGTTTGCTATGCTATGATGTCACTGGTACTTCTTAATCTAAAGAGCTCAGAGCAGAGCAAACTACTGAGAGGTAGTTTACTTTAGGGGTTAAGAGCATGGACTCAAGCGTGGCCACCTGAATTAAAACACCAGCTTTTACTAACTAGTGGTGTGATCTTAGGTTAGTTAACCTCTCTCTGCCTCAGTCCCACATTTATAAAATGAGGAAAATAATAAAACCTAGTATGAGGATTAAATAATTTATGAGGAGTGCTAAGAGAGTGTCTGAAAGATAGTAAACACTATATAAATGTTTGCTATTATCATTCACCAACCTGCTCTGTCACAATTTAGGGTCACCACCAGCCACAGCCATGTACAAATGATCTCTTTTCATTCCACCCAATTGGTTTGCAGGTAAAGGTTACAGCATCCTCTTTGAGGATTACCCAATTATCCTGATTGGTAAGAAGGTAAGAAGATTCCTTCTTTTTGGACCTTGGGCCAGAAGGTTTGTCCTATATCTGTCCCCAGTAAAGAGGATCCTTCGAACACGTGGGTCTCCTGAGACAATGGAACAAGTTCATAGAGGAATTCAGTTTTCTTGAAGTTGGAGACAATATTTTTCTGAGGTATGTGATGATGGAAAGGGGTGTGTGTGTGTGTGTGTGTGTGTGTGTGTGTGTGTGTATTCTTCTTGGCGCTTCTTGGCGGAGGGGAGAGTGGGGAAATGGGAGGAGAGTAGTGTCCATCTAAGTATATTGATTATAACTGGCTATGAAGGGAGGCTGGTTTTCCTCTTTTGTTTGCTAATTTGAATGTAAGATGGTGCTGCTTTCTGGATCCTACATTTTCTGGAGATTTTCTGGAGATTTGTTCCCCTCTTGCCTATCTACGGCCTTTCCTGAATTTCTGCTATATTTCTCTTCAGTCTGGTAGGCAAAGGTCACCAGATACAGGAATATCAAGTATATTTGATTTGGCTCACAACTCTTAAGAATAAAGTTGCCTAAAGTGACTCATGCTGGCTTTTGGCCCAAATAGCCAGTCCTATTCTAAGAAGCAAGTTAAGAAATATAGGAAGAAAGAAACTTTCTGTTCAGGTAGAGACTGGAGGGACTAGTGAGTGGTACCTTCTGTGAATATGGAATGTGGAGCTCAGAGAATAGATGCCAGATCTGTGCTCTAACAATCACCAACATATCCTAAAAATGAGGCTGGCCAAACAAGATAAAATGTATAGGCTGTGTGGACACTAAGTCTTCCACTTAGAAGCAAAGATGCCTAAAATGGATAGTGGAAGTGAGAGAGGGTAAGTGGGAGGAGGGTTTGACAGGCAAGATTCAGAGCCCTTCCATAAGCCCTGACAAAACCATTTCTATTTTCAGTCTAATCATATCCACCAAATTCAGCCACTCCATTTGTTCTCTTTGTATGCCATACAGCAGAATGTATTAAAAAATAATATAAATAAAACTCTGCAGCTTCCTAACAAGCCACATTTAATTTTAGAGATCAAATCTGGGGCTGGCTGATTTTGGTTAAAAAACAACAACAACAACACATTTATGGAGGGTTCATTCCATTCACAGTTCCAAAGATTAAGAGCTAAAAGCTATGGGCTGACATCTCTCAGAAGCTACACTTACCTCTCGGGCAAATATTCTCTCTCGGACCCTTTGATATTCCTCCTCTCTCTCTTCTATTGACTTGCTCCTCCTTCCATCCTGCAATGGAACTCTGATCTAGATCGATGAGCAGAATTAAGCTAGTTAAGTTCTCCTCGTACTGCAAGCTCACTGCACACCAGCAAGGAAGAGAAACCGGGAGAGTTTATAGTTGCCATCAAAAAAAAAAAAGGGAAAAAAAAAGCACTAAAATTTCCAGTGTTGGACAGGTTTCACTGGGTACATCTGACCATGCAGTTTGGGAGATCAGGTTTTCTGGATGGTTGGGGCCTCTCCATCTCCCCACCCCCACCCCCAGAGTATCAAGAACAACAACTATTTATGAGGATTGGGTTGCTTCCTTATAGTATTCAGGTACTCTCCAATCAGTAAGGATCAAGAGAACAGCTGAGGGAATAAACAACATTGCTCTGAAGGGAAAGCAAGGGATAGGAGGAAGCTAGAGAGGGAGAAGAAACATGCATTTAGCAGAGCTGAATGTAGAAAAGAGTTTTACAGATCTAACATCTGATATTATCCCTTCTTTAGTCACTAATGAATGCCATGTCCTGAAGATCCAAGTTGCACACAGCTTGGCAAAGAGGGCTTTGGAAACAAAATCCCAAAGGTAAAGCTAAACTCAATGCTTAAGAATTTTTTTCTCATCTTAACTATAACTCCTGGAGGGAGGGAGAGCGAAATTACAGAAATAGAGAAGAAAGAGAACAGAGCAACACAATGAGGTAAAGAGAAAGAAAGGGTGAAGAGAACAGAAAGAAGGATGGACAGAGAAAGGAACAGACAAGATAAGGTGGGAGGAGGGGAGAGAGAGCGATAGGAAGGGAAAAGAAGAAAATGGTGGATAGGGAACCTTACATCCTCTGAGAAATGTAGTGAGGTGACTAGAGGGATGGCTGAGCAGATCACCACCTCTGGCTGTCTACCACCCAACTCTCCAACACTGTCTTTTCCTCTCTTGGCCTGTGAGTTATGAGCACTATCTTGGCTAGGGTGTTATAGAGTGTCCTTTCCCATGCTGCTCTTGAAGGCAAGGAGCTCTGAGGGAGGTAACCCATCAAATGAATGTCATCAGGTTATAAGATTTTGACCTTCAATTCAGAGGCTTTAGAAACTTTAGATGAAACAACCAAGAAGACTGCTGCTCTAGGCTGACTTTCCCCATCTTCACCAATCTCCAGAGATAGGCATACCTTCAGGAGTATCAACTTTTGACTAGATTTAGTTCTCACTAATCTTAAGAACCTAAATTCTACTACATGTCTTTTTACAAATCCCATTCCAAGAAGACACAGGACTTTATGGCGCTATATTGTCTTCAGCCTCTAGTACTAGTAAACCAGTGGCAGAGTAGATGCTGCTTTGAGGTCAGGCAGCATCTCAGCTCTGCCACCGCTGAGTAATGCCACTTCAGGCAAGTAACATCTCTTAGCCTCAGTTTTCTTACATTTAAAGTGGGGCTAATAACCCCCATCTACACTGGGGTGTGGAGATTAAAAGATAATGTATATGTGTTAGAAACAGAATCTAGTTCAGGAAAAACACCCAATAGAATAGCAATTACAGTGTTTATTATTAGTATCACAGACAGAAAGTGCACAGAGCCTAACCTATTGTGAATCAAGCCTGAAGCTGAGAGATAAAATCGGCACAAATTCCACTCATGTGCCTTGAGGCCTGAATAATTCCTGATCCACAGAAAAAAGGTTTTAGGAAAATGGAGAGAAGGGCATCAGGATGGAAAGGCTCTTTCTTATTTTTTAAAATTTGTTTGTCTTTTTGTATATTTCATTGTTTTCAATCAGACCCAGCATGTTTGTCCACAACAGATAATGGTACTTTTCTCAAAAAGACTCCCTCAAATACTCAAGTAACAAGCAGGAAAGTCCTGGTCTCAAGATGATACAATATAATACGGAAACTAATTTTGACTCTAGAGGTAAGATATTACTATAGTTATCATTAATTAGCGAGACTCAAATTGGCACTATCCAACCATGCTCTTCAAACCTTAATCCTGGTTCTACACCTAACCTCCTTTGGAGGCCAAGCAGAAATAGGCTGATCTAAACTCTACATGTAGCTTGAAAACTAACCCCCAAATAATCACTTGCTATCTAAAGGGTGAGCTCGAAGTCAGAGAAGCCAGGCCCATAAAGGAAAGGGTGGGGCAGACTGTTCACTTCTCATTCCTATAGGAGTGGATCAAAAAGGGGATATTGTGTGAGGTTCCCAACATCAAAAGCCAAATTAACTCACTCACCTTGGTGGAAGGACTTGGGAAAAGAATTTGCAGAAAAGGAACAGAAACACCTTTAAATGTGGGTAAATCAGATCACAAGTTTGCCAGTTCAAGGCTAGCCCTGAACTAGGATAAGAGAGGAAGTGGGATAAAGTAGCTTTGAGTGGTTCCCAAAGAAATCCCTAACTATTAAAGAAAAAAAGGAATGAAGTCATCAACTGAATCAAGGCAGAAGTAGGGAGGGACTTGCTTTGTCCCTAAATGATGTGGAATTAGAAGTCAGTGGCAGAACCACGGAGTTCCAGGCCAAATAAGAAAACCCAGCAAACCTCAGCACCATGTCTCTCTGGGCTAAAGGGTGGCATTCAGCACAACAAGTGTAGTCAACCCTCAACATTAAGCCAAAGCCAACTCAGTATAGCTCAATACATTTTTCCATATTTCAAGTTTTCTCCATCCCACAAAAATTCTTCTGCCCTCCCAGTTTCTCTTACTGCAATCTCTCTCTACACCCACCCCTTTCCATTCTTTACCTGGTTATCATCTCGGTCCATACTGGCATCATCTCTCTTGAGAATGAATCTCTGTTGAAATTCTGTATTTTTCTCATCCTTTATATGTTCTGAGAACCTCTGTTCAGGGCTGGGATTGGGAGAAAAATGTGGAAGGAAGGAAGGAAAAAGCCCTTTTGTTAGGAAGCAGACCTCCTAGTACAGGTCTCTTAAATTCCACACTCCCATTCAGGGGATTTCTGGAGTCAGGCATTCAAAAAGTCACATAAGGTGTAATGAAATCCTCAGGGTCTGTTCTTTACACATCTACAACTTGTCTTCCTCCAAAGTTATATCTGTCCTATCAGCAAAGGTGAAGAGAGGCCAGGGCCCAGTCTTCACAAAACATCAGTGCCTCTAGAATCTATATCCAACACCTCACAGGAGTGAGGAAAGAGGAGGAATTGATGATATGGCCTCCCACCCCCACATCCACTTCCTTCCCCCGAAAGACATCTTGATCCTATAACCTTCCTCTTCAACCCCAGAGGCTATCCCAGGAAAGTCTTCCCAATCTGTGGTTTCCTCCCTTACATTCTTGTGTTACTGGTTTTGTTGATAATGACAGCTTTTCCAGTTTGATCAACATTGTGGTCCATCCCAAAATAGGCAGCTACCCGGTGTAATAGCATCCGGTGATATGAGGTCATCTGAGGGAACTTCTTGAACTGGTTACTGAAGGGAAAACCGGGGGGATAAATAATAGCCACTTGTAATTTTCCTTAAAAGTATCTAAAATGGGGAATTTCTTAGGAGAAACAGACATATTATAAGAAAGATATTTATTCAATGGGAACCAAAAAGGTTCTCTCAGCTTCTTTAGCAATAGTCTTTTATAGGCCCACTACACACATTAAGACTACTCCTTAAATCCTAGGTCTTATCTACCTGGATAGTCTACAAGGAAAAAAGGGAGAAATTTAAGAATAATAAAATATGGAACAAGGGCTAGCTGCTGAAAATATATATATTTTTTCAACTAAAGTTTATGCAATAACTTAAACACCACACTTGGTTCTCACACATATACTTTTTAATACATACTGATTACTACCCCCCCCCCCCCAACTCCTTTTGGTTTCCAGTGAATAATTACATCAAAATTCAGACTTTAAGAGAAAGATGAAAGAGGGATATCCTAAAATTGTACCTAAATTTCTTTTGGTGCCCCTCCCACCTCTAAATTTGTATTTCATTCAAATAACTTACTTGTTGTCATTAATAAATTCCAGAATCTCCTGTTCTAATTTTAGCAGCATCATTCTGTCCCTGTTTAGAAAAGATTAAAACAAAACAAAAGCAGCCTCCCATAGGTATTCAAAGCAAGGATTGAGAACACAACCTGCTCATTATAAAAGCTGAAGGGACAAAGAGATCCAACCCCAATAGTGGACCAAAATGCAATGGCTACTGAACCTCACTGACTTTTCTTATGTTACTTTAAAAAAGGAAATTAACAGAGTATGGAATCTCAGAGGGAAGGCCGGGGAGGGTAGGTGGGTGGGTGGGAGGTAATCAACCAAAGATCATGTATGCATATATGCATAACACATGGACACAGACAATAGGGTGCTGAAGGTTTGGGGGGTGGGGAGTGGGCAGGGGCGGGCTGGAGAGGGTCAATAGGGGATAAAAGGGGACATATGTAATACTTTCAACAATAAAGAATTATAAAAAAAAGAAAAGAAAAACAACTGCGTATGCATTTTGCAGATCCTGCTAACCATGTACTTTGTTATCCTTATCAGAAACCTAATTCTGTTGGCAGTCATATTCATATAAACACATACTTTACATTTATTCACCTAATTATTATTCTACATCCTATATGATTTTTATAGCATTTTAAAACTATTATGGTTTAGCTTATGTACAATCAATTATTATTTTTTTCTGTGCTTTTTAATTGTACTCCCAAGCCTTCATATTTCTTTGTCTCTGCATTCTTCTTCCACAGAATTTTTCTCAACTCTTCTGAAAGGAGAAACCTCAATATGAGGATATTCTGAAACCCTCACAGAATGTAAAACTACATTGAAGAGAAATGGTGGTAGGGGGATGGGTATCCTGAGATTCTAATGGAAAAATTCTGAGAAGCTACCTGGCCTTTTGGGTATCCTTCTGGCTGTTGGCCCCTTTGCCCCTTTCATCAAATCATGTTATTACCTTGGGTTCTTTTTCAGTGTGTTTACAAGAAATTCATGTAGGTCTATTCCAGTGGAGTCCGTATATTCTTGGCTGGAGTCTAAAACCACGGCAACAAAATAAATTTAAAATAAATGAAATTGCCTTGCATAACATCTAATCCCAAGCAGAAGCCTACAACCTGATCAGGAGAGATGAGAACAGGAAAGTAGACTCAAACGTTAGGGGTTTTAGCTTAAAAACCAAAATGACTTTGATTTGCCAGCCCCCCCAAATTCCTCATGACAATTATAGAAGGTAGAATCTAAGTCATAGTTTGGCATCAGGATTATAGTGAAAAGCCATCTTACCATCAGTATTTACTGAATGCCCTCACCAAAACAAAGCTGTTTTTATTCTACTTAAGGAAAATAAGATCCAGGTAAGGGCAATCAAGGCTGAATTTTGCATAATCTCAGCAAATATGCTCAAATGTTGATTATTTATATGATTTTTTTTGTAACATTTTAATTCCATGGTTGCTTTTTTCCTCTCAACTATCATTTTATGGGACCATGTCTTTTTGCTATCAGCCCAAGAGTTTAAAGCCAAAGAGAACTTAATAATAATATGCAAATCTGCACTGCTAAAAATAATTACTTTAATTATCCCAAAATATGAAAGGTATCTGGAGGAGCTGCAACCAGTGATGATACATGTCACTGTTTATTCCAAAGCAAAAATAAAATCAGAATTGACTACGTCTTCCTATGGGTAGCACCAATGTTAATAGAGCAGCTCTCTGGTATGACATGAGCCCCTAAGACAGGGTTGGATAATGCATCAAAGAAAGTAACTTTGTTAGGTACCTTCTCAAGCAACCATGAAGTCCATAGGACACAATGAACTGTTGGGCCAGTTAGGCCAGCAGATGCCAGACTTCAAGATGGAAGAAAAGGGCACTGAAGAGCCAGGCCCTAGAACAGATTAGGAAAGAGGGAAAGTCCTCACCTCTAGATAGCATCTTCCTTGGAACCTTTTCTTTGTTTTTGTCCTTGTCTTCCTTTTCAGAGACATCCTTTGTGGACTTTTCTTCCTCTTTGTCAGAGGGGCAGCTGATGTGCAATTGAATTATATCCTTGGACAAGAGTAAAGAGAAATATAATCAAAGGGAAATGGATTTTAATTCTCCTGTAACCCCCTTAAATCTCAGAGAAGATAAACTTGGGGTGGCAGCATTCTCTTATAGAAGAGGGTATTTTATTAATTAAATTGTTTTAGCTTTTGTTTTAAAAAAAGGATAAAGGCCAAACCTTTTCTACAATCACAGCCTTATATTATATAGGCAGCTCTAGTTACACTGGCAGTTCTTGGTATAAGAATTAGATGGAAATGGTTCTAACCACCAGAGGGAAAGGGTGTGGGTGGGAAAATAATATCCAGCCCTGGGATCGGCTTGTCTGCATCATCGTGGGTGGTCCAGGTGTGAAGATCTATACTTCATGATCTCACCCAGGCCATGCTTTACTATAATGGCTTGTATCGAAGCTCCTGATTTCCAAGCCTAATGTTGATGTGGTTGCTATACTAGTTTACAAAACAACTGCCAAACTCAAAAGCTACACTTACTCTTATAAAGGACCTACCTGGGTTTCTAGTGACCCATCAGCAAATGGGGCAGAAGACTCCTCACACACTGCCAGACTGCGTACCAACTTGAGCTTGGAATTAGACTGAGAAAAAACAAATAACATATATATTCCCTTGGCAGACATTCAGAAAGCTTTTGGCTGAATGATGGACATCCTCTTTGGCTCTGTTGCTGCTTCTATTAAATAAGGTTTTTTAAAAAACAGATCCTACTTGCCAGTTCCTGATTCACTTGAAAGATAATTCTCCCCACCCCAAAAGAAAGATAATTCTCCTGCTTATAACAGTAGACATATAAAAACAAAAAGGCTACTTTAGACAGATAGGAAAACCACTTCACTTGGCCCTTCCATTTCCACCCCCCTCTCTCTCCAGCCCAGTGCTCCAATTTCAGACTCAGAAGTTTACTGAGAATACACAACAGTAGACCTTAGTAGAAAGACCCCAGATTTAAGAACCAGAAGCCCTAGCTTTAACTCCTGTTTTTTTGCTTATGGACTACAAGAACTTGAACTAATTACTTGACCTCTCTGGGTCTCCGTTTTTCAATAAAACTGTGATAAAAATACTGAAAGAGCTGTTGTGAGAATTAGATGACATAAAGTATGTAAACATACGTATCATAAATAGTGCCTAGTGTACAGTAGACAGTAAATGCTAAATGACTCTAAACCTTAGGTGGTAACGATGGAAAGAACTGTCTAAGAAAAGAATAAGGAGAAAGATAGAAAACCATTCTAACAATTGGGAATTAATGTGATAAAAAGTGAATCCATTTGGTTTATTTCTACTGGTGGAAGAATCCCAAAAAGGTCTGAAATCCATTTTGCAAATCACTGCTCTCCTAGGGATCTTCAAAGTCAAAAACTATAGAGCAGCGGTTCTCAACCTGTGGGTCGCGACCTCTTTGGGGGTCAAACGACCTTTTCACAGGGGTCACCTAAGACCATCGGGAAACACATATATAATTACATATTGTTTTTGTGATTAATCACTATGCTTTAATTATGTTTAATTTGTAACAATGAAATTGGGGGTCACCACAACATGAGGAACTGTATTAAAGGGTCGCAGCATTAGGAAGGTTGAGAACCATTGCCATAGAGTGACTTATAAGAAATTTACCTATAAACATTTACTGAGTTCTTACAATACAATCGAGGTTTACCATGAATACAAAAGTACAAAACTTGGTATATGTATTCTATGTAGAGCAGTATAGTGAAAAATATTTGCAAGTCTGTCCTGGACTATGTGGCTAAGTTAGAGCGCCAGCCTAAGCACCGAAGTGTCGCAGGTTTGATTCCTGATCAAGGGCACATACTTGGATTGCATGTTGGATACCCCTCCTGGTGGGGTCGTCAATGGGAGGCAACCAATCAATGTGTCTCTTTCACATCAATGTCTCTCTCTCTCTCCTCCTTCTTTTCCACTCTCTCTTAAAAAAACAAACAAACAAAAAAAAACTCAATGAAAAAATATCCTCGGGTGAGGATTAACAAAAACAAAACAAACAAAAAACTTGTAAGTCTGAAGAACTGATTTCAAGCCTGGTTCTGCCACTTACTAATAAATGTCCTTTGTCAAACACACTCAGTCGCTATAAGCCCGTTTCCTCAACTGTAAAATGAAGATAATAACTATCTTACTTAACTCAAAAAGTTTAGGAAGGCCCTAGGTCAGTGGTCGGCAAACTCATTAGTCAACAGAGACAAATATCAACAGTACAACGATTGAAATTTCTTTTGAGAGCCAAATTTTTTAAACTTAAACTATATAGGTAGGTACATTGTTATTAACTTAATTAGGGTACTCCTAAGCTGGCCTTTGCTAAAAACGTCCTCAATCTGATTGAGGTACGTTCGCTGAGGTCGACCCCTTCCAACTCTCCCATCCACACTCGTCTTGTATACTTGTTTCATCTATCTCCTTTCCGAAAACCGACTTCTGCGCATGGGCCACGAAGTTTCAATCGCACTGTACATGCGCGCCCGCACGTGGTATTTTGTGGAAGAGCCACACTCAAGGGGCCAAAGAGCTGCATGTGGCTCGCGAGCCGCAGTTTGCCGACCCCTGCCCTAGGTGGTTTGGCTCAGCGGATAGAGCGTCAGCCTGCGGACTGAAGGGTCCCAGGTTCGATTTCAGTCAGGGGCACATGCTCGGGTTGCAGGCTCGATCCCAGGTGAGGGGCATGCAGGAGGCAGCCAAACGGTGGTTCTCTCTCATCATTGATGCTTCTATCTCTATCTATCTCCCTCACCCTTCCTCTCTGAAATCAATAAATATATATTAAAAAAAAAAGAAAAAAGTTCAGGAAGAAGTGATATAGCAGTGAACACCCTCTGACTGAACTTTAATGTCAAGAACATCACTGTGGATTAGGCCATATAAAGCAAGACACAGATTTATCATACATAGTGGCCTTCTTTAAACCCAAGCAACAAAATGGCTGGGCCACTCTCAAATTCTACCATTATTTTTCTGGGGGAAAAGGGTGGATGCCCTTAATTATTACTTCTGGTGATAATTCTTCCCACGGCAAGAAAAGTTTAACATTTTACAGTTTTCCAACTAAAATTAATATGCTAGCACATACTAATAATATACAGTCCTTCCTGGTAACACTACTTAAAATAATCTGCGATGTGCTAATTTTATCATACAATGATTAAAAACTAAGTCTTCCTCCTTGTCCAACCTAAAAAGTAAAATATATATTTAAAAAAAGGGCTATATTTTTAGGATGTTCAAAATCTTGAATCATTTCTACCAATGGGGCATGATTAATCTAAAAAAAAAAAATTCATAAAGAAAAAAATGTTGAGGGAAAAAAGTAGGACTCATATAGCAGCTATTCTCAGAGAAGCCAGAGCTGAGTAGAGAAACTAGCATTACAGTAGAACTAGGACCAATTTGCTCAGGCTTTTGTGGGTATCCCACAGTTAACAGAAATACATGTGGCTGAACCAGAGATAATGGAGAAAAATATAGCTAGACCTTACAATAGGATATGTATGCATGCATGTCTCTCTGTGTGTACATGTGTATGTATATTCACAATTAGGCAGAAACCTTTGCCTATGTATAATGCAAATAAATGAGATATTAGTGATAAGTTTATTTGTAAAACGTATTACTAATAACACCAGGAAAGAAGCTATAGAGAAAAGGTGCTCACCTTGGCTCTTTTCCTGGCATGACCATGGTTGGATGTCCGCCTCTGTTAGAAGGGGATTAGAAAATATTAAAGGTGGGGAAAATCAACACAAGTTAAAAGCAATACAAGTTTAAGCACTAACTGCAAAACTGTTACATAGCCAAATTATGATGAGACCCACTTGGTGTGGTTATTCCCCTGTGCTACAACTCTAGCAACCATGACACAGAAGCCACTACAGGCCACTTATAGACAAATCACCATTCACCATGCCGATAAAAAGTAGGAAGACATTGACTGGTTGGCCTATTCCACAGATTGATAAAAATTACTTTTGGGTAAACCACAGAACACTCTTGTTTATGATACTTGTGGACATGAAATATGACTCCTAACCATCACTTATAATAATATCTTTATAGGACAATCCATTCAGAGTTCCAATCTGAAATATCCAAATCACCTATCCCTATTGCTGCAGAAATGTAATAAAGATCTTGTCAACCGTCTTCCTCCGAGAATTGTCCCAGTTCTAAGCTCCTGGTGGTGGCTCTTATTATAGACTGCCTGGGTCAGGAATACAAGATGGGACAGGATAAAAAGTAGGGAGAATGGAAGATATGGATAAGACCTCCGGAGCAAAGGAAGGATAAGGAGAATGGGTAAGGAGTAGGGTAGAAGATGAAGGATGAGGGCCTGAGGTTGGAGGAGGGAAGAAAAAACTAATTAATTGATGAAGTTTCTGAACAGCTGAAAAGTCAAAATGCGGCTTTTGGAAAGAGGCTGGGTAGGGTTATGTACGGGATGAGGTACTTAGGGCTTCTGAGATGATTAGAATGGAACTCACTGGCACTGGAGTAGAAGAGAACTGAGGCAGGTGGGTTGGGGAGGGAAAACAAGACAGAGTCAGAGTACCAGCACACTCCTGGGTAGGTGAGGATTTCCTTTTCTTCGTTGTCTTCTCTAGTTACTGAACAAGACAACTACAATGCAAAATGGAGAACCGGAAGAGTGAATGGAAAGAGTAAGAAATGACAATGACGGTGGATCTGGTCAGTGGCAAGATCTTACAGTAAGGGAAGAGTAAGAGTCATAGTCCAGGAATATGAAATAGTATTTTGTCATTATTTTTTCAGATAGGTAATAACACAAACATTCAAGAGGTATTAATGGGGGCATCTGTCCTCCAGCTACCTGGTTCTCTCAATTAATACTGAATTTCTTATAATCTTTCCAGAGATCTTTTATGCATATAAGCTTATCGTACATGTGTATACACACAAGTTTATTTGTTTTTAAACCAAATAGAAGTAGGTTGTACACATTTCTCTGAACCTTGCTTTTAAACTATTTTTTTTCATGGATATCATTTTATAGAAGATCTACTGTCTTTATTAATGGCTACATGGTATTCCATTGTATGGCCGCTCTATAACTTATTTTACCAATCCCTTAAATTGCACCATTTTGGAAGTTTCTGATTGTTTGTTAGTATAAACAATGTTTCAATGTCCATAACACTGAGTATACCTAAAAATGAAGTATATTTGTAATCCATTTAAAAATTTTATACGGTAAAGTATTACCAATTGCCCTTCAATGAGGTTTTATCAATTTATAACCCTACAGCAATGTATGTATAAATCTGCTTATTTTCCAGAATGGATAGTTTTCATTCAATAGTCAAATATATATTAAAAGCATAATATATCTACTAGACACCATGCTAACCACTAGAGGATACAGAGATAAAAGACACAAACCTTGTCAAAAAGGAACTCATAATCCTGTTGAAGAAGACAAATAGACAATTACAATATAGTACATTAAGTATATTGCAGAGGTTCTTGTGGAGTGCTACAGGAACACACAGCATAAGTGTCAAACTCAGACCTTAGCAATATTGAGTGCCTGTAAGGAACTGTGTTGGGCCTTAAAGATACAATGATAAGCCCAAACTGACCTAATCCTGGGCCTCAGAGCTTAGAGTTCTGTGGAGAAGATAGACATTAATTGAAGAATTATACAATATAGATCTGCAATGGGTGAGCAAGGTTGTCAAGGAAGGCTTCTGGGAGAAAGACACATTTGGATTGAGTTTTGAAGGATAAATGGATATTAGACAGATGTTGGCAGAGGGGATTTAGGGACTGGAGGAGACCAGGGAAAGAATACAAAGGAGGGCATTCTAGGCAGAGAAAGCTTGTACAAAAGCATGCTTTCCCAAAACTTTTCAGTCCCTATTTATAACAAGGTCAAAGATTCCTATCACATAGGCTGAAGCATAGGATGCCAGAGGTGGATGACTGGCAGGTAAGGGACTAGGTCACAATATGTAAGGCTGACAAATCTGGGACTTAGCCTAGGGCAATAAGACACACAGAAAGTTTGAGGAGAATTAACACAATCAGATCTTTATTTCACAACCATCTTTCTAAAGCAGTATGGTAAATGAATCAGAAGGAATTACAATTTTAAAGGCAGAAAGCCCAGCTAGGAGGCCATAACCAGTTGGTTAACTGAAGGACCCATCTAAGTTCAATATATGTTAAAAGTCAGAGCCTGCCCATTCTAAACTGAATCTCAGAACCTGCCTTTTATAGCACTGTTTCCATGCAAAAGATGTTCTGAGCTCCAATTGCTGATTCCAAGAATATGTCTCACACAGTATAAGTAATCAAAGTCCCCTTCCCCCAAACTTTTCACCTCTAGTGCGTAACAGGCGCTCCCTTGACAGCATCAGTAAGATTCTTGGGGAGACCTCTAGAGTGTGAGTCAGGGAGAAGGTAGGGAAAAGAATAGCACTTTTAGTGTTGTTGAAGGGGTACATGATCTTTTGGGAAATGGTAGAGGGGAGAGGGCTTCCAAAGGGTGGCCAAAAAGACTGGAGACTTTGTAGAAGGAGCACGGGCTCCAGTAGATGGCAGCAGCAGCTCCACCTGCTCTAAGGAGCTGCAAAGGAGTCAGAGGGGAAACAGGTTCCCTTCTCCCTGCCCAACTATTTGTATATCTAGGTGAAGACATTTTTAAACCAAGTGAGTGTCCATAAGGCATATAAAACCTATAAACATCCTTTCTTTTCTACCTGTCTTAAAGAAATACATAAAATAGGAGTTCAGAACACAGCTTAAAATAATCTCCTGAGAACAGAGTAACTTGGACCCAAAAGTTCATTTAATTATCATCTTCCAAGTACCATGACAGTGCATAATTAAACATTCTTCATATATCTTCCCTAGCGAATTAAAATTCATTACTGGTACCAGTGGAAGCTAGAAGTATAGATGAAACAGTGGCAGACTGTCTCCACAAACTCTGGAAGGATGAGCAGGGAATGACAACTCACATGCAAGATAATGGAAGGAAAAGCAGCCAGGACAGAGATCTGGCAAACTGTTAAGAGGAAAGAGAGAAAAGCAGGCAGCTAGAGAACATAATATTTCAAAGAGCTGTCTGATTTTAACTCATCTCTTTATGTTGTTGCTGTTTTAATCTTTAAAGAAGACAAGGCCTAGGTGTATTGGGTTGTCAAGGGAAATTATGCTTTAAGTTTCCAGACTCTCCAAAATGTTGGTGCTAATTTACTAGAGTTAACAGTCTATTTCCTAAGCATATAATAAATACTAGTTTCAGTGCTGGGCATGAAGGAAAGGTTATATGTAATTTGGGCTAGGATAACAGAGGAAACCAGCAGTGACCATGGAAGAAGAGAAGGACTGGAACAAGTAAGCTAGATGAGACTCAGAGTCTGGGATGCCTGGGTACAGAGGAGCCCTGAAGGAAGCTCAGCTGACCATCACCTACTGCCATCATGTCTGCACTGTCATATGAATCTGGATGGAGAACATTGCAACCAAAGAGTGAAATTCCTCCCACTTACATTTTCCAAGTAGCAAGTTCAGAGACTATTTCTGATCCAGAAAATGCTGACTGCTTTAACACAACCAGGATATGAATTTAACACTGTGTAAAGCCAGGAAGCCACAGTTTTAAGAGTTCCTTGTATGAGCCATATTATGACTTGTTAAATATGTCTGTATACAGTTTATTTTTATTTTATTATTTTTTAAAATATATTTTATTGATTTTTTACAGAGAGGAAGGGAGAATGAGAGGGATAGAGAGTTAGAAACATCGATGAGAGAGAAACATAGATTCAGCTGCTTCCTGCACACTCCCTACTGGGGATGTGCCCGCAACCAAGGTACATGCCCTTAACCGGAATCGAACCTGGGACTCTTCAGTCCTTCAGTCCACAGGCCGACGCTCTATCCATTGAGCCAAACCGGTCAGGGCTACAGTTTATTTTTTGATAGTTAAAAAATATCAAAATATAGCAAGAAGCAGTGTAACTCAGATCTAAATGGGTTAGGGCTTTCACTCTTGTCTTCTTTCGACTTCATTATGGAATCTATGGCAAAAAGGGAAGGAGATATTTCTTGAGAGCTGAAGTTGGGTTTTTAGGGAGAATCAAGTGTTCTTATAAGTGACTGGCTTCCTATAGATCCCCCAACGCCACCTATAAAGACCCTTCTGTTCAGGTATAAAGAGTGTGCATATATACACTTCTAATCCTTACCTGTGTCTCCTGACGCAAACTGGTATCTTCACTCTCTTTCTCAATTTCTTCTTTACTTGGAGTCTTAGATATAAACTTGTTTTTGCTTACAGATTCTTCTACCAGTTTTTTTTCTGATTCTTTCATTATTTCCAGGGTCTCTTGAGTAGTGTTACTATTAGACATCTTCTTCAATAGAATACAGTAGGCTCTATGGACTCCTAAAGAAACATCAAATGCATTAAATAGGAGGTGTGTATTCATACTTAACACATCACACAAGACTTGTATTGCACATACAAGTCTTCAGTGGCTTCCCTATAACCCAGAAAAAGGCGCTCTGACAAACACTATCTTTGGATCTGTTTATTTTCCTCTTTTGGTTGTTGTTTTGTTAATCCTCGCCTGAGTATATTTTTCCATTGATTTTTAGAGAGAATAGAAGGGAGAGGGAGAGACAGAGAGAAACATCGATGTGAGACAGACACATCAATTGGTTACTTCCTGCAAGCACCCTGACTAGGGCTGGGGAACCTGCAACCAAGGTACATGCCCTTGACTGGAATCGAACCCAGGACCCTTCAGTCCGCAGGCTGACACTCTATCCAATGAGCCAAACCGGCTAGGGCTGTTTATTTTCCTTTTTAAAAAAGCTTTATTGAGGTAAAACTTTATACAATAAACTGCATATAGTTAAAATGTACAGTTTAATGAGTTACAATGGTTTCACATGCATATATTTGTGAAACCATCACCACAACCAAAATAATAAGCACATTTATCACCCCAAACTTTGCTCCTTCTCTTTGGTAAATCCCTCCTCCCTTCCCTGCCTTTCCCAGCCAACCACTGATCTGCTGGCACTACACATTCGTCTCCATTTTCTAGAATTTTAGTCATAATTATCTGGATTCTTTTACTCAGCACAATTATTTTGAGAGTCACCAGAATTTGGTTCTAAAGTAATGTAGTATGAATCCTCTTGGCACCTATTTCCCTCCCTTGTTCCCTACAGCAATCTGCACACATTTTTAGCTTGAGCACTTCAAAGAGTTAACTCACTAGACTCTCCAGAAAGAAAAATCTATAATAATAAAAGCATAATATGCTAATTAGACTGGATGACCTTCCGGACAAAGCTGGGGCTGCGAGGGAAGCCCAGGTCCTGGGTGCCTGCCGGTGGCCAGAGGGAAGCTGGTGCCAACAGCCAGGGGAAGGAAGGCCTACTCTTTTTTAAAAAATTTAATTTAATTTAATTTTATTGTTTAAAGTATTACAAACAGTAGTATATATGTCTCCTTTTTTTCCCCATTGACCTACCCCCGGCCTCCCCTACTCCCCGGCACATGCCCTCCCCCGCCTCCCCCCTCAGTGTCTTGTGTCCATTGGAGGAAGGCCTACTCTTGTATGAATTTCGTGCATAGGGCCTCTAGTATATTATAAAGCTCTATTCACTAACAGAGAGGACCAATCTCCTTTCCTAAGGGAGAAATTCCACAGCTATCACAAACCACAACATTGTTACCAACTTCAAGCCTCTCCCCCATCAAAAAGCAGCAAAATAAAAAAATGGTTATAGAATCTTAATTTTTTTCCTTTACCTTAAGCAAGCTGAAAAAGCAAGAAGAGTACTCTAGTTATATGTCCTTCAGAAAGACTGGGTCTCTCCCTGGAGGAAGAGAGAATCTTTTCTTTGCTATTCACTATTTTTATTCAGTCATTCTCCTGCATTCCATGGATACAAAGTATCTGTAGTGCAGGGGTTGCCAGCTCTTTATCACTTACTATTGCTACCTGGGAAGTCCTATAATGAAGTCAACACAGTTTTCCAAGTATACATTTAAAAATATATTTTATTGATTTTTTTACAGAGAGGAAGGAAAAGGGATAGAGAGTTAGAAACATCGATGAGAGAGAAACATCGATCAGCTGTCTCCTACACACTCCCTACTGGAGATGTGCCCGCAACCAACGTACATGCCCTTGACTGGAACCGAACCTGGGACCCTTGAATCCTCAGGCCAACGCTCTATCCCCTGAGCCAAACCGGCTAGGGCCCAAGTATACATTTAGAAACAGAAGTTAATGCTCTACACAGATTCATGTCCTCAACCACTGAAGTCAAACACGCTTAGCTCTAACAATGGTTTGCAGAGGTTTCTCCTTACATGGTTAATGACTGTATTTTAATCCTTTAAAAATAGACTGAAAACTCTCCCAAATGCCATGTCTATTCCATGTAGCCCTAGAAATGAGCTAAACAAACAATCAGCAATGCTTTAAAAAAACCTTAGACATTTTTTCACATTAGACATTTTTTCCTTTTTCAAATCAGTTTAACGGTTAAGACCCAAAGACTAAGACTCTTAAGAAGCACAGGTAAGTTCATCCTGGCATAAGATAGTCTGCAAGATCATTGCTTTGTTTACCTTGTGGCAGCTCTTGAGCAGCTGTCTAGAAACTTAGTTTGCATAGTGCTAGATAAATTCCCTTTAAAAGGCCAGAAAGTCATTCATACAATCATAGTCATACATCTGAATTTAAAGAGGAGAAGTGTGGGAAGAAACTGACTACAAAAGAAAATGGCCGATGTTCTATTTTTTAATTAATTGATTCAGTACCTAGAGACTTCTATAAAAAGAGTTATAACCTAGAGAGCTTTATGGATCATTGGTTGTACATAAGAACTGCATATACACATATATTTATCCATCTCCCCTCTCCATGAGTAAATCAAGCCTCCATTCTCTTCAGTTTGAAATACAGTAAAACTTGGTGCATGCCCTCTCCGTATCCCTTAGCTGGAAAACATCAATAATGATCAGAATCAGAAAAGTTCTTAGATATCACCTCATGCAATCTCCCCTCATGCCCCCAAAGAAGAGCTCCTGGAAAACTCCTGGGACAGATAATTTCACTAATTCTTAAACAGTTTTAACTGTTATATACTGTAGTTGCACCCTATCACAGGCTACAAACTGCTTCAATCTTTATTCTAAATCTGCCTTAGGATCACACAAAATTAAGTTTACTTCTTTTTCACATGATAGACCAACGTTTTTCTTTTTTAGGCTTAAATAGCCTCACACAGATTTCTCTGTCAGAAAGAGAAGTTGAGGGGTGGGGAGGTGGTGGAATTGGATGAAAGTGGTCAAAAGGTACAAACTTCCACTTATAAGATAAAGAAATACTAGGTATTTAATGTACAGCATAATGACTATAGTTAACATTGTGTATGGTATATTTGAAAAGACTTAAGAGTCTAAGTAGATCTTTAAAAAGTTTTCACTATAAGGAGAAAAACATTTTTTGGTAACTATATGAGGAGATGGATGTTAACTAAATGTATTGTGGTAATCATTTCACAATATATATGTCAAGTCATTATGTGGTACACCTTAAACTTACACAGAGCTGTATGTCAATGAAATCGCAATAAAACTGGAGAGGGGGGTATAATATGGAAAAATATAAAGCAGCTGGTTGTTTCTTTTTCCAGGATGGGCCTCAATTATCAAATAGGTATATTTCTTCAAATCAGTGACAACTTTGCCGCTCCTGTTCACATGTGGGTCAGAAAAGGCTCAACTATCTGACTAACTTCACGATGTCCCAGCACTGTTGCTCAGCCAAAGCACTAAGGAAAAAAACCCAATCAAACAAAAAATGATTTTTCTTAACAGTCATATTGGAATAGGGTCACATATTCCAACTCAAATTTTAAGGAGCCACATGGTTTCCAGGTTTCTTTCATTCACTGAGAAACAGAAAAACTTGCACTTTAGATACTTTAAGACATCCATAAAACAGACAGTGATTAATGAGTCTATTTTTAATAATTTTGAGAGTCCTCTCAACTGAGATCACTGGCCTCTTGAAGAGCTGTGTAAAACAAAGTAATTCGTACTCTGAGGAAAAATAAAGCAGCAGAGGAAAAGGTACAGTAGCACATTATACTGGCTGACTACTTAAATCTCCCCTTTCTTCTACACTCAATCTATCCCAGACTTTCTTCTGGTGTCTGCCTTCCTCTAAGGACACATGATCAGGGAAGATGATCATATTCCTGAGACCTAGGAGGAAGATTTTAATTAGCTGGACCAATTGTGGTAATTCCTTTTCCTTTTTCCTGTTTTGGGAAGGGACAAATGACTCATCAACAGTAAGACATGAGAGGATTTTGCTGGGTGGGTGCCTTCAAAGAACAGCTTCCTACTGTATTATTTAAAAAAAAAAAAGATCACTATAAAAAAAAAGGTAGTTATCTTCTGCTGAAGGTTGTCTTATACGCAGATGATGCCTGGACTGTGGCAACATCCTACCAACACATGGAAGATGGTAGAGCAGAGAGAATAAGTCTGGATCCTTGATGCTGTGGTGCAGAACAGACATTGAATTAGTCAATCTGGACCCCGCCTACCCCCCCAGCTCTGTACTTCTTGATGTGTGAGGTCACAAATCCTCTTATCATTTAAGCTATTTTGAGTTGAGTTTACTGTTCCTTCTAGCTAAAAGCACCTGAGATAGTCAGAAAGGGTATGTTAAGCCCTGGCTGGTGTGGCTTGATTGATTGGAATGTCCTCCTGTACACTGAAAAGGTTTTGGGTCCAAATCCCACTCAGGGCACATATCTAAGTTGTGGGTTTGATCCCCAGATGGGGTGCATATGAGAGGTAACCAACTGATATTTTTCTGTCGTATCAATGTTTCTCTCTCTAAAAAAATCAATAAACATCTCCAGGTGAGGATTAAAAAAAGAGGGGGGAGGGAGTATCTGGACCAGACAGAGAAACCTAGCTCCGCACATAGAAATGATTGACAGGGACAGAGATAATAATAATCAGCTAAAAATTTTGGAATGTTTACATTGTGCCAGGCACTATTCTAAAGTGCTTTATGTATCTCATTTAATCTTACAACAATCCTATGAGATAAATATTATCATCACTATTTTACAGATAAATAAACTGAGTCACAGAGAAGTTAAATAATTTGCTAAACGGCATACGGAAGAAGTAGGACTCAAAGTCAGGAAATACAGCTCTAGTGCTTGCTTTCTTAACCTTTATGCAATACTGCTTCTAACTAAGGCCAGGCAAGAAAATGAAAAGTCTATCAAAGATACAAAGGAGCCCTATCTGGTTTGGCTCAGTGGATAGAGCATCGGCCTGCGGACTGAAGGGTTTGGGTTTGATTTCGGTTAAGGGCACATGCCTGGGTTGCGGGCTTGATCCCCAGTAGAGGGCGTGCAGGAGGCAGCCGGTCAATGATTCTCTCTCATCATTGATGTTTCTATCTCTCTCTCCCTCTCATTTCCTCTCTAAAATCAATAAAAATATATATTTTAAAAAGATACAAAGGAATCATGGAATCTCATAATTGCAAGGGGACTGAGCTCCCTCCTCCTGCATCCATAGTCCTCCACAGTTAGGTTCCTGAATCATCAGTAACTCTGAAAAATGGTTGCGCTGACCCTGCTTGTATATACCTCTAGTGAAGGGAAAGTCTTTACCTCTAGATCAGGGGTGGGCAAACATTTTGACTCGAGGGCCACAATGGGTTCTTAAACTGGACTGGAGGGCCGGAACAAAAGCATGGATGGAGTGTTTGTGTGAACTAATATAAATTCAAAGTAAACATCATTACATAAAAGGGTACGGTCTTTTTTTTTTAAGTTTTATTCATTTCAAACAGGCCGGATCTGGCCCGCAGGCCGTAGTTTGCCCACGGCTGCTCTAGATACAAACCTGTGTGTGTGTGTGTGTGTGTGTGTGTGTGTGTGTGTGTGTGTGTGTATGTATTATAAAGGCAAAACTCACCTTCCTAATCTCACTTCCATGTCAGCCTCTTACAGAGGCAACTTTATCTTCATTTTCTAAACATTCCCAGCTTCTTAAATCAGGTCTTCATATCACATGGTCTTGAGTCTCCCCACCATTTTACTTGTAGGGTACAAGAGGCTGTCCTCAAGTTAACAAAGGCAAATAATGAGGGGTCAGAATGTTACTATTCTAGAGCCAAGATTCATCAGAAGATACACTGAGCTCAAAACAGAATTTCTTGAGCTCTTTCATCCTCCAAAATAACCTTTAACTACAGTCACATCCAGTCCTATAATCCTATGCAGAAGGCTCTCCTTACTTTTAGGGCATAAGGATTCCTGGAAACAAATTTTTCTGGGCCAAACAAAAGCAAAAGATGCAGCTCAGGGACAAGACAATTAATTTACCTAAAAATAAAAAAGCCTTAAAAATAAAAAGTGAGACTAAAGCCAGTAGAAAAGGTTTAAAAGGCAGAGAAATAATTTTCACTCTTCATGCTTTAGTATAGAGAGGAAACTGAGGCTTGGAAGGTTTTTTGGTGGGAGAAGAAAGGAACTATTTCATATGCAACTTGACCAGAACAAAGCAAAGACATTAAATTCCCAGGAGAGCCTAGATTTGTGCTTCCCCACAACCTATTTGTGCACATTGTACATTTCATCCAGGCAAACAGCACAATTTTAAGGCAGAATGTCTCCTGAGGACACTGAGTGGGCTCAAAGCTACACAGAGAGGGCTGTCAGAAGTGGGGGGCAAGGAGAGGGAGTGAGGAAATAAGATGATACAGGGGATGATGACTGGGAGCCAAGATTTAGCAATTTTCAGAGAGAATACTGCATATTCCCCATAAATTTTTTGACTGCCACGGTAAGTACCTGCCAGAGCACAGTGATATTATATATCCTTCCATCAACTCTATGAACAACTTCCTAGGCATTGGGCCAAAAAGAATACATTATATAGGGACACTCAGAAACAGAAGGGCAGTTTCATTTTCTTTCTTTCAATCCATGGCCAAATAGAGAGAATGCAAGCACAAAGACAGTATCTAGAGGCTAAAAATGCTGACATACCCTATGGCAAAATACCTGTAAACTTTCCAGTCCTTTACTAATTTGTATATCAAGACTAAATTACTCCTGCCCAGCGGTGTGGCTCAATGGTTGCACTTCAACTCATGAACCAGGAGGTCACGGTAGATTTCAGTCAGGGCACATGCTCAGGTTATGGGGGTGTGCAGGAGGTAGCCAACAGGTGATTCTCTCTCATCACTGATGTTGTCATCTCTCTCCCTCTCCCTTTCTTTCTCTGAAATCAATTAAAAAGAATATTTTTAAAAAGAGTAAATTACTCCAAATTGATACCCATATTTTATTTTTATTTTTTTAAAAAATATATTTTATTGATTTTTTACAGAGAGGAAGGGAGAGGGATAGAGAGTTAGAAACATCAATGAGAGAGAAACATCGATCAGCTGCCTCCTGCACACTCCCTACTGGGGATGTGCCAGCAACCAAAGTACATGCCCTTGACCGGAATCGAACCTGGGACCCTTGAGTCCGCAGGCTGACGCTCTATCCACTGAGCCAAACCGGTTAGGGCGATACCCATATTTTAAAAATTGTTTAAAATCTAGGGGCTCAAGAGAATGAATACATCAATTGTGGCATATTCAATATAGAATACTACTCAGCAATAAAAAAGAATTAACTTTTGTGTTTGCCTTCCTCTGAGGACCCAGGATCAGAGAAGGTGACCCAATCCCTGAGCCCAGGAGATGGATCTTAATTAGCTAGACAAATGATGGTAATTCTATTTCCTTTTTGTGACAGGCTTGGGAAGGAACAAATGATCAAATCATCATCAGTGAGACATGAGGGGACTTTGCTGGGTATATACTGACATACACAAAAACATGACTGATCTCAAAACTATTATGTTAAATAAAAGAAAGAGGATCTCTCTCCAAAAAATACATACAACATAAGCCCATTTATATGAAATTCAAGAACAGGCAAAACTAGCTTATAATGATTTATACCAGAAAGTGGTTGATTGGGGTTTGGGGAATAAAATATTGATTGGAAAGAGACATAGGAATCCTTCAGGATTGCTGGAAATATCTATCTTGTTTGGCGTAGTGGTTACATGGGGGTATACTACAATTGTCAAAACTTAACCGAATGCTTAAGATTGTTATTTAAAAAAAAAACACACACACACACACACACTCCATAGGGGGAAATGCCCTTAGGGCATTTTTCCCAGTGGGGGGGAAAAACATCCATAAGGTTAAAATACCAGGTTAAAAATGAAACTGTAGGTGCTTATGCATGGCAAGCTTATTCTTATACTCTTTGATATTAGAGTTAGGAGTTTAAAAAAAAGCACTAATGTTTTTGAGCAAGATTATAAACCTGGTTCTTTATGCACTTCAACTCATATCCCCCATGTGTAGTTATATAACTTTCCCAAGGTCACACCACTACTAAGACAACAGAATTCTGGTACTGATTCTAAAGTTTACATTCTTTCTATGACATTGGTTAATACGATTATATAGGTTTCAAATGTACACTTCTGATACCTGATCTGTATACTGCATTGTGTGCCCATTACCCAAAGTCAAATTATCTTCGTCACCATATATTTGACCTGATTACCCTTTACTACCCCCCAACTCCCTTCCCTCTGGTACCACCGTACTGTTGTCTATGTCTATGAGTTTTTGTTTGTTTGTTTTTCTTGTTTACTGGTATTCATTTGTTCTTTCAGTTTTATATCCCACATATGAATGAAATCATATGGTTCTTAACTTTTTCTGTCTGCCTTATTTTGCTTAGCATGATATGCTCAAGATCCATCCATTTTGTCCCAAATGGCAGTATTTTTTCTTTTCTTATGGCTGAGTAGTATTCCATTGTACATATGTACATCTTTATCCAATCATCTATCAAAGGACACTTTGGTTGTTTCCATGTTCTGGCCACCGTGAATAATGCTACATGAACACAAGGGTGCATATATCTTTGCAAATAAATGTTTTCAAATATTTCAGGTAGATAACCCAGAAGAGGGGTTGCTGGGTCATATGGTAACTCTATTCTTAATTTTTCCTCCATATTGTCTTCCATAGTGGCTGTACCAGTTTACATCCCCACCAGGAGTAAATAAAGGTTCCTTTTTCTCTATAACCTCTCCAACACTTGTTATTACTTGTCTTGTTGATAACAGCCATTCTAACAGGTATGAGGTGGTATTTCATTGATTATTGTTTCTAACATTATTTAATCCTCACAAAACTCTTCATTTGGGCTTTTTCTTTCCTTTTTTTTTTTTTTCAGATAAAGAACCCAAAGCTCTGGATGAATTAAACAACTTTTCCAATACAAGAAGGGCAAGGGCAGTATTCCACCTGCTGTGTCTGATCCCAAAGCCAAAGTTTTAGGTGTCCCAAAATGGACATTCAGGAGCACTCTGTGGTGTGAAATGTGGGATGGAAGGCCTTTCTTTAGCAAGTGAGTGTCAATAGGGGACATATTTGGAGGTTTAAAAATTAGGTTTGTAAACTCTTCCATCTTTCCACTCAATCTTTATGACTAAATTTTTTACAGTTTATATAGAGTATCTTATTTGATCTTCTCAAGGTATAAAATATTATCTCCATTTTATAAATGAAATACTAACATTCAGAAATATTAGGTGAATTGTTCAAGGCCATACAGTATATATAAAAAGCCAAAATTCAAACTCAGGTCTTCTTGATTCCAAATTCCATGTTCTTTCCACCACAATGCTCGAAGTATAAAAAACAAAACAGTGTAACTGCATGCCTGAAGAGAGAACTGGCTTACTAGCTCTTGGGAGAAGGACAGGAAAGAAGGCCCTATTGAGCTATAAATGAGATATATGGGATCTTCTCTTCAAAGACAGAAAGCATAATATGGAGGAATAAAGTTTAAAGTACTTATGGAACATGTAAAGCTATAATTAAGTAATATTCACCAAGTAGGAGTCAACTATCATAGGTTTTACTAGTACCAAGCCAATAAAATAATAACAATTGTTCCACTTTTCTAAATCAGGGAAGCATGAGAAAAATCATTCTGTTCAAAAGAATTCACTCGTGTGGTAAGGAAGGCCATAGGAGTTGGCTGATGCAGAGAAATTCCTTAGAAAAGTAAAGAGAGAAACAAGATTAAAATGATCTAGACATGGCTCGGTCGGTATGGTTCAGTTGGCTGGAGCGTCATCCCATGTACCAAAGGGTCTCGGGTTCTATTATTGGTTAGGACACATATCCAGGTTGTGGGTTTTATCTCTGGTCTGAGCGCATACTGGAGGCAACCCAATGATGTTTCCCTCTTGCATCAATGTTTCTCTCTCTCTCTCAAAAAAATGTTGTAGACATGTACCCTCTTTCTTTGCTCAATATCTGTCATGGCTATATCTGTTCTGAAATGAGAACTACTGGTGATTAGCTCAATCAATTGAAGTGTTAGTTTCTATTGGCTTCTCTACATTCTTGGCCCAAAATGCCTATTTTACTTCCTTGAGTGAAACAGAACAAATCAAATTTCCTCTTTTTTAAACAAAGAGCAGCAGTGAGGCTTTTCCCTCTGCTGCTTCCATTTCCTTTATCATAGTAATGCCACTATGTAGAAAACATCACAGACTTTTTAGAGAGAGTGGAAGTGAGGGAGAAGAGAGAAAAACATTGATGTGAGAGAGACACATCGATTGGTTGGAGCCTGGGATCCAACCTGCAACCCAGAGACATGCCCTTGACCAGGAATTGAACCTGTGACCCTTTGGTGTATAAGCCACCACTCTAATTGCTAAGCCATGCCAGCCAGGGCAACATCACAGAATTTTAGGAATGGAAAGCACCTTAAAAGTTCACACTGTCTTTTCCCATGCCCTGGCAAAATTGCTTCCAACTCAACCCAGACAAGACATTCTGGAAAGAAAAAAAAAAATCACAATTTACTTACTGTTAATGGCATTTCAGGATGCCTTCTATTGCTAACTTAAATGCCATGCAGCTAAGTCTATATTGCCCTACTGTGATGACATTAGAGGTCAATGCCACCTGAGACTGACCTGAGAGGTCAATGCCATTGAGGAGGGATATAGGGGGCAACCTGGGGGAGGGGGGCTAGCAATCTGAATCTGTGCCAGTGATCGGTGTCCTAGTGCACATTCACGTCAGCCTATAATTAAGTCACTGCCCTTCCTTAGGCCTGGGTGCTCCCAGTTTGCAGGGGCCCCAGGCCGGGAATTTGGCAGCTTGGCTGGAAGGGGGGGTTGCTGGCACCACCCAGGCCAGGCATTTAGATACAATCTAACTTCCCCATTCTAACTGACTCAGGAGAGGCTGTGAAAGCCTGCCACAAAAGCTGAGTAGTTAGGAAACAAATATATTTAGGAATATATAGGGGATGATCTCATTGTATTAGCTGTTTAGGCTTTGGATCTTCGAATCCCCTGGGCCAGCAGCGCTGCTTTAAATAAAGGGTCTTTCCTGAATCTCTGGGTACTCGTGTATTTTCTGGTTGCCTGGTAAATTCTGCAACACCATCACCTGTCAGGTGAAGAGATCACCTAAGCCAACAATTTAGTATTAAAAGAATCTTTCAAAACCTAAAATTGAATGTGAGACTGGCCAGAGAAATGAGATAGGAATAATCTAATTTCACATGAAGAAATTGGAAATCTTTAGGATCATTATTCCAGTCTGTGCTACTTGTTATGGCAGCCATAAGAAACTAATACAAGTAGTACTATGAAGTATCTTTAAAGGAAGTGGACAGACTTTCTTTACTTATCCTTAATTCATGCTGGCTTGATTGTAGAAGTTAAGGCTGGTGCTTCAGCAGCCTTTTGGGACTGTGAGATGATACTGGATTGAAAACTACAGACAGGCAACAGATGAAGAAACCTGGGTCCTTGACTAGACCAGCCTCTGACTGGACTAACTACCTCTGAATTTTCTGAATGTGAGAGAAAAATAAACTTCTTCCTGTTTAAGATACTATTTAGGTTTTGCTGTACATACATATTAAAAGCATACACATATATTCTAATAATAATGAAAAAAGTAATAATAATCATTCTTCAATTACTATAAGCAAGGAATCCTGCAGCATCACCCTGGAGTTTATATGTACTTATGAGGAAAGAGGTAAAATAAGGGAAATTAGCATTTTTATGGAGGATATAAGATCATTACCCTGGGGCTCTAATGCTACCTCTGCTGCAAGGAAAAGGCTGAGCATCATTACTGGGTGAGTTAGGGGCAGCAATCATCAAAATAAAGAACATTCAATCTCCAGAGTATAAGAAGTAGCAAGCATGCCCTAGCTGGTTTGGCTCAGCGGACAGAGCGTCAGCCTGCAGACTGAAGGGTCCCAGGTTCAATTCGGGTCAAGGGCAAATGCCCAGGTTGTGGGCTCGATCCCCAGTGTGGGGCGTGCAAGAGGCAGCCGATCAATGATTCTCTCTCATCATTGATGTTTCTATCTCACTTTCCTCCCGTTCTTTCTGAAATCAATAAAAATGTATTTAAAAAAAATTACTCTATTGTATGTGCAGAGCTACATTTTATAAGTAGATATTATCATGTAAACTGAGTATCTAAATGATTAGGTAGCAAATCCTATTGACTCTAATTTCAAAACATATCCAAAATTTAATGACTTCCTACACTTTCACTGCTACCACCCTGGTCCAAGCTGCCAACTTTCTTGGCTGAATGATTGAAATAGCCTATCTGGTATCCTGCTTCCACTCTTGATACCCCACAGTATTTCCTAAACATGGCAGCCAGAGTAATTGTGTAAAAACATTTTCAGACCATATTATGCCTTCCCTCAACACGCTCCAATGGCTCAGAGCAAAATCCCAAGTCCTTAAAATGACCTACAAGACCTTACAATGACCACTAGTTTTCCCTCAGACCCCATCTCTTACTACCTCCTACCTCCCCTCCGCCCCAACACACACTTATGCAGTTCATCACACAGGCTCCTCCCTGTATCCTAAACCCACTTTAGGGTGATTGCTTTTTACTGTTCCTTCCTTATGCTTGAAATGATTTCTCAGATAACAACATGGCTTGCTTACTCAGTTTCCTCAGGTCTGTATTCAAATGCCATCTCAATGAGCCTTTCTCTGGTCACAATAAGTAAAATTACAAAACCTCAAATACTTCCTATCCTACTTCCTTAGGCCTCCCCACAAACAGTTAATCAGATGATAAACAGACTATTTGCTTCTCTTTTCTTAATAGATGAATCTGAAGTTTGTTTTTCTGTGAGACAGAAGGCGATGGCATAATGAAAAGTTGACTCATAAAGACTCCAATAGCTCAAAAGAGGGGAACAAACTTATGGACCTCTTGAGTCTCTTTCAATCCTTTAAATCTGTAAATAGCCAAGCCTGGGAGCATTGAAGGGGAAGAGAACAAGACCCACCATAATTTCTCAAGTATCCCTAATCTATACTAATAGTCTATACTAATAAAAGGGTAATATCTTAATTAGACCGGACATCTTCTGGACAACCTTCTGGACGTCCTTCTGACAAAGCCATGGTGGCGGGGCCAAGGCAGAGGGGGTTAGGGGCGATCAGGCCAGCAGGGGAGAGCAGTTAGGGGGGTCAGGCCGGCAGGGGAAAGCAGTTAGGGGGATCAGGCCAGCAGGCAGGTGAGCGGTTAGGAGCCAGCGGTCCCGGATTGTGAGAGGGATGTCCAAATTGGAAAGGGTGCAGGCCGGGATGAAGGACCCCCACCCCCCCATACACGAATTTCGTGCAATGGGCCTCTAGCGTAAAACATAAGAAGAGAAACATAATACTCTTGACTTCTTTAGTTTACAAGATCTAGAGGGGAATTTTTTTTTTTGTATGAGTGAACCATTCCCAGTCTCTAAAGCAATAAGATACATGCTATGATCATAGGCACAGACCTATGTCAAAAAGAAGAACAAGCTAGGGAAGTGACGATGGAAAACATGGAAGCTACTCCCAGCTAATCCAACTCCAGACCCTGGTATGTAAATGTAACATCAACAGGATCTACCATACTGGAGTGGAAGAGGAAGAAGGAAAAACAAGTGAAGAAAAAGCTGCCAACTCCTGACTCAGCTTTAGAGCTACCAAAATAAGCAAGGAGGCTTAAGATATAAAGATAAATCTCCTCTGGTCTAGAAGGCCAGAATCTGACTTAGACTTGGCATAAGTCCAACTGACTGCAGCAGCAGCAGCTTGATTCACAAATAGGTGATAGACATTTCCTATCATATCTTCTCCCAAATAAATCATATTAAGAAGATAATGGATCATTACAGTGTTTATAGTAAATGGCAAATTCTGAAAGAAAAGAGAAGAACACCATATACCATTCTTGAAACTTTATTTCACTGCTCTATATACAGTTATGGTATTAATGTCATATATCACTGAGTAAATAATTCTGCAAGATTAAATGATGATGTGTTTATGTTCTATTGTTCTATCTGCTCATTGGCCACCAGGTCAGCCAATCTGATCCAGGACTCCATGGCAACAGGCTTTATCACTAAGAGCTATATGCTGAGATTCTCCTTACTTTTTTTTTTTTTTTAATAAAGCATTTTCCACAGAGACTGTTGCAAATACTGTCAAAGAATAGTCTCTACAGACAAATAAGAAATACTGCCATTCTGATATACTAAAAATGAATAGTGGGGAAAAAGTCAATAGCAATGACAATGAATCTATACAAATAACAAGGGATCTTTGAAACTCTGGAGATATTGCCTTTTTAAATTTCAGTAGAGAAATTCAGAAATCCTTGAACTGTGAAAAACCAACACCAGCAGAAACTGAGGGATTAAAATAAGGGGAGTGCTGCTTAGCTAAAATCACAGTATTGAAGCTTCCCATGCTATAATACACAGAGAGCTAAAAGTTTTAATTTAAGACTGCTAAACTTTGTAAGTTTTCCTAACTTTTTAAAAAATATATTTTATTGATTTTTTACAGAGAGGAAGGGAGAGGGATAGAGAGTTAGAAACATCTATGAGAGAGAAACATCGATCAGCTGCCTCCTGCACACCTCCTACTGGAGACGTGCCCGCAACCAAGGCACATGCCCTTGACTGGAATCAAACCTGGGACCTTTCAGTCCGCAGGCCGATGCTCTATCCACTGAGCCAAACCAGTCAGGGCCCTTTTCTTTCTTTTTTTAAAAAAATATATTTTATTGATTTTTTACAGAGAGGGAGAGGGATAGAGAGTTAGAAACATTGATGAGAGAGAAACATCAATCAGCTGCCTCCTGCACACCTCCTACTGGGAATGTGCCCGCAACCAAGGTACATGCCCTTGACCGGAATCGAACCTGGGACCTCTCAGTCCGCAGGCCGACGCTCTATCCACTGAGCCAAACCGGTCAGGGCATTTTTTCTTTATTAAAAATATTTTTTTATTGATTTCAGAGAGGAAAGGAGAGGGAGAGAGAGAAACATCAATGATGAGAGAGAATCATTGGTCAGCTGCCTCCTGCAAGGCCCCTACTGGGGATTGAGCCCACAACCCGGGCATGTGCCCTTGACGAGAATTCAATCTAGGACCCTTCAGTCCACGGACCAATGCTCTCTCCACTAAGCCAAACCAGTTAGGGCTCCCTAAATTTGTTTTAAATATTAAAATTAGCATTAAAACAGATATCAGGCTCTTATGCTCCATATTCTCAAATCACAATCAGCTCATACAGTCCTGGGAATTCTATGTCTATCCTCTTCTCTATCCTCTCCTCCCAACCCCGCCCCACTATACTTAGAGAAACCATGTCCAAATGAGGAAATAATACATTTGCTTTTCACATACCATATGCCCCCATTCGTTCTCCCTCAGCTACAGACCTCCTTGAAGAAAAGAGGAAACAGATAATTACAAACTAGATGAGGAGACTACACAAAAAAAACTGACCATTCTCCCCAATGGTGCTCATTAACATTATAAAATCCACCTGACTTATAAAGTATTCCCCTTTCCTAGCATGATTTTCACAATAATTGATGTAATATATCTGGATGCAACAAGCAACTTTGATCCCTACCTTCTAGTCTATGGTGGTAAGTGAATGCTGAGAAGCAGAATCTGATGTAAGGATTAAAAGTAGCTTGGAAACTATATATTTTCATCTGGTTTATACTGTTGTGTTTTGTTTTTTTATCATTTTTAGGTATACAGTTCAGTGACACTAAGTACATTCACATTATTGTGCATTATAGAAAATGGTCTCAGATAGGAAGGACTATAGTGGCCCCAGCTGGATAGCTCAGTTGGTTGGAGAATTGTCTGGATACACCAAGGTTGTGGGTTCAATCCCCAGTCAGGGCACATACATGCAACCAATGAGTACATAAATAAGTGGAACAACAAATCAATGTTTCTCTCTCTCTCTCTCTCTCTCTCTCAATTCAATAAATAAAAATTTAAAGAGACTATAGTAATTTTTTCTATGACTATGTACTACATCATGTGCTTATTATACAAGACACATTAAGAATTATAGTGAACTAGAGGCCCAGTGCATGAAATTCACTGCAGGTGTCCCTCAGCCCAGCCTGCACCCTCTCCAATCTGGGACCCCTCGGGGGCTGTCCAACTGCCGGTTTAGGCCCGATCCCCAGGGCATCCCTCTCACAATCCAGAACTTCTGGCTCCCAACCGCTTGCCTGCCTGGCTTCCTGATTGCCCCTAACCACTTCTGCCTGCCAGCTGATCACACCCTAACCCAGGGGTGGGCAAACTTTTTGACTCGAGGGCCACAATGGGTTCTTACACTGGACCGGAGGGCCGGAACAAAAGCATGGATGGAGTGTTTGTGTGAACTAATATAAATTTAAAGTAAACATCATTACATAAAAGGGTACAGTCTTTTTTTTTTTTTTTAGTTTTATTCATTTCAAACGGGCCGGATCCGGCCCACGGGGCCGTAGTTTGCCCACGGCTGCCCTAACCACTCCCCTGCTAGCCTGACTGACTCCTAACTGTTCCCCTGCCAGCCTGGTTGCCCCCAACTGCCCTCCCTTGCCAGCCCAGTCACCCCTAACTGCCCTCCCATGTCAGCCATCTTGTGGCAGCCATCTTGTGATGACCTGGGGGCGGCATCTTATGCAAGGGCATGATGGTCAATTTGCATATTAGCTCTTTATTATATAGGATATGAATAAAGAGTCAATGTTAAGAATATCTGACACTACTGCCCAGTAAAAACAGCTCTCACATGTATATTTTCAGTATGTTTTTCACATGCTGAATATAGTTTCTTACATGCACATCTCAGTTTCCAAACACATCCAAAATAGATGGAAGTCTATATCTTTTGTCAGCACTCGGTTCCAGAGGACCCAATCTATAAGGGCAGACAAACATGAGAAGCAACAGACAAAGTACCAGAAATACCTAGAACAGTGAAAAAAACTTTTTCCATTACAGTGTTTCAAATTTTCCAAGAATTCTTAAGGAGACAACCCAAAAAGGAGGGTAAAAACAACTTGTAATGGGAGCCATAAATTATATCAAAGCTAAAAAACAAAGTCACTGCAAAGGAAATCACTACTAGGCCTCTCTCTACATCAGTTTCCTCTATACCTTCATAAAAGAAAAACAAAACATTTCACTCTAGTTCTTTTTCTTTTTTAAAAAGATCCTGTTGCCAGTATTGTATGCATAGAAGGACAGCATATTTACTGATCTCAAGACAAGAAGCTGAATGAATAGGATATTTTCTCAGTGATATAACCTCCCAATATAGAAAGCGTCAGGCTCTGGTCACAGGAGGCTATCTTCCTCAAATAACTAACAACAGCAGCAGCTATCACTTATTGAGCATTTACTGTGTTCTAAATACCATGCTCAGGGATTTATATAAATCATCATATATATTTTCACCATAACACATTCTGAAAATTTATTTTCAGATACTAACAGTAAGGATTTAAATTTTTTTAACTCTTTTTTTTTATGGTTAGAAAAGTACTATAGGCTTCTTTATACTTATAGAAAACATACACACATATAAGAAAAATCATCCATAATCTGTAACTCAGAAATAACTGCTATTAATATTAGCAATGCTTTGAAATATATTTTTCTAAACTTTGTTTCCTTATTAGTATGAAATTTGTTTGTATCCATATTGGATATGCTTCCACATCCAATAATTTTAATGTCCTTTATATTATATAGACTACTAGAGGCCCGGTACACAACATTTATGCACTGGGGGGTGGGAGGGGCCCTCAGCCTCACCTGCGCCCTCTCGCAGTCTGGGACCCCTCGGGGGATGTCTGCCTAAGCCGGCAGGCAGACATCCCCCAAGGGGTCCTTAGCGTTGCCTTGGAGGCAGGAGAGGCTCCCGCCACTGCTGCTGCACTTGCCAGCCGTGAGCCTGGTTTCTGGCTGAGCGGCGCTCCCCCTGTGGGTGCGCACTGACCACCATGGGCAGCTCCTGCATTGAGCTTTCTGGTGGTCAGTGCACATCATAGTGACTGGTCATTCCACCATTCGGTCAATTTGCATATTAGGATTTTATTATATAGGATTTTTATACAAGGCTTTTTACTACTACTAAAATTGTGACCATTTCCCCATTATTACTTTTTTTAAAAATATATTTTATTGATTTTTTACAGAGAGGAAGGGAGAGGAATGGAGAGTTAGAAACATCGATGAGAAACATCGATCAGCTGCCTCCTGCACACCCCCCACTGGGGATGTGCCTGCAACAAAGGTACATGCCCTTGACCGGAATCGAACCCGGGACCCTTCAGTCCGCAGGCCAACGCTCTATCCACTGAGCCAAACTGGTGCTGGCACCCATTATTACTTTTTAACAAGTTCATTTTAGCCCTGGCCATGTGGCTCAGTGGCTCAAGCATCAGCCCACACACCAAAGGGTCTTGGGTTCAATTCCTGGTCAAGGGCATATACCTGGGTTGCAGGCTTGATCCTCGCCTGAAGGAGACAAACAAAAAATAATTTAACTATTTCCCTATTATTGAATATTTGAAAATGTTAATATTTATAATAAAATAATACTGTGATGAGTTTCTTTGTATCTAGATCTTCATTTACATTTCTCATCAACTCCCTAGGATAAATACATTCAGGAGTTAATACATTTTGGAAATAAAAAAATTCCCCCTTAATTCACTTCAGTTAACAGAAGCAAGGGCAGTCACACTAGATATCTAATTATAGTGTTTCTTACCTATTCCCCCAGCAACATACTGGAGTGGCCAGATTATTATGATCACCTGACGTTTGTAGGCAAATTAGCTATAATTTCACGCTAAAGTTGCTAGAGGGCTAGACCATTATAAATAGGGAAGCAGGTTGTTTACCACGACAGAAGTGACTTTTTTTCTGAAGATTTGGGTAAACAACACGATTTAACAGCCTTTGAACGTGGGATATATTTGAACGTGAGTGGCCAGA
>NW_005871167.1:2306468-2328139 GCF_000147115.1 Myotis lucifugus | reverse complement strand
TCTTTGTGTTCTGCCCCCACCTCATTATGACGTTCTAGATCAGCAATGCAATTCTGATAAGTTGGAGCAATTCATATGTTAGTCCATAAGAATTAATAGTCCCAAAACATACCTTAGGAAACATGCCCCAAACCATAACACTGCCCCCACCAGCTTGAAGGGTTGTACTCATGCATGTGGAGTGCATGCTTTCATGCTGTTTCCACCAAATTCTCACTCTGCCATCTGCATGATGCAACTGGAAACGTGATTCATTGGACCACATGACTTTTTTCCAATGCTTGACTGTCCAATCCTTGTGTTCCTGTGCGAATTGGAGACGTTTTATCTTGGTAACTGCAGACAGCAAAGGTGTTAGAACAGGCCTTCGGTTTCCATATCCCATATGATGCAGTGTACGGCTAATTTGCCTACAAATGCCAGGTGGTCATAATAATCTGGCCACTCAGTGTATGATGTCCACTTAGCATATCCCATGGCATTGCCTGGACTTTAAGGACATTCACCCAGACAAGTGCTTCTTACTTTTTATTTTTTTTCAGCTCATGCCCCTTTTTAGTAATATTGACTTTCCCCACATATCCCACTAGAGAAGATATGTACCCCATGCTCCTTAAGCCTTACTGGCCTAAGAAAATTAATAGGGAGGAAAGGATAAAAAGTTATACAGGTAGATATTCTTTTTGCAATTAATGTTAGACACCTTAATAGCTCTTGTCAGTGTACCTTGGTAGTTTAGAGAGCAATCCAAAAGGTGAAGCTTCAAAAACCACACAAGAAGAACACTCTCTAAGTCTTTAATATGAAATTAAAAAGAAGGTAAAAGGTCCTAACCAATTTGGCTCAGTGGACAGTGTTAGCCTACGGACTGAAGGGTCCCAGGTTCGATCTCAGTCAAGGGCACGTACCTTGGTTGCAGGCAACCAATTGATGTGTCTCTTTCACATCGGTATTTCTCTCTCTCTGTCTCTCCTTCTCCTCCCACTCTGTCTAAAAATCAATGAAAAAAAATATCCTCGGGTGAGGATTAACAGTAACAAAAAAAGAAGGTAAAAGGGCATGGAGATACTGGCCATTTTAGTATTTGTGATTTGACATTTGGTCCATTTAAGATCCTAGATTTTTTTAAAGCTAGAATTTAAAGACGTTTTGAGCCCAGCCAGCACAGCTCGGTGGTTGGATGTCAACCTATGAACCAAGAGATCACGGTCCAGGCACATGCATGGGTTGTGGGTTTGATCCCCAATGTGGGACGTGCAGGAGGCAGCCGATCGATGATTCTCTCTCATCATTGACGTTTCTATCTCTCTCTCTCCCTTCCTCTCTGACAATAAAAATATTTTTTTAAAAAGTTTTTTAGACGTGGTATTTCATATAAATCTTATGCTTTCACAAACATATGGAGGAAGACCACATCAATTTATACACTCAGAAGATACTAAAGATACTAAGTTTCAGAGGCAGACATTAAAGTTAAGTGTCCTAAGATTTTAAAGTAGATCAGAATCAGTGGTAGAAAATAAACAAAACAAAAAATTAAAAAACAACTAACCATCATCTACAGAAGTCAAAAGCTCAAAGAAAGAAAAAAGCTGTTAATCTGAGGGAACATGTTTGCAATTTAGCCTATAAGCATCAAATTAGAAAAGATACTTCCTAAAAGGATCAACAGTGTCAAATTTAAGTTTAAATATTTAGATTATATTTATATTCATTTTAGAAGCTCAATATCCTACATGGCTTGAAAATCTCTCCTGGCTTCCTCGAAAATTACAGATGATCTGAAGACATAAATAGCATTACCCTGTTTAATTTCTAAATATCAGTAATAATGGCTAATGCTAAGTGAGCCTTTCAGATTATCAGGAACTATGTTAAAGGCTTTACATGTATTAATTCTTTTAATCTTCAAAACAACTCTAGTAGGTGGATCCTATTAACTTCATTTCATATTTTACATATGAAGAAATGGAGGGGTTAAGTAATGTGTCTAAGGTCACAGAACCAGCAATTGGACAAGCTGGGAATTGAACTCAGGCAGCCTAAATCAGAATCCAAGCACTTAGCTATACTTTTCAAAGAAAGAAGCTTCTAACAGGCTATATAGCAGTGGGAGTGGGTAGGTTAGAAGAGAACATTAGAGAGAAGTACATATAGTAACTTTTAGGCACAGAAATAGTCATTATCAATTTCACCAGAAAGGTCTTCCAACGTAAGTCACATTTTTAATTATCCCAATCAGGGTGATGCTAAATACCTTTTGCAAAAGCAGTTCTGAATCTTTTTCTTCTCCTTAAAAAAAAAAAAGTGGGGAAAAAAGAAGGATAAAAAGAAACTAAAATCTTTTCCTTGACCTTTTCAAAACCTTGATGGTTAGAAAATAAAGATTAAAAAAGAAGGTATTTTCATTTGAAATAAAGAGACGTAAATAATATAATTGCTGCCCTATCCGGTTTGGCTCAGTGGACAGAGCATCAGCCTATGAACTGAAAGGTCCCAGGTTCAATTCCGGTCAAGGGCACATGCCCGGGTTGTGGGCTCCATCCCCAGTGGGGGACTTGCAGGAGGCAGCCGATCCATGATTCTCTCTCATTATGGATGTTTCTATCTCTCTCTCACTCTTCCTTCCTCTCTGAAATCAATAAAAATATGTTTTTAAAAAATAATAATAATATAATTGCTAATGACTGAAACATTTAAGAAAGACTTTAGGTCTATTCCACCCATTCCGAAATGAAAGGAAAACCAAGTTAACAAAACCCTCTTCTTTTAATTTCACAGCAGTTTTCTTCCCCCTCAAAGGCTGGCTATTCCAGTCCTCGCTGCAGACAGGGAACTGCTCCCAGTGACGTCAGAGCAGTCTCCCAGCAACGATTAATGAGGGTTGTCCACCACAGGGGTTTCCTGAAAAGCTAGCAAGAAATTATCCACATATTTGCTGCAATATTGAGATGCAAGATGCAGTGGAATTTCTCTTAACCCTTATAGTTCCAGTCTCTGGCAAGTTTCTAAATAGGTTATCCTGGAATGCTCTTGTTTTACCTTAGGATTATCACCACTCCCACTCCCTTCTCTCCAAATAAAATTAGAATTTTGTTAGTTTGAAATATTTATGGCTATAATACATATTCATATAATCGAATGATCATAAAAATAGGACTGCACAAAGTAAGCTGAAAAGCAGACATTACTCTTTTCACTTCACATATATTACTTAGAATAATGAAAGCACAGAACAGAAAAGAGTATCAGGATAGAAAATAAAACAGTAATAAAACAGTAAGTTCTTAAAGGTACTGTTCCACATATGCTATCCAAACACATCCACAGAAAGGAAACCTTAAATTTTCCTAGGCTCTAAGTCTTCTGAATTTTTCACACTGACCTTTGCAGGCAGCCCTCCAGAGATCAGTGGTATTAAAATGGAGTTGCATAAAAAGGAGCAGGAAGCCCAAGCACTTAATCTAAAAAAAAGAGAAGTTAGGTTCATACCTAAGAGTATATCTAACAATTTCTTCCTAAAGCTTTGCTTTAGCTCTAGACATTCAAAATGAGAGTTTCTAACAACAGTAACAAGAAATTTTATATAACCACCTATTTTTGAGGTCTGCTTAAACAGTGTACAAGCTGCATGCTCAGGACCAGTGCAAATAAGATAGAAAAATTCCAAATTCCAAAACTCAACCTAGAATTATTCATGGATGATAGGTTCCAGAAACCTGCTTATGAGCCCTTTTCAAAATTTCATATTTAGAAAAAAACAATTAGGTAAAATTCATTAGCAGTAGGATACATAGGGTTAATTAAGGTACGCTGCTTCAGCAATCCTGACTTTGACCCCAGCCTATTCTAAAAGGAAATAAACAAAATAGCATCCTTATCATTAACAACATCTCATTTTGCTCTCAGTTCTGTTCAATCCACCCAGTTATCATCAAGACATAGAACGCACCAGTTCTGATGGATTTTTCTTCTTCTTTCTCTGTCCCCTCCCGCTCAGAAGAAAAAGACTGCAAACAAATTCACTACGTCACTGGAGGTAGAGGGAATCCCATCTCCGCACTCTTTAGAAACCAAGGCCAGCAAACAAAAACAAGCCAATTATGAGAGACAAACAAGTAATCCCAAATAAGAAGCAGTAAACCCCCAGGGAAATTCTTATGACAACCTCAACAAGTCAAAAGCATGTTTTAGTAAAAACACTGAAAAAATTCCTCCTAAGATGTTCATAATAATAATAAAAAAAAGCTTCCTAAAAACAGTAAAGGCAACATTGTTCTTCTTATCACATTCAAAGACTAAGAGACAGTTACATAAAGACATAGGACAGAGAGACATATTCACCAGCTGGGTGTGGATAGCTGTGGAATGACACAGAGAAGGATATTTATAGGGGATTCCCTGCTTCCTGCAATGTGCGTCAACAGCATCACCACAGAGAACAGAAATCACCACTATTTTCAAAAGCTAAATCTGAATGAAGCATCGTTTGAAATAGCCATGGAAGAGGTAAAATCTGAATATAGAAAAAGTTCCAGCAAGCCTAATTTTAAAAATATTTTAAATAAAAAAAACAAAAAATGCCCCCAAACCCCCATAAAACTTAACACTTGAACAATCTCTCATTTCTTTAGTGTGTATTATATAGTTAAATTGGCCAAGATACAAAAGATATCTTTCTAGCTTCTCCCCTATCCAGTCTGTGGAGTTCAAGGGCTTTTATATAAAAAAAAGAAAAATTATCCAAAACTCACCCCAGATGGATCTGCACTTAAACCAACAGCGAGCTCACATTATTAATGGAGATCTCATTGTAAGAATCAGTTCTGCCGGAATTTTGCTGGAAGAAATTCCTTCTGGGAAACCTGTGCCTCTTACCCCACCCACAGTCCCCTCTTGCACCCTTCACCCTTGAATGAAATGCTGCGTCTTCAAGCTAATTGCTCTGACAAGCAGCTCTGAATCAGTCCATGGCCCAGCTGTTCAGAGGGATGTCACCTAGAGCTCTGCCAACAGTCCACTCGTGTGCGCGTGCGTGCGCGCGCACACGCAGACACACACACACACACACACACACACACACACACGCACGCGCACACACAGGCTATAAGAGCACCCCCTTCCACCTCCTCTTCTCGCTCTCATTCAAGCAGTTCAGTGACATGCCTGCCTCCACACTGCTCTGAGGATGGCTTTTTAAAGACACAGCAGCAGCTCTTTTCTGCTGCATATATTGAGATGACAAAATAGAGTCTTATTAGAGAAGAACAATGAGTTGGAGATATGTATTGAATTAAAAGTTCACTTTAAAAATTATGTTGCCTTTTTCTCATCTGCAAAATAATTGAGGCCAGAGAAATGGTCTTTGCCTAAAAGCTACAGAGCTGGACTTTAGAAACTAAGACCAAACCTAGTTATAGAGAATTTTTTTTCCAGAAAGCTATATTTAGTAAAATCATTCTTCATTTTGGGGAAGAAGGTAGGCAACATCGGATACTAGTAGCTATCTATTCCTTCTCCTGTATCTGTCCCCAAAAGGAGAGGGAGAAGATTTTGGCCATAAAATGGGGGAATGAGGAAGTTGTGAAGGCACCTTACTGATAGAACTGATACAAAAGGATGAGAACTCAGTATAAGGATGGGGATAAGGATAAATAGATTAAAGTAAAGTAAGTGGTACAAAGGACACCAAGAAAGAATAGTAATAGTTCTTGAAAGTATGTATGGCTCTGAGACAGAAGACTTAGAAGTGACCTTAGGCCCTAATTTATAAGAACCTAAGAAAAAGTAATAATGATCTATTGCTACAGCAAGTATGGACATTATAGGTGGTGCAAGGTCTGCAACAGCACAAAATAACATATAGGTAAAGTCTAGTCATCCTGAGAAAAACAACAAAAACTGCCACAAAGACAACTAGTCATTCATTCAACCACATATTTGTTGTGTGCTTGTGTTCGTACTATGGGCCAGACACTATGATATACTCTAGGATTATGAGATAGATTCATTAAGGGTCATACAGAAGAAGAAGAAAAAAAGAGGATTCTGTTTTTTCTCTGAATGATGAGAGCCACTAGGGGGTTAGAAGGTGGATCCTGAAGGGCCAAACAGACCACTGAACGGAATCTGGCTTTTATACTAGCAAGATGAGATACCATTGGGAGTCTTAAAGCAAAGAAATGCCATGTTTTTTTTGGTTGTTTTTAAAAAATATATATTTTATTGATTTTTTACAGAGAGGAAGGGAGAGGGATAGAGAGTTAGAAACATCGATGAGAGAGAAATATCTATCAGCTGCCTCCTGCACACCCCCTACTGGGGATGTGCCCGCAACCAAGGTACATGCCCTTGACCGGAATTGAACCTAGGACCCTTCAGTCCGTAGGCCAATGCTCTATCCACTGAGCGAAACCAGCCAGGGCCATGTTTTTTTTTTTATTTCTTGTTTGCCTCCAAATTTTTGAGAAATTACTAGTGTACACAGAATTTTCAAAAAGAGTATAATAGCCATCTAGATTCACATACAGATCTAGTATATAATAGTATGTATGCAAAAATTTACACATTTTTTTTTCAGAACTATCTGAGATGTTTTCATAATGACCTTTCATACCTAAAATAATTCCATGTGTATCTCTTAACAAAAAGGTTACTCTGAACTATGAGAATAACCACTGGCCACTTCCCAGATGTGTTAATAAATAACATACATGCAAAGCAAATCTAAATATCACTGCAAAAACTCAGAAAACTGAAATGGCTTTGGAATTACCACTGACTGAAGGCTGGATAGAACTTTCAAGCTGAATCCAATTAGGTCAAATGTCTGCTAAAATAAAAGTCAACATTCATTACAGCATTTAAACAAAACCCAGACCCTTGGAATATAATATTCAAATTTTCCAGGACATAATCCAAAATTACTTGGCATACAAAGAACCAAGGAAATCTCAATTTGCATAGTAAAAGAGATTAACAGATACAATACTGAGATGACACAGATGTAGAAACTATCTCACAGCTATTATAGTAGCTATAAGAAAAATGCTCCAAAAATTAGGAAAAACACTCCTAAAACTATGAAAAGACAGACTGCCTCAGAAAAAAAATTGAGGATATAAAAAAAGAAACAAATGGAAATTTTAGAACTAAAAAATATAACAATCGCCCTAGCTGGTGTCACTCAGTGGTTAGAGTGTTGGCCCATACACTAAAGGGTCTCAGGTTTGATTGCTGGATAAGGGCACCTACCTGAGTTGCAAGTTCGAACTCAGGGTGTGCAGGAGACAACCAATTGATGTCTCTCTCACATCAAAGTTTCTCTCTCTCCCTTCCCTTCCCCTTTCCTTCCCCCTTCCCTTCCCCTCCCCTGTTTCTAAAAATCAATGGGAGCCCTAGCCAGTTTGGATTGGTGGATAGAGCGGTTTGGGTTGGTGGATAGAGCGTTGGCCTGCGGACTGAAAGGTCCCAGGTTCGATTCCAGTCAAGGGCATGTACCTTGGTTGCAGGCACATCCCCAGTAGGGGGTGTGCAGGAGGCAGCTGATCGATGTTTCTCTCTCATCGATGTTTCTAACTCTCTATTCCTCTCCCTTCCTCTCTGTAAAAAATCAATAAAATATATTTTTTTTAAAAATCGCCCACCGGTTTGGCTCAGTGAATAGAGCGACGGCCTGCGCACTCAAGGGTCCTGGGTTCGATTCTAGTCAAGGGCATGTACCTTGGTTGCGGGCACATCCCCAGAAGGGGGTGTGCAGGAGGCAGCTGATCGATGTTTCTCTCTCATCGGTGTTTCTAACTCTCTATCCCTCTCCCCTCCTCTCTGTAAAAAATCAATAAAATATATTTTAAAAAATCAATGGGAAAAAATATATAGCCTCAGGTGAGGATTAATATATATATTAATTGTATAAAACAACCAAAATATAAACATTCATTTGGTGTGTTCAATAGCAGAACAGAAATGACAGAAGAACTAGTAAATTTGAAGACATATCAAATTTCAATAGAAATATCAAATATGAAAATAAAGAGAAAAAGGGCTGGGGTGGGAAACAGATCATCAGGCCCTAAAAAAAAAAAAACAATACCAAAAACTCTAATATTTGGGCTATCAGTATCCTAGGAGGGGAGAGAGTGTGTAAAATATTTGAAGAAATAATGGCTGAAAACGTCACAAATTTGACAAAAGACATAAACCCATGGAGTCATGAAGCTCAATACCCAAACAGAATAAACACAACAAAATCCACTCCTGACTTCATCATAATCTAACAGCTAAAAGGTAAAGACAGATAAAACCACCTCTTGGAGAAACCAAGATGGCGGCATAGGTAAACACCGGAAATTGCTGCCTCGCACAACCACTTCAAAAATACAGCTAAAAGACAAAATGGACATCATCCAGAACCACAGGAAGGCTGGCTGAGTGGAAATTCTACAACTACAAGGAAAGAGAAAAGCACACTGAGACCCAGAGGAGGTGGGGAAGTAAAGTGCAGAGGTACGGAGGCGCACGCAGAAAGGGCTGGCAACTGAGGACGCGGTTGTCTTTTTCAATCGGGAGGGAGTCTCAAGCTCCCGACTGCTCTGAACTCCAGTTCCCGGCGAGTCTCTGGGGATCCAGACTCATATGGGGAGAGGCTGGACTGTCTGGCATCAGTCGGAACTCGAGGGATGCTTTCTCTCAGAGGTGCTTGCAGCGATTACCGGGACACTGAGACGCGAGGCCTCTTAGGGTAGGACTGAGGATCAGCCATAGATGCTTGCTCCGCCCTGTTGATTCCCTGAGACCCCGCCCCACCCAAGCTGTGTGCAGAGGCTTTTGCATATGAATGTCCTGGCCCTTTGCAATCTAAAATTACCTAACAAACTGCAGCTGTGTCAGAGAGACCTAGAACATCCAAAAGAAGGCCCAAAGCCCCACAGCAGCTTGCATTGCTTCCCAGCTGGGCCTCATCTGGGCACCTCCAAACCCCAAACAAAGAAGAGGAATCTACAGATCTCTCCGTAGCTCCTGCTGGGTAGCCTCAGGCAGAGGCTAAATTAGCACCTCCTTAGATCCAAGAACCAGTGTACCCAGTGGTCAGAGTGGGACCATCCAGATTACAACTCCTCAGATCCATAAGGGACACACTCAGGGGGCAGACTCAGTGAGCACCAAAGCCCCACTGACGCAAGTCTTGCCCCATAAGGGTGTCTGCAGCACAGAAGTTCTCCCACCATAAACACAGCTGATTCTCACAGCCAGTTGGCCTGGAGGTCAATTCCCCCCAGTGATACCTACAATAATCAAGGCTTAACTACAACAAGACTGTGCACAAAGCCCACAAAGGGGTGCACCAAGAGTGTCCACCTCAGGTAATTGGGGAGGCTGAGCCACTGGGCCCTATAGGACACCCAGCACAGAAAGCCATTCTATCAACACAGAGAAGCAGCCAAAATGCGGAGACAAAAAAACAGGTCACAAATGACAGAAATGAAGGAAAGCAAACTACTGGATATAGAGTTCAAAACCACACTTACAAGGTTTTTCAAGAATTTTCTAGAAACTGCTGATAAATTTAGTGAGACCATCCATAAATCTAGTGAGACCCTCGAGGATATGAAAAAGGACCAACTAGAAATTAAGCATACACTGACTGAAATAAAGAATATTATACAGAGTTCCAATAGCAGGCTAGAGGATCGCAAGAATCAAGTCAAAGATTTGAAATGCGAAGAAGCAAAAAACACCCAACCGGAAAAACAAAAAGAAAAAAGAATCCAAAAATATGAAAATAGTGTAAGGAACCTCTGGGACAACTTCAAGCGTACCAACATCCGAATTATGGGGGTGCCATAAGAAGAGAGAGAGAAAGATATTGAAAACCTATTTGAAGAAATAATGGCAGAAAACTTCCCCTACCTGGTGAAATAGACTTACAAGTCCAGGATGCGCAGAGAACCCCAAACAAAAGGAATCCAAAGAGGACCACACCAAGACACATCATAATTAAAATGCCAAGAGCAAAAGACAAAGAGAGAATCTTAAAAGCAGCAAGAGAAAAACAGTCAGTTACCTACAAGGGAGTACCCATATGACTGTCAGCTGATTTCTCAATAGAAACTATGCAGGACAGAAGGGAGTGGCAAGAAATATTCAAAGTGATGAATAGCAAGAACCTACAACCAAGATTACTTTATCCAGGAAAGCTATCATTTAGAATTGAAGGTCAGGTAGAGAGCTTCACAGATAAGAAAAAGCTAAAGGAGTTGATCACCACCAAACCAGTATTATATGAAATGCTGAAAGGTATCATTTAAGAAGAGGAAGAAGAAGAAAAAGGTAAAGATAAAAATTATGAACAACAAATACATATCTACCAACAAGTGAATCTAAAAATCAAGTGAATAAATAATCTGATGAACAGAATAAACTGGTGAATATAATAGAATCAGGGGCATAAAAAGGGAGTGGACTGACAATTCTCAGGGGGAAAGGAGTGTGGGGGGTGCGGGAAGAGACTGGACAAAAATCGTACACCTATGGATGAGGACAGTGGGGGCGGGGGAGGTAAGGGCAGAGGGTGGGGTGGGAACCGGGTGGAGGGGAGCTATGGGGGGGAAAAAGAGGAACAACTGTAATAATCTGAACAATAAAGATTTAATTAAAAATTTTAAAAAAAGGTAAAGACAAAAAAAAATTGAGAAAGTAAACAAAGAAAAATGATGCACTGATTAATAAGGGAACACTTACCAGAAACTATGAAGAGCAGAAGGAAGTAGAACATATTTAAAGTGCTGAAAGGAAAACCTATAAACAGATAATTCTATATCCAGAGAAAATTGTCTTTAGGAATCAAGATGACATAAAGATATTCTCAGATGATAGAAAGCTAAAATAATGCATTGCCAGCAGACCTTTTATAAAAGAATGGCCAAAGAAAGTTCTCAAAAAGATGGGAAATAATACAACTACATTAGGAACACCAGAAACAAAGAAAGAAAAATATAAATGCTAAATATCTGGTTACATACAACAGATTATTCTTCCCATACTTAGTTCTTTAAAATGGGTTTAAAAGCAAAAATTATAAGATTGTAACATGGAGTTTTCAATATATGTAGATAAATATAATAGAAAGACAAGTACATTAAAGGGGGATAGGAAAGAAACCTAGGTAGTGGTAAGGTTTTGACATTCCACCAGAAATGGCAAAATATTAATTCTAAGTAGATCATTAAAAGTTAGATGTGTGTATATACACATACACATATGTGCATGTATATGTGTTGTATATGTGTATGTGTACTAAAAGAGGAGAGAGATCCCTAGAACAACTAATAAAGTGGATGCTGCATGGACATGCTTCCTGGAACAAACTGGAATTACAACTAAAATACAGAAAAACTTCCTGAATAAACAATGGAAGACTTGCAGGAGAGAACCCTGATACCCGAGGACCTAAAGTGTAGACTACATAGAGACTGCTAGGAGGGGTGGAGGTGCGAAGGGGCTGGCCGGGTGCCCACAGACAGTAACTAAAGTCCTGGAGAAATATCTCAGCTGTGAAAGGTTGCCACTGAGAACTCTCGGATCTAATCCCCAAGCTGGGCCCCCCAGCAGAGAGTATCCACATTACATCTGGCTGTGAAAAGCAGTGGGGTTGCTGTCTGCCAAGGAGTGAAATTCAGGCACCCTCTTACAGGGCCAATGCACAAAATTCCCTGTGTAGCCACCCACCTTGTGCTCTAGCAGAGAGAGAGCGGAGTGGCCTGGAACTGTGTGAGCAGAAGCAGGACTGGGGACTCGAGGGTTAGAGCTCAGAAGGCAGACACCCCCAGTTTCCTGTGCTGAGTCATTTCCTCATACGGAGGGAGGGGGCATCTTTCCCACACAGATATTTGCCTTGCCTGGGGGGGGAAAGACAGTTGACCCACCCTATTGGAAACACCTTGCCCTGAGGCCATATAAGAGACTAAAAATAACAATTAGCCTCCAGGCAGAAGCAACCACCCCACCCTGTTGAAGAAAACTTTTGCCACACCTGAGGATGATTGCCAGGATGCAATTCAAGTCTGAATCCTATCAGTCTGTAGGCAGAGGTGGTCTCTGGAGGCTTTGAGTCTTTGCCTGATCTAATTAGTCAGAAACAGCGTTTGACATTCTCCTGCACTAGAGATGGTAAGGCATAGCAAATCTACCTAATACATAGTCACAAATCCCAAAAGACAGCCAAAATGAGGAGATAAAGAAACAATCGCCAAATGAAAGAACAAGAGAATTCTCCAGAAGAAGAAATAAATGAAGCAGAGATAAATTTATCTGAGACCCAGAGTTCAGAGTAATGATGACAAAGATGCTCAACAGCATGAAAAAAGATATAGTAATTATGAAAAAAGAACAGTAGGAAATAAAGAATCACATACCACAAATAAAGAACACATTGGAAGGAATACACAGCAGATTAGGAGAAGTTGAGGATCGAATCAGTGAGTTAGAAGACAGGGTTGAAAAAAATCACTCAATCAGAAAACCAAAAAGAAGAAACAATGAAAAAACAGAAGGACAGCTTAAGGCAGCGGTTCTCAACTTGTGGGTTGCGACCCCTTTAGCGGTTGAACGACCCTTTCACAGGGCACTTAAGACCATCCTGCATATCAGATATTTACATTACGATTCATAACAGTAGCAACATTGCAGTTATGAAGTAGCAATGAAAATAATTTTATGGTTTGGTCACAACATGAGGAACTGTATTTAAAGGGCCAGAAGGTTGAGAACCACTGGCTTAAGGGATCTGTGGGACAACATGAAATGTAACAATATTAGAATAGCAGGTGTGCCAGAAGAAGCAGAAAGGGAGAAAGAAAGAGAGAACATGTTTGTAGAAATAATGGCAGAAAACTTCCCTAACCTGGTAAAGGAAACCCCAAGCAAGAAGAACCCAAACAAGCCCACACCCAGACACATCATAATTAAAATGCCAAAAATTAAAGACAAAGAGAGAATCTTAAAGGCAGCAAGACAAAAGCAAACTGTTACCTACAAAGGAACTCCCATAAGGCGGACACCTGATTTCTCATCAGAAACTCTACAGGCCAGAAGGGAATGGCATGAAGCACTCAAGGTAATGGAAAGCAAGGATCTGAAACCAAGATTACTATATCCATCAAGGCTATATTACTATATATTACTATATCCATCATTCAACATAGATGGTCAAATAAAGTGCTTTCCAGACAAAAAAAAAAAAAAAAAAAAAAAAAAAGGCCAAATGAGTATATCACCACCAAGCCAGCATTACAAGAAATGCTAAGGGGACTGTTGTAATGAGAAGAAAAAGAGAGAGAAACCTAGGCATACAGAATTACAATGGCAATAAATAAGTACCTATCGATAATAACTCTAAATGTAAATGGAGTAAATGCTCCAATCAAAAGGCAGAGGGTAGCTAAATGGACACAAAAACATGACCCAACTATATGCTATCTACAAGATACCCACTTTAGAACAAAAGACACACACAGGATAAGAGTAAAGGGATGGAAAAAAAATTTCCATGAAAATTGAAAAGAAAATAGAGCTGGAGTAACAATACTCATATCTGACAAAATAGACTTTAAAATGAAGGCCATCACAAGAGACAACAAAGGTCACTACATAACACTAAAGGGATTGATCCAACAAGAGGATATAACTCTGGTAAACATATATACACTCAATATAGAAGCACCTAAATATATAAAAAAAACTTCCAGAGAACTTTAACAGTGAGATCAACAACAATATGACTATAGTAGGGGACTTTAACACCCACTGACTTCACTGGATAGATCTTCCAGACAAAAACTTAATAAGAAAACAGTGATTCTAAAGGACACAATGCATCAGATGGATTTAATGGACATTTATAGAACATTTCACCCCAAAGCAGCAGAATATACATTCTTTTCAAGTGCACATGGATCATTCACAAAGAGAGACCACATGTTGGGACACAAAACGAATCTCCACAAGTTCAAGAAGATTGAAATCATATCAAGCATCTTCTCAGATCACAGTGGAATGAATTAGAAATCAACTACAACACCCAAAAACAAACACATGGAGGCTAAATACCATGCTATTAAACAATGAATGGGTTACCAACGAGATCAAGAATAAATAAAAACTTCTTGGAAACAAATGAAAATGAACACAAAACAACCCAAAATCTCTGGGACATAGCAAAAGCAGTCCTGAGAGGGAAGTTCATAGCACTACAGGCAAACATCAAAAAACAAGAAAAATCACAATAAGCTATTTAACCCTACAACTTAAAGAACTCTAAAGAGAACAACAAGAAAAGCCCACAGTAAGTAGAAGGAAATAATAAAGATTAGAGCAGAAATAAATAACATAGAGACTAAAAAAACAATACAAAAAAATCAATGAAACCAAGAGCTGGTTCTTTGAAAGGATAAACAAAATTGATAAACGATTAGCCACACTCATCAAGAACAAAGAGAGAGGACACAAATAAATAAAATCAGGAACTAAAGTAGAGAAGTAACCACTGACATTACAGAAATACAAAGGATTGTAAGAAAATACTATGAATAACTGTATGCCAACAAGCTAGACAATGTGGATGAAACAGACAAATTCTTAGAAAACTACAACCTCCCAAAACTGAATCAGGAAGAATCAGAAAACCTAAATAGGCCAATAACAACTGATGAAATAGAAGCAGTAGTCAAAAAACTCCCGCAAACAAAATCCCAGGACCGGACAGCTTCACAGGGAAGTTTTACCAAACATTCAAAGAACTAATACCTATACTCCTCAAACTATCTCAGAAAATCAAAGAGGAAGGAACACTTCCAAACTCTTTTTATGAGGCCAGCATTATCATAATTCCAAAATCAGATAAAGACACTACAATATCCCTGATGAACATAGATGCTAAAATCCTCAACAAAATATTAGCCAATCAGATCCAGCAATATATTAAAAAGATCATACACCATGACCAAGTGAGATTTATTCCAGGGATACAAGGCTGGTACAATATTCACAAATTAATAAACGTGATATATCACATAAACAAATTAAAAGACAAAAATCACATCATCATATCAATAAACACAGAAAAAGCATTCGACAAAATTCTACTCCCATTTTTTATAAGAACTTTCAGCAAAGTGGGAATAGAGGGAGCATATCTCAACATGATAAAGGCCATATATGACAAATCTACAGCCAACATCATACTCAATGGGCAAAAGCTAAAAGCATTTCCCTTAAGAACAGGAACAAAACAGGGATGTCCGCTTTTACCACTCTTATTCACCACAGTACGGAAAGTCCTAGCCAAAGCAATCAGACAAGAAGAAGAAATAAAAGGCATCCAAATTGGAATGCAAAAATCTCATTATCTGCACATGACATAATATTGTACATAGAAAACCTTAAAGACTCCACCAAAAAACTACTAAATTTAATAAATGAATTTGGCAATGTAGCAGGATACAAAATCAACACCCAAAAATCAATGGCTTTTTTTATACACCAATAATGAATCCTCAGAAAGAGAAACTAAACAAATAATCCCATTTAACACTGCAACCAAAAAAATTAAGATACCGTATTTTTCTGTGTATAAGATGCTATTTTTTTCTAAAATCATTAAGACTGAAAATCAAGGGGTGTCTTATACATGGAAGTCAGCCTAGGAGGGAGCCCCGCAGGTGCGTAGCTGCCCATACCTTTCAAACAGGCTTCCTCCAATCACAAGCCTTATTGTTATTGACGTCAGCTGATGCCGTAATTGGAGGTGGAGGTGGAGGTGGAGAGTGTGCAGATGCAACAGGGACCTGAGCGTTCTAAGCCCATAAAGATGTCAAAAAATAAAAAGATAAATACCAATAAGCGATTGTCTTACTCTACAAATTTCAAACTGAATGTAATCAGCTAAGCAAAAGAGCATGGAAATAGAGTTGCAGAGAGACAATTTGGACCTCTTCCCACTGAGTGTATGATCAGACAATGGAGAAAATAGGAAGAACAACTCCTTAAGATGCCAAAGAGAGAAGAAGGCCCTAAAACAGGGGTGGGCAACCCCCGGCACGCGTGCCAAACATGGCACGCCAGTAACTTTTGCTGGCACGCAAAACCCTCTCTTAAAATCTTCCATTTACAATTTTTTTCTTAATATCGACTTTTTTATTTTTCAGATAAATTCAGTGTAGGTGCATCTTAGATAAATAAATAATTTTACATAACAAGTTATCTTAAAGACCATAGACAGGGATTGACGAGAGAGGGGAAGAGCAATTTCTATGCCTCTGCCTTAATTCTCCCTGCCTTCCTAGATCCGACCAGTGTTTTGGTTTCATCCACATACGCTTGTGAATCTTTGTTCTCAGTGGTGAATTTTGTTAAGTCTCGTAATAGGAGTAGCCTGACGGATGAAAGTAGTAGCTCGTGCATATCTCTGAAGGTCACGAAATATAAACCTGACGTAAAATCTCTGTCATCAGTGATGCAGCAGCAAAAGTCCCACTGATAATATCAAACGGAGTCATAAAGTTTTCTGTTGGACTATCAGTGTACATGTATACATTAAAAAATAAATGTATTTTTCATCATCATATACTGTGTTTTTGTCGCTCGAATGAATTTTATTATTTCTTCAAGGTTCTTCACATACGTACACCTTAAGAGATATCAAGTAGGCGTAACATGTTCTCAAAAAATTAGGGTAGGCACGCAGAAGAATTTTGAGTCAGAGATTTTGCTGGTTTTGGCACGCACTCACAAAAAGGTTGCCCACCCCTGCCCTAAGAGGAAAACCAGAAAAATGTTTAAAATATTGATTTCTTAATTTTGGGTTGGAAAAGTGAGTGGCATCTTATATATGGGGTAGTCTTATACACGGAAAAATACGGTACTTGGAATAAACTTAACCAAGGAGGCGAAAGACCCAGAAAACTACAGGATGTTAAAAAAAGAGATAGAAGAAGATATAAACAAGTGGAAGAATATACCGTGTTCATGGATTGGTAGAATCAATATCATTAAAATGTCCATACTAGCCCTGACTGGTTTGGCTCAGTGGATAGAGCATCGGCCTTCGGACTGAAGGGTCCCAGGTTCGATTCCAGTCAAGGGCATGTACCTTGGTTGCGGGCACATCCCCAGTAGGGGGTGTGCAGGAGGCAGCTGATCCATGTTTCTCTCTCATCGATGTTTCTAACTCTCTGTCCCTTTCCCTTCTTCTCTGTAAAAAAATCAATAAAATATATTTTTTTAAAATGTCCATACTACCCAAGGCAATCTACAGATTCAATGCAATCCTTATTAAAATACCAACAGCATATTTCACAGAGCTAGAGTAAATACTCCAAAAATTTTTATGGAATCAAAAAAGACACTGAATAGCTGCAGCAATTTTGAGAAAGAAAAAAAAGTTGGAGGAGTCACAATACCAGATTTTAACTTATACTACAAAGCCACTGTAATCAAAACGGCCTGGAACTGGTACAAGAACAGGCATATAGATCAATGGAACAGAGCAGAGAACCCAGAAATTGACCCAAGCCATTACGCTCAATCAATATTTGACAAAGGAGGCAAAAGCATACAATGGAGTCAAGAGAGTCTCTTCAATAAATGGTGTTGAGAAAATTGGACAGATACATGCAAAAAAATGAAACTAGACCAACCACCAACTTACACCATACACAAGAATAAACTCAAAATGGATAAAAGACTTAAATATAAGTCATGAAACCATAAAAATCCTAGAAGAAACCAGAGGCAACAAAATCTCAGATATCTCCTGTAGCAATATGTTTACAGATACATCTTCTAAGGCAAAGAAAACTAAGGAGAAAATAAACAAATGGGACTACATCAAAATAAAAAGCTTCTGCACAGTAAAAGAAACCATCAACAAAACAAAACGGGTGCCCACTGTATAAGAGAACATATTTGGCAATGATACATCTGATAAAAGGTTAATATCCAAAATATATAAGGAACTCATACAATTTAACAAAAGGAAGACAAACAATCCAATTAAAAAATGGGCAAAGGACCTAAATAGACATTTTTCAAAAGAGGACATACAGAAGGCCAAGAGACATGTGAAAAAATGCTCAGTCATTAATCATCCGAGAGATACAAATCAAAACGACAAGGAGGTACCATCTAACACTTGTCAGAATGGTTACCACCAACAAATCAATAAATGACAAGTGCTGGAAAGAATGCAGACAGATGCAACCATTATGGAAAACAATATGGAGTTACCTCAAAAATTAAATATGGAATTGCCATTTGACCCAGTGATCCCACTTCTAGGAATATATCCTAAGAAACCTGAAGCACCAATCGGAACGAATGTATGCACCCCTATGTTCATAGCAGCACAATTTACAATAGCAAAGATCTGGAAACAGCCCAAGTGCCCATCAATAGATGAGTGGATAAAAATTCTGTGGTACATTTATACCATAGAATACTACGCAGCAATGAAAAGGAAGAATCTCTTACCCTTTGAGACAGCTTGGAGGGACCTGGAGAGTATCATGCTAAGTGAAATAAATCAGTCAGAGAAAGACAAGTATTACATGATTGCACTCAATGTGGAATCTAAGTAACAAAATAAACTGATGAATGGAGCGGATCCAGAGATATGGAAGCATGGAACAGAGTGTAGAATCTCAGAGGGAAGCGGGGGAGGGTAGGTGGGTGGGAGGTAATCAACCAAAGACTTTGTATGCATATATGCATAACCCATGGACACAGACAATGGGGTGCTGAAGGCCTGGGGGAGGAGGGGGGGAAGGCTAGAGGGGGTCAATGGGGGCGGGGGGAGGGAACATATGTAATACTTACAACAATAAAGAATTATTTTTTAAAAAAATACTATGCCCGACAGGTATGGCTCAGTGGTTGAACATCGACCTATGAACCAGGAGGTCATTGCAGGCTCGATCCCTATTAGGGAACATGCAGGAGGCAGCTGATCAATGATTCTCATCATTGATGTTTCTCTCTCTCTCTCTTTCTTCCTCTCTGAAATAAATAAAAATATATTAAAAAATAAATAAATAATAAGTACTATAAAATGTTCAAATGACTGAAAAGGCAGGGAAAGGGAATCATCAGAAGATTTAAAAATAGGAAGAACAAAGAAGAAACAAATAAGGTGGTAGATCTAAATCTAAACATATAAATAATTACATCAAATTTAAATAATCTAAAAATACCAATTAAGAACCAAAATGGTGGCATAGGTAAACCCTTGTACTCACTGCCTCCCACAACCACATCAAAATTACAACTAAAATACAGAACAACCATCATTAAGAGCCATCTGAAATCTGGCTAAATGGAAGTCCTACAACTAGAGAAGTAAAGAAGAAAGCACATTGAGACTAGTAGAAGGGGTGGAGGCACAGAATGGGCTGATGCGACATCCATGTGTGCCATTTTTGTAATTGGAAGGGAGACTGTTTCAGTGGAGGCTGCCCATGAGAAGCAAGGGTCCCAGCCCCACACTAGACCCTCAGCCCAGTGTTCCAGAGCTCGGAAGAGAAGTCCTGTAACTTTAGGCTGTAAAAACCAGTGGGGATTGTGGGCTGACATGGAGGCTGCTGGAGACCCAGGTGTTTCTTTCAAAGAGCTGGTGCATGAACTTACTTGGACTCAATCCCTCTGAGCTCCAGCACCAAGTGGCTTTGGGGGAGGAACTGGATTGTCTGGCATCAGGGCAGGAACTCGGTGGTGGCTTTCTCTCATATGGGGGTGCTCACAGGGGTTATTGTTCCTGTGCTGGGACCTCCCCTGTCGCAGGGCTGATTGGCAGCCATTTCTGAGTCTCCATCAGCCTGGCTCACACTTTTTGCTCCACCCTGGTGATTCCCTGAGACCCCGCCCCATCCAATTTGTAGCCCCACCCAACCTATTTGCAGCAGCTTTTCCATATGAATGGCCTGTCCTACCTCAGGCTTCAGACTTTGCTAAAATCTCTCAAACAAGCTGCAGCTAGTGGCAGCAAGTCCAAACCTATCAGTAAAAGGCCCAATACCGGGCACTAGCACCAGCCTATCTTTCTTCACAGCTGGGCCTAGCCTGGGCACTTCCAAGGCAAATAGTAGCCATCTGCAGATCTCTCTGTAGCTCCTGCCGGGTGGTCCCAGGAAGTGGCTGACTCTGAACCTCCCTGGAGGCCCAAGAGCCAGTGCACCTGATGGACAGCTTCAGACCATAACAGATTACAACCCTACACATCAACAAGTGGCACACTCAAGAGGCAGATTCAGTGAGCACCAAGTCCTGCTCTATAATGAGTTTCCTACATAGCAGCTCTCCCACTGTAGTTGCAGGTGGTCCTCACAGCCACCTGGCCTGGAGGTCAATTCCTCCCAGTGGTGCCAACAGCAATCAAGGCTCAACTACAACACTGTGCATATAGCCCACACAGGGGCATATCTAGAGTGCCCAGCTCAAATGACTGGGGAGGCTTAGCCACTGGGCCCTACAGGACACCTATTACACAAGGCCACTCTACAAATCCCAGGAGACACAGCAGCTCTACTTAATGCATAGAAACAAACACAGGGAAGTAGCCAAAATGTGGAGACAAAGAAACATGTCGGAGAAACCAAGATGGCGGCATAGGTTAACGCCGGAGTTTGCTGCCTCGAACAACCACTTCAAAAATACAACTAAAAGACGGAACGGACATCATCCAGAACCACAGGAAGGCTGGCTGAGTGGAAGTTCTACAACTAGGAGGAAAGAGGAAACCATACCGAGACTCAGGAGGCGCAGTGCTGAAGTGAAATACTAAGGTGCGGAGTGCATGTGGAGCGGGCCGGCGGCGGAGGGCGCGGTTGTTGTTTTCAATCGGGAGGGAGTTTCAGACTCTGAGCTCCAGATCCGGGCGAGTCTCTAGGGACCTAGACTCAAACGGGAGAAGCGGGACTGTCTGGCTTCGGTCGGAACTCGAAGACAGCTTTCTCTCCAAGGTTTGCAGTGGTTGCTGGGACTCTGAGAGGCAGAGCTGCTGGGGACAGAACTGAGAGCAGCCATAACTGCTCCCTCCGCCCGCCCTGTAGATCCCCTGGGACCCGCCCCGCCCAAGCCCTGCACAGAGGCATTTGCCGGATAGCCTTAGGCAAACGCTAGATTAGCACCACCCTAGAGATCCAGCACAGAAGCTCTCCCACTGCAGACACAGCTGACTCTCATAGCCAGTTAGCCTGGAGGTCAATTCACCCCCAGTATTGCCGACAACAATCAAGGCTTAACTACAACAAGACTGCGCACAAAGACCACAAGGGGGTGCGCCAAGAAAGCATAAAAAATGCGGAGACAAAGAAACATGACAGAAATGGAGGATATAGAGCTAAAAAACGCACTTTTAAGGTCTTTCAATAATTTTCTAGAAACTGCTGATAAACTTGATGAGATCTACAAGAAATCTAATGAGACCCTCGATGTTGTGATAAAGAACCAACTAGAAATTAAGCATACACTGACTGAAATAAAGAATATTATACAGAGTTCCAATAGCAGACCAGAGGAGCGCAAGAATCAAGTCAAAGATTTGAAATGCGAAGAAGAAAAAAAACACCCAACCGGGAAAACAAAAAGAAAAAGGATCCCAAAAATACAAAGACAGTGTAAGG
>NW_005871167.1:2297825-2306368 GCF_000147115.1 Myotis lucifugus | reverse complement strand
TTCAGAGTCCTTACAGCTAAAATGAAGCAGGCGAAGAAGCCACAAGTATCAAAGTGATAAACTTGGAAAATGTGACTGACGTACTTATGTTGTACTCAGTAATGTATTGTTTCTCTTTGGAAAATGAGACCTCTGAATCTGTTTAATATTAAGGATCCAAATAAATTAACATATACAGAGTAATTTTCAAATAGATTAATAAAAGCAGAATAATTTCCCCCTCGCCCTCATAAAGCTAGTTATTTTGTTTTGAAACTGCGTACTTTTTGTAAGCTAGCAAAGACTAACAGATGCAAGATTCCTTAAAGTGCAAATCTTTGGAGTTCTGTTTGCAATAAATTTAAAACATTTAAATGTAAAAAATTTAAATTAATTTTACACAAGAAAAAAAATAGTGCATGCAAAAAAAAAAAGGAACAATAAAAAAGGGACCAAAAGAAAAAAAAAGTAAAGAAAATCATCTTCCACAAATAATGACATGGAAAAAGGAAGAGGATTTTTTCTGCTGACTTGAAACTAAAAAGACATGAGAAATAGATTTAATTATGAACCTTGTTTGATCTTGTTTTGAACAAATAACTGAAAAAATGTGGAAGTTGTGTTTGTGAAGATATTAAGAAATTAATGTTCTTTTTGTTAGGTGTAAAAATAAAATAGTGTTCATTAAAAAATAAAATCCATATTTTATAGAGCATTATGTAGTAATGAAATGACCTGGGATTTTCTTAAAATGCTTTAGAAAAGAGAGAATAAGAAGAAAGAAGGAAAGGAGTTCATCACCACTAAACCAGTATTATACGAAATGCTGAAAGGTATCCTTTAAGAAGAGGAAGAAGAAGAAAAAGGTAAAGATATAAATTATGAACAACAAACATGCATCTATCAACAAGTGAATCTAAGAATCCAAGTGAATAAATAATCTGATGTACAGAATGAACTGGTGATTATAATAGAAATCCAGGAGAAAGGGAAGGGACTGACTACTATTCCTTGGGGGGGAAAGGGGTGTGGGAGATGCGGGAAGAGACTGGACAAAAATCGTGCACCTATGGATTAGGACAGTGGGTGGGAAAGTGAGGGCGGAGGGTGGGGTGGGAACTGGGAGGAGGGGAGTTATGGGGGGGGAAAGGAACAAATGTAATAATCTGAACAATAAAGATTTAATTAAAAAAAAAGAAACATGTCACAAATGAAAGAAATGAAAGGAAACAAACTACTAGCTACAGAGTTCAAAACCATGGTTATGAGGTTACTCAAGGATCTTCATGAGAGCTTCAAGGGACTTAGTGAGACTTTCAAGGATCTTAGTAAGAATATAAAAAACATGAAATAGGACCAGTCAGAAATTAAGCATAAACTAACTGAAATAAAGACTAGTTTATAGGGATTCAACAGTATAATAGACTATTCCAAGAATCAAATCAACAATCTGGAATATGAGGAAGCAAAAAACTCCCAATCAGAAGAGCAAAAAGAAAAAGGAATCAAAAAATATGAAGATAGTGTAAGGAGCCTTCGCATTATGGGGGTGTCAGGAGAGAGAGAGAGCAAGCTATTGAAAACCTAAGATATTGAAAACCTATGTGAAGAAATAAGGACAGAAAACTTCCCCTACCTGGTGAAAAAAATAGACTTACAAGTCCAGGAAGCACAGAAGTCCCAAACAAGAGGAACCCAAAGAGGCCTACACAAAGACACATCATAATTTTTTTAAGAGCATCTTTTTTTAAAAAATATATTTTTAAATTAATTTCAGAGAGGAAGGGAAGGGGAAAGAGAGATAGAAACATCAATGATGAGAGAGAATAATTGATCAGCTGTCTCCTGCACGCCCCATACTGGGGATCGAGCCCACAACCCAGGCATGTGCCCTTGACCGTAATCGAACCTGGGACTCTTCGATGCTCTATCCACTGAGCCACAGGCCAATGCTCTATCCACTGAGCCAAACCAGCTAGGGCAGACACATAATTATTAAAATGCCACGAGTTAAAGACAAGGAGAGAATCTTTTTAAAAATATATATTTTTAGTGATTTCAGAGAGGAAGGGATAGGGAGAGAGAGATAGAAACATCAATGATGAGAATCATTGATTGACTGCCTCCTGCATGCTCCACACTGGGGATTGAGTCCACAACCTGGGCATGTGCCCTGACCAGGAATCAAACCATGACCTCCTGGTTCATATGTCAACACTCAACTACTGAACCACGCCAGCTGGGCAAAGAGAGAATCTTAGAAGCAACAAGAGAAAAGCAGTTAGTTATCTACAAGGGAGCACCATACGACTGTCAGCTGATTTCTCAACAGATATTTTGCAGGCCAGAAGGGAGTGGCAAGACATACTCAAAGTAATGAACAGCAATGACCTACAACCAAGATTACTCTGCCCAGCAAAGCTATCATTTAGAATTAAAGGTAAGATAAAGAGCTTCACAGACAAGAAAAAGCTAAAGGAGTTCATCACCACAAAACCAGTATTACATGAAATGTTGAAGAATATTCTTTAAGAGGAGGAGGAAGAAGAAGAAAAAAAAGATAAAAAATATGAACAATAAAATGGCAATAAATACATATCAATAATTGAATCTAAAAATAAACAAACAAGAAATCTAATGAACAAAATAAACTGATTAATAAAATAGAATCAGAGGCATGGAAACATGGAACAGACTGACGAATCTCAGAGGGAAGAGACGGGGTGATGGGATGGGAAGAGATTAACCAAAAATCTTTTATGCATATATGAATTACCTATGGACACAGACAATAGGGGAGTGAAGACCTGGGGGGGCGAAGGGTGGGAACCAGGTGGAAGGCAGCAAGGGGGATATTCTCTCAACAATAAAGATGTTTTTTAAAAAATTGAAAGACAGAAATTGTCCAAATAAATTAGTAACACTTCAAATATAATGACATAGGGAGGTTAAAAGCAAATACAATAAACTGTTCTGTATGGTACTTTAACAGTGGCTACATTATACATTTTTTTAAAACCTACAGAATTGTACAACACAAAGAGTAAAACCTAACATAAATTAGGGACTTTAGCTAATAATAACTGCATATCAATATTGGTTCATCAATTTTAACACATGTACTACACATGCAAAATATTAATAATAGGGCAAAATGTGTGTGTACTGGGGGAGGGTGGTATATGGAAATTCTGTACTTTCTGCTTCATTTTTTTGTAAACCTTTAAAACTGTTTACAAAATAAAGTTGACTAATTTAAATTTAGAAAGATACACCATACAAACACTAATTTTAAAAAAAGTGGAAAGGTATATTAATATTAGACAAAGCAGATTTCAGAGCAAAGGAATTACCAGGGACAAAGAAGAACACTACATAATGGTAAAAGGGACAATTCGCCAAGAAGACAATTTTAAAAGCCTATGTACCTAATAACAATTTCAAAATACACAAAGCAATAACTGAGAACTGAAAGGAAAAACAGACAAATGCATAATTACAGCTGGATATTTCAGCTTGGCTGGCATGGCTCAGTGGTTGAATGTGGACCTATGAACCAGAAGGTCACAGTTTGATTCCAGGTCAGGGCATATTCCCCAGGTTGCAGGCTCAACCCACATTGTGGGGCATGCAGGGGGCAGTTGATCAATGATTCTCACATTGATGTTTCTATCTCTCCCTCTCCCTCTCTCTCTGAAATTAATAAAAAAAATTTAAAAAACAGTTGGATATTTCAACACCCCTCTTTCAGGGATATACTCATTAGACCAAAAATTAGGAACGAGGCAGAACTGAGCAATATCATCAAACTACAGGATTTAATTGACATTTTTAGAACACTCCAACAAAAAACAGAATACATGTTCATTCCAAATGTTCATGGAACATTCACTAAGATAGACTATATATGCTGAGTCATAAAACAGCATTGACAAATAAAAGAAATGAAATCATACTCAGTATATTCTCTGACCATAAGAAATTAAACTAGAAGTCAGTAACAAAAATAGAACAGAAAAATATCTAAACACTTGAAAACTAAAAACACCCTTCTAAAAAACCCATGAGTCAAAGAGATAATCTCAAAGGAAAATATTTTAAACTGAACAAGGACGTAAATATAACAAATTAAAATTTGTGGGATGCAAACTAAAAGTACTTAGAGGGAAAAATATATGTAGCACTAAAGGCTTATATTTGAAAAGTAACATCGTGTACTAATTATCTGTATCCTTCCAAAATTCATATGTTGAAGCCCTAACCCAGTATAGCTTTATTTGGAACAGGCCTCTAAGGTACTAATTAAGGTTAAATGAGGTCACACCTATGAAGCCCTTATAAGATTAGTGCCCTTATAAGAAGAGACACCAAAGAACTTGTGCTTTCTCTCCGTGGGCACACATAAGAGGAGGTCATAATGAATACACAGCCACAGGGCAGCTGCCTACAATCCAAACGAAGAGGCCTCAGAATGAAACCTACATTGCTGGCACCTTGATCTTGGACTTCCCAGCCTCCAAACTGTGAGAAATAATTTTGTGTTTGTGCTATTTTGTTATGGTAGCCCAAGCTAACCAATATAAGCAGAAAGCTCTCTTATAATCTAACTTTCTACCTTAAGAAACTAAAAGAAGGAAAAATAAACTCAAAATAATAAGAATGAAGACAATAAAGAGCAGAAATCAATGAAATTGAAGACAGAAAAAAATCAATGACACTAAAAGCTAATTTTTTAAAAAGATCAATGAAAATGACAAATTTCTATCAAGAACAACAAAGAGAGAAAACACATAACAGAAATGAAAACCAATCACTACAGATCCTGCAGACATTAAAAAGATAATAAAGGAGTATTACCCACAATTCTAAACACATAAATTCAACTACGTACTTAGTTGAAATAGACAACTTACTTAAAAACCATAAATTTTCAAGGTACCCTAGATGAATTAGATAACTTGAATACTCCTGTAACTATTAAAGAAATCTACAGGCCTAGATATTTTCTCTGGTACATTTTAGCACACACAGAAGAAATAGTACCAATTCTATATAATTTCTTTAGAAAAATGGAAGAAATTTTATCTCTCTCTCCTTCTCCCTTCCTCTCTGAAATCAATACTTTCCAATTCATTTTAAGAGGACAACATTATTCTGATACTCAAACCAGGCAAAGATATTGTAAGAAAACTACAAATATCCTCACAAACAAAGATGCTAAATGTCTCAAAAAATATTAGCAGATCAAATCTAGTGATACATAAAAAAAGAAAAATACATTACAACCAAGAGGATTTTATTCCTAAGAATCAAAGCTGGTTCAGTTTTACAAAAGCTATCAATGTAATCCATCATACTGAGTCTAAAGAAGAAAAAAACACATGACCATTTCAAATGCTGCAGAGAAAGCATTTAACAAAATTCAAGGTTCACTTATAATAAAAACTCAACAAACTAGGAATAGAAGAAAACTTCCTCAGTCTGATATAACAAACCTACAGACTGATGCCTTCCTCCTAAGATCAGAAACAAGTGAAGGTTGTCCACTGTCACATTATGTTTCAACATCATAATGAAAGTCCCAGCCAATACAATAAGCCAAGAAAAAGAAATAAAAGACACACATATTTGCAAGGAAGAAATAAAAACTGCTTCTCTTCACAAACATAATTGTGTACATATAAAATACCAAGGGATCCACACACCAAACAAAACCCTTAGAAATAGTTTAGCAAGATCATAGGACATAAAGTAAACACTGCCCAAAAAATCCAATTTTCATATACTAGCAATGAATAAATGAAAACCAAAAATTAAAAAACAATACCATTTATGACTCATAATTAAATTATAAGTCAAAATTAAATACGTCAGTACAGACTTAACAAAATATGTACAAGATCTGTATACTAAAATCTACAAAACACTGAAGAAAGAAACCAAAGACCTAAATAAATAGGGGAACATACTGTTTTCATGGACTGGAAAACTCAACATAGTAAAGATGTCAGTTCTCCCTAATTGATCTATAGATTTAGTATAATTCCGTTCAAAATCCCAGCAGAATTTTTTAATAGACAGACAAAATAATTCTAATATTTATATGGAAAGGCAAAAAAGTAAAATAGCCAAAATAATTTTGAAAGATAAAGTTATAGGAGTCACAGTACCCAATTTTAAGACCTACTATAAAGTTACAGTATTCAAGGTAGTATAGAATTGAAGGGAAAGGACACAGATCAACAAAATAGAAAAAGAGAGTACAGAAATAGACCCATACAAATATACCAACTGATTTCTTATAATGGTACAAAGGCAATTTAATAGAGAAAGGACAGTCTTTTTAACAAACAGTATCAAAATCACTGGGCATCCAAAGGGAAAAATAAATGAATATCAATCAAAACCTTAAAACTTACACAAAAATTAATTCAAAATGGATTGATGGTCTGTTGTAAAACTATAAAATGTTTAGAAGAAAATAAAGCGGTAAATTTTTGTGACCTGGATTCTTAAGATACCAAAGACCAATCCATAAAAGAAAAAAAAATGACAAATTAGATTTTATCAAGATTAAAAACTTTGTTTGCAAAAGACACTGCTAAGGTAAAAAGACAAGCTACCAGCCCTAGCCGGTTTGGCTTAGTGGATAGAGCTTTGGCCTGCAGACTGAAGGGTCCCGGGTTCAATTCTAGTCAAGGGCATGTAACTTGGTTGTAGGCTCTTCCCCGGCCCTGGCCCTGGTCAGGGCACGTGCAGGAGGCAACCAGTCGATGTATTTCTCTCACATCGACGTTTCTCTCTGTCTTTCCCTCTCTCTTCCACTCTCTCTAAAATCAATGGAAAAATATCCCCAGGTGAGGATAAAAAAAAAGACAAACAACCAGATGGAATATATGTAAATTACATATCTAACAAATGACTAGTATCCAGAATATATAAAGAATTCTCAAAACTCAATGATAAGAAAATAACACAATTTAAAAATGAGCAAAAGATTTAAATATAAATACTGATAATCCTAGTGATGATATGGAGCAACTGGAATTCTCATAACACTGGAACTCTTATACATTGGTATATCCACACTCTGGATAAATTTGGCCTCCCTTCCCTGGCTGCTGGCTGCCGGCCAGGGCCTTCCTTTGTTTTGTGCCACGCCTTGGTGGTAAGTGCACATCATAGCAAGCGATCAAACTCCCGGTCTCCTGGTCTAACTCTGAGGGGACACTTTGCATATCAGCCTTTTATATATATAGAATAGAGGCCCAGTGCACGAAATTCGTGCATGGGTAGAGTCCCTAGACCTGGCTGGTGTTCAGGGCCAATTGGGGCCTTCTGGCTGCTAGCCGGGACCGTCTTCCCCCTGGCTGCCAGCTGCCGGCTGCCAGCCAGGGCCTTCCTTCCCCCAGCTGCCAGCTGGGGCCTTCCTTCATTCCATGCTGCCCCCTGGTGGTCAGTACACGTCATAGCAGATGGTTGAACTCCCGAGGAGACAATTTGCATATTAGGATATAAAGCAACAAAAAATAATCTGTTTCTCAGGTGTGTGATTACAGGTGATATATTTTTTTTAAATATATTTTTATTGATTTCAGAGAGGGAGAGGGAGAGGGAGAGGGAGAGGGAGAGAAAGAGGGAGAGGGAGAGGGAGAGGAAGAGGGAGAGGGAGAAATATAATCGATTGGCTGCCTCCTGCATGCCCCCTACTGGGGAACCAAGCCCACAACCCAGGCATGTGCCTTTGACCAGAATCGAACCTGGGACCTTTCTGTCCGCAGGCTGATGCTCTATCCACTGAGCCAAACCGGCTAGGGCTACAGGCGATATTTATTGTCTTCTCTATGTAGTTTTACTAACATGCATTTTCTAAAATACTTTTAATAACCATGGATTGCTTCTATAATAAGATATTTTAAAAATACTCATTCTTGTACTGAACTACATTAGCTAATAGATAACAATGAGGAAATTAATTGGGAATTTTAGGTCCTTCCATGCTTATTATATGAAGGCTTAAATGTGAACTTTACAACAAAACAAAATCTTCAAAATTGAACTTAGGCCCTGGACGGTTTCTATCTCTTTCTCTCTCCCTTCCTCTCTGAGGTCAACAAAAATATATTTTAAAAATTTAAACTTAGGGTTAACTAAGAAACTTAGTTATTCACTCAGAGAACTAGCATGTGTTCAGGTCCTCATATTGTGAGTGAAGCAACTCAGTAAGTTTTAAAATGGGCAGTATTATAATCTCAGTAAAAGTCCTCTAGTTCTTCTAGATTGAATCACAAAAAATGTTCAACCACAGCATCCCCAAATAAACACTAAGGAACTCTCTGGTTCCCACAATTTGTTTAACTAAAACAAGTTAAAATGTATGGATCCAGAGTTATCCTATATAATGAAGCGGTAATATGCAAATTGACCCTCACTCCATCATGCTGTCACAAGATGGCTGTGCCCACAGCAGAGGTAGGGTTCCTGTAACACAAGATGACTGGCCCACAGCGTAAGCGGGGTTCCCATAACGAGCGTGTAATGAGCAATCAGCAGGGACCTAAGGC
>NW_005871167.1:2246257-2297725 GCF_000147115.1 Myotis lucifugus | reverse complement strand
CCAGGCCCAAGGCGGGGAACCTGAGGCTGCGCCCCCCCCCCAGGCCATGCCCCCACCCTGGCGTTGGGCTAGGGTACCTGAGGCCGCACCCGCGACCAAGCGGGGCTTGACAAGGGACCTCAGGCCGTGACCCCACCTGGCGGGGCTTGAAGGGGGACCTCAGGCCGCACCCCCCCCACCCAGTGGGGCTTGACGGGGACCTCAGGCCATGCCCCCCATCCCAGGTCAGGGGACTGAGGCTGCACCCCCAACCCAGAGCCGGGCCGGGGTACCTGAGGCTGCACCTCTCTCCCAGCAGGGCTTGATGGGGGACCTGAGGCTGCACCCCCCTCCCAGCGGGGCTTGATGAGGGACCTGAGGCTGCGCCTTCTGCCCGGTGGGGCTTGACGAGGGTGGGGCCAGCCCGATTTGGATCTTGCCCAATGGGGGTGGGGCCGGCCAGGTCTGGGTATCGCACGATTTCAAGGTGCACACAGGTGGGGACTTGACTCTGGGTCCCACGGTGTGCCCCAGTCTCTGACAGGAAGAAGATTTTCATATACATTTTACTAATTTTCTTTCATCTCTGACACTTCTATTATAGAGAAAGGGCAAATAGCAATATTAAAATATTTCCTCTAATTAATTCCCTTTTAATGTGCATGAATTTCGTGCACCGGGCTACTAGTGCTATTATAAAAAAAAGAAACATTGTAAACAATTGAGGAAAACTGAATGAACATGATCTAGCTATTGAATGACACTAAGTATTATTGTTAGTTTTGTGAGCTATGAGTGACATGGTAGTCATTTTAAAAAGTCCTTATTAGTTACAGATGCATCCTGAATTGTTTACAGGTGAAATGATATATGTGGATTTGCTTTAAAATATTCCAACTTCAGTAACAACAACAAAAAATTGTATATGTGGATTGTGTTGAAACTGGGTATTGGATTTGTGGTGATTTGCTAGATTATTCCCTATTGCAGCAATTTTCAATCTTTTCTATTTCATGGCACACAAAAACTAATTACTAAAATATATTTTTTTGCTGATGTGACCAAAAATAGGTATAATTTTGATTCATTCACACTGGATGGTTACTATTGTGTTGCCTGTTGTCATTTTTTATTTGACAATCTAAGGGAAAAGAGATCAGTGCCCCTGACTAATAGTTAAGTATTGCATGTTTTAAAAACAGTGTGCCGCCCTGGCTACTGTGGCTTAGTTGGTTGAGCATCCTCTCGTCACCGGTTTGATTCTGGTCAGGGCACATATACAGGTTGGTTGTGGGTTCAATCCCTGGTCAATAGTGAGGCATAGCTCTCTCTCCCCCTCCCTTCCTTCCTCTCGTTCTCAGATCAATAAATAAAAATCGTGTACCATGGCACAGTGGTTGAAAATTGCTGTTCTATTTTATTTATGCTTAAATCCTCCATAAGAAAAACTTTGAAAAGAAAGTTACCAAGAGTGGGGAGAGTGAGGGTTTAGATAAGTTTCTAAGACTTTCCCATATCTGGATGGCAAATAAAACTATACCAAATGTCCAAAGAACAAAAATAAATAAAAAGAGATGCAGAACAGGAAGCTACTGATGCTGGTGCTGGTAAAATGTGCTTGTGTAATAAGATGTACTCTGAATCAAGTCATGATTAAGACTCAAAAAACCAATAGTGTTCATTCATATCAGACATAAAAGGAAGCAATAAGTAAGGTCTGTGAAAGGTGTATTGAGTGAGTATGTAGGATTTCTATAGCACACAGCAGATAAAGAATTCATAGATAAAGTATCAGTGGTTTATTTTAGCAAGACTTTCTACTTCTTTTCACTGAAAAATTTTCCTCGAGGTAAAACACAGGACTAACAGTGACTACTGTCAGGCTTTCTACTCAATAACCATGTAACTGGCAAACTAGTCTACCTCTTTGAATCTCATCTATAAAATGGGGATAAATGTACCTGCCTGACAAGATATTATAGAAATTAGAAACAAATCACTTACAGTACCTGGCACAAAGTATACAATTTAGTAAGTTGCAGCTAGTATTATTATTACTGGGCTTAACAGGGAAGAACATCCATTAGAGTCAATTTTTGAGTGGGAGGGCTTAGACCAGCGGTTCTCAACCTGTGGGTCGCGACCCTTTCACAGGGGTCGCCTAAGACCATCCTGCATATCAGATATTTACATTACGATTCATAACAGTAGCAACATTACAGTTATGAAGTAGCAACGAAAATAATTTTATGGTTGGGTCACAACATGAGGAACTGTATTTAAAGGGCCAGAAGGTTAAGAACCACTGGCTTAGACAAAAGCAGTAACACACACACACACATGAGGTGTAAGAAGTAGGAAGAAAGACATACTAGCCTAAATTTAGCAATGTGACTGTGTAGGACCCAGAAAATTTAAGGACTAACCATTATTAAAAAGAGCTCAAGGTGAGCCCTGGCTGGGGTTGCTCAGTGGATAGAATGTTGGTCCGTGAGCTCACATGTTCGATTTCCAGCCATGCTAAGAATTGTGTAGTGGTATCTTGGGGTTTTAATTTGCATTTCCCTATGACTGATAATTACCACCCTTTTATGTTTATTTGCCAACTCCATATCTTCTTTAGCAAAGTGTCTTGTCCACTTTAAAATTAGGTTGTCTTCTTATTTTGGAATTATGAGAGTTCTTCATTTATCCCACAGTTTCTTAAACTTATATTTTCTACCAATTTATGACTTGTCTTTTCATTTTTCTCTACAGTGTTTTTAAAAGAGAAATACTATTTTGATGTAATCAAAATATTCATTTTTTAAAATATTTTTTGTGTTTAGCTAGTGAAATCTTTGCCTTATCTATGATGACAATGATATTCTCAGATGTTTTCTTGTAGAAATTAATAATTTTAGCCCTTTACCTATAAGACTATAATCAATTTTGGTAATTTTTTGTTGGTGTAAAGTTGGAATTTTTTGTTGTTTTTTTTTTGAAGAACAGAATTTGCTACCCAAATTATGCACTTTGGCATAAGGTTTATTTTGAACAGAAGGAAACTAAAAGCAGAAAAACTCTCTGCCCTCCCTGTATTTGCCAAAGAGAAGGACATAAATTTACAAAGGTATTCTACTCCCCCTTTTTAAAAAACTTTTAAAATATATATATCTTTACTGATTTCAGAGAGGAAGGGAGAGGGAGAGAGAGATAAAAACATCAATGATGAGAGGGAATCATTGATTGGCTGCCTCCTGCATATCCCTTACTGGTGATTGAGCCTGCAACCCTGGCATGTGCCCTTTACCAGAATTGAACCCAGGACCCTTCAGTCCGCAGGCCGACACTCTCTATCCACTTGGCCAAACCAGCTAAGCCAAGCATGTCAAATTCAGCCTGCGGGCCACATGCAGCCCACAACGAGTATTTTTGCAGCCCAGCCAATATAACGGTATGTAAGAAACATTTTAATAAAGATTTCATAACTTCATTTTTAAAATATCCTGTTATACATAATTATTAATAACGAACTACAATATTCACTAATGACTGATTACTATAACCGTGTTACATTCATTTCCCTTACGCGCCTTACCCGCAGGTGCACCACTTCTCTCCAGTAATACTAGCAGCGAATATTTTAGCAGCCGATTGCCACGTCATTAGTCTTGAACTGACTTGTTTGGTGTGCACACCAGGAAATATTTTGATTTCGGAGAACAAGAAAAATAGGTTTATTTGCGTTACGCTTATTAATTTGTGCAGTTATTCAGTGTCTGGTAAGTTAATGTTCAAGAAAAAATATTAACTTTTATTAAAATGTTTTGTTATTTTATGTTAACAATTACTCCTTTATTTCAGCCCTTTGTATTCAGCATGTCTCTATCAAAATAAACCTACATTTCTATAAAAATTTAAGCTTTTGTTTTTTGCAGCCCACATAAACTTAAACGTTGTTTATTTGGCCCGTGTTAGCCTTTGAGTTTGACATGCTTGGGCTAAGCTATTCTTCTTTTGAGATAATTGTTTTCTTTTTTAGTCTATTAATACAGTGTATTACATTGTTTGAATTTTTAATGCTGGGGTAAACCCTACTTTGGGTTTTTGACCCTTTTATATATTGTTGGCTTCAGGTTATTAAACATTTTAAAGGATTTTGCATCTATGTTCAAATGGGTATTGGTCTGTAGTTTTCTCGTGTCTTTGTCTGGTTTTGGTATCAGAGTAAGGTTGGGCTCATAAAATGAGTTGGAAAGTGTTCCCACTTCTTCTAAAGTTTTTCAAAAGCTTATATAGAAATGGTATATAAATTTTTCCTTAAATTGCTGGTAAACTTCAGCAGTAAAACTTCTGGAGTTTCCCTTGTGGTAAAGTTGTAAACTACAGTCCAATTTCTCCAATAGATACAGACCAGTGGTTCCCAATGTGGGGCAGACAATTTGAGAATGAGTAATTAACTAATTTTTTGCATTCCTTATGGTTCTAGGGGCCTCATATACAGTATATAAATATATAGTGTGACATATTTATGCATTTCAGTTCTTTATTATTTGCTTTGAAAATTTATTTGCTATTTCTCATATCACTTCATATTATTATTATTTTTAAAAATTTCTTAGTGATTTCTCCCTCAGTACTTCACCTGTCCATTCGTTCTTTTATTTTTCTCTTTCATGGATGCCATGTTCTTTGGAAGCTTGTTTAGACCAAGTTAATGGCCTTTTAGATTTCCTCCACGTGAATAGGAGTTCGCTTTTTGAATAATAAGAATTATTTGTCACAGGGCGGGCATCAGGATTTTAGAGCTGCTTAGGTGGGGCATGGCCAAAAAGAGATTGGAAACCACTGATACAGACCTATTTGGGTTACCTGTTCCTCCCCCCACCCCTACCTCCTTTTTTTTTGTTTGTTTGTTTTTTTTGTTAATCCTTATCGGGAGATATTTTTTCTTTTTTTTCTTTTTTTTTTTTTAGAGAGAGTGAAAGGGAAGGGGGGAGGGGGAGAGAGACCGAGACAAAGATGTTAGAGAGACAAATCAATTGTTTGCCTCCTGCACACCCTGACTAGGGCTGGGGATTGAGCCTGCATCCGAGGTACATGCTCTTGACCTGGAATTGAACCTGCGACCCTTGGTGCACCCGGGGCTGAAGCTCTAACTACTGAGAAACACTGGCCAGGGCTCTGCTACTTTTTATTGAGCTTTAACAGTTTGTCTTTCAAGAAACGTGTCCATTTAATGTAAACTGTCAAATGTACTGATGTAGAATGATTTGAGGTATTCAATATCTTTATAATGGCTGTAGAATAATTAAGTAATGTCCCATCTCTCATTCCTGATACTGGTTATGTGTTCTCTCTTCCTTCTCTAAGTCTGGCTAAAAGTTTAGCAATTTTGTTCATTATTTTAAAGAACCAACTTTTGGTTTAGTTGATAATCTGTATTGCTTTTCTGCTTTTTATTTCAATGATTTTTGCTCTGATCTTTACAAATTCCTTTTCTCTACTTACATGAAGTTTGCTTTTCTTTTTCTAGTTTCTTATAGTAGAAGCTTAGGTCAATGATTTTAGATCTTTCTCTTTTCTAAAATAACATTTTGGTGCTATAAATTTCCTCTCAGGTACTGCATTAATTGCATCCCACAAATTTTGCTATGTCATTTCTCATTTTCATTTTTCTAAAAACCCTTTCTAATTTCCCTTATTCTTCTTTGAACCATGTATAATTCAGAGCATTTAATTTCCAAATATCTGGGAATTTTCCCAATATACTAATATTTCTGTTACTGGTTTCTAAATTAATCCCTTTGTGATAAAAGAACATACTTTGTATATTTATTTTTTTAAATATATTTTTGATTTCCGAGAGGAAGGGAGAGAGAGATAGAAACATCAATGACAGAGAATCATTGATTGGCTGCCTCCTGCACGCCCACTACCGGGGATCAAGCTGCAACCCAGGCATGTGCCCTTGACCGGAATCGAACTCAGGACCCTTCAGTCCACAGGCCATTGCTCTATCCACTGAGCCAAACCAGCTAGGGCTATACTTTGTATATTTAAATCCAAAATTTATTGAAATTTCTTTTATGGCCCAGGATATGGTCTATCTTGATAAATATTCTACTAATATTAGAAAAGAATATGTATCATGCTGTTGTTGGGTAGAGCAGTCTGTAAATGTCAAATAGGTCAAGTTATTTACTGATTTTTTTGTCTAATTTTTATTTACTAATTTATTTATTGCTGTTCTGGTGTATCAATTTTTTTAAAATCTTTATTGTTAAAAGTATTACATAGGTCCTCCTTCTTCCCCCAGTAGCCTCTTCCAGCCCACTCTCTTCCCCTTACCCCCGCCCCGCCCCTCGGTCTAATTTTTATATCAATTATTGAGAGAAAAGTGTTGAAATCTACAATTCCAATGGTGGAAGTCTTTATTTCTCCTTTGCATTTTATTTATGCTTCATGTATTTTATTATTATTTTTTAATCCTTGCCTGAGGATATTTTTCTCATTGCTTTTTAGAGAGTGGGAACGGAAGAGAAACACTGATGAGAGAGAGACACATTGGTCGGTTGCCTCCTGCTTGAGCCTTGACCAGGCTGGGGATGGAACCTGCAACTCAGGTACGTGCCCTTGACCAGGAATCAAATCGGCACCCTTAGGTGCACAGGCTGACACTCTTAACCACTGAGCAACCCGGAGCAATTTGATAATTTCCACCTATTAACTGTAGTGTTTAGGCCATTTCGAATTTAATGTGATTATTGATATGGTTGGATTTAAACCAACCATCTTGCTCTTTGTTTTCTATTTGTCCAATTAATTCATCTTCTCTTTTCTGGATGTCTTTTGGATTAATTAAGCACTTTTATGATTCATTTTTACCTCCTTTAGTGAATTATTAACTATTAGAGGCCCGATGCATGAAATTTGTGCAAGGGGCTCGGCCCTCGCAGCCCTGGCTTCATCCAAAAGGTTGTCTAGAAGGTCATCCAGCTGTCCGATCTAATTAGCATATTACACTTTTATTATTATAGATACCTCTTTGCTTTTCTTTCTAATGTGGTTTCTTTAGGATTTAGGGTATACATCTTTAACTTATCACAATCTACCTTCAAGTAATATACTACTTCTCATATAAGAACCTTTGAACAATATACTTCTATTTCACCTCTCCCAACCTTTTGGGCAATTGCTGTCATACATTTTATTTCTACACATTATAAATCCCACAATACAGTTTTATTTTAAAGTCAATTATCTTTCATGGCTTTTAAAAAAACTATAAAATGTTTTCTGTATCTATGTCTTGTTTCTGTTCTGCTTGTCCATTTATTTTGTTTTTAAGATTTCACATATAAGTGAAATCATCTGGATTTGGCTTTCTCCATAGGACTTACTTCACTCAGCACAATACCCTCTTGGTCCATCCATGTGTTGCAGATGGCAAGATTTCATTTATGGCTGAGTCGTATTACATTGTATACATGCACCACGTCTTTATCCATTCATCTACTGATGGGCACTTAGGTTGCTTCCATAGCTTGGCTATTGTAAATAATGCTGCAATGAATATATGTCTTTTCGATTTAGTGTTTTGGGTTTCTTCAGATAAATACCAGGAAGTGGAATTGCTGGATCCTTGTCTCGTTATCCCCTTTGGGTTTGTGTGTGTTTTTAATCCTCACCAGAGGATCTTTTTCCATGGATTTTTAGGGAGAGTGGAAGAGAGGGAAAAACAGAAAAAAAACATCAATGTGAGAGAAACACATTGATTGGTTGCCTCCTGCACGAGCCCTGACCAGGGCCTGGGCCAGGGAGAAGCCTGCAACCAAGGTACATGCCCTTGACTGGAATCGAACCTGGGACCCTTCGGTCCACAGGCCAACACTCTATCCACTGAGCAAAACCAGCTAGGACTATCCCCTTTGTTTTAAAGTCCATTTAGTCTGGTATAAGTATTGCTACCCCAGCTTTTTTTTTTTCATTTCTATTTTCAAGAAATATTTTTTCCATCCATTCACTTTCAGTTTGTGTGTGTTTTTTTTACCTGAAGTGAGTCTCTTATAGACAGCATATGTAAGGGTCATGTGGCGGGTTTTTTTGTTATGTTTGACATTGTTTTTTTGTTGTTAATCCTCACCCAAGGATATTTTCCCATTGGTATTTAGAGAGAGTAGAAGGGAGGGGGAAAGACAGAGAGAAAAACATTAATGTGAGAGAGACACATCAATTGGTTGCCTCCTGCAAGCATTCAGACAAGGGCTGGGAATCAAGCCTGCAACTGAGGTATGTGCCCTGAACTGGTATCGAACCCAGGACCCTTCAGTCTAGGAGCCAATGCTCTATCCGGTAAGCCAAACTGGCTAGGGTATAAGAGTTTTGTTTTATTATCCATTCAGCCACCATATGTCTTTTGATTGGACCATTTAATCTATTTGCATTTAAAGTAATTGTTAATAGATATGTATTTATTACCATTTTATTATTCCTATTTTTGATCATTTAAAAAACTTTTTAAAATTCTCACCCAAGGATATGTTTATTTATTTTTAGAGAGAGGGAGGGATGGAGAGAGACAGACAGAGAGAGACACTGATTATCTCCTGTATGACCTCTACCAGGGATTAAACCTAGAACCTGGGTATGTGTCCTGATTAGGAATCAAACCCACAACTTTACAGTGTACAGATGACGCTCTAACCAACTGGGCCACACCAGCCAGGGTTTTGATCCTTTTTTTTCCTTCTTCAGGACCCTTTAACATTTCTTGTAATGCTGGTTTGATGGTGATAAACTCTTTTAGTTTTTTGTCTGGGAAGCTCTTTATCTGTTCTTCAATTCTAAATGATAGCTTTGCTGGGCAGAGTGATCTTAGTTGTAGATCCTTGCTTTTCTTTCTTTTTTAAAAATATTTTTTTACTGATTTCAGAAAGGGAGAGGGAGAGAGACAGAAACATCAATGATGAGAGAGAATCACTGACTGGCTGCCTTCTGCATGTCCTCCATTGAGGACAGAGCCAGACATGTGCCCCAACTGGGAACTAAACCGCGACCTCCTGGTTCATAGGTCGACGCTCAACTACTGAGCCACGCAGGCCAGGCTAGGTCCTTGCTTTACATTACTTTGAGTATTCCGTGCCAATTCCTTCTGGCAGCCATCAGCCTGGCTTGTGACTGAGCAGAGCTCCCCCATGTGGGAGCGCACTGACCACCAGTGGGCAGCTCCTGCATTGAGCATCTGCCCCCTGGTGGTCAGTGTGTGTCATAGTGACCAGTCATTCCCAGTCTTTCTGCTGTTAGGGTTAGTTTGCATATTACCCTTTACCATATAGGATAGAGGCCTGGTGCACGGGTGGGGGCCGACTGGTTTGCCCTGAAGGGTGTCCCGGATCAGGGTGGGTGCCTGTCCAGCCTAGGTGAGGGGCTGATGGCTGTTTGCAGCTGGTCACACCTCCTTCAGGGTGGGGGTCCCCACTGGGGTGCCTGGCCAGTCTGGGTGAGGGGCTGAGGGCTGTTTGTAGCTGGTCACACCCCCTTCAGGGTGGGGGTCCCCACTGGGGTGCCTGGCCAGTCTGGGTGAGGGGCTGAGGGCCGTTTTCAGGCTGGCCTGCGACTGAAGCTCCCAGCCTCTCCTTTTTTTCTTTTTTTTTTTATTCTGAGATTTATTTACCTTCTATAATTGAAACTCTGCCTTCACTGGCGCTCCCAGCTCTGAGGCCGCCGCCAGCTGAAAGCAGGTATCTGGGGTTTGTTTAGCTTCTATAATTGAAACATTGTTGCTTTTGGAGCTCAGAGCCAGGCCGCAGCAGGCGGGGAACCTTGGCTTCCTCCATCACTGGAGCAAGCAAGCCTCATGTTCGCTTCAGCTGCGTGGCTGCCAGCCGCCATCTTTTTTGGCAGTTAATTTGCATATCTCGCTGATTAGCCAATGGGAAGTGTAGCGGAGGTACGGTTAATTACCCTTTTTGTCTTTTATTAGATAGGATTATTGTTGATAGTATTACAGATTTACAGATGTCTCCCATTCCCCCCCTCCCCGCAACTTTACCCTCCTTGTCCCAGACCCTACCCACCCCGGGTCTTCAACATCCTATTGCCCGTGTCCATGGGTTACGCATATCTATATATATAAAAGGCTAATATGCAAAGTGTCCCCTCAGAGTTCGACTGAGAGACCAGGAGTTTGATTGCTTGCTATGACATGCGCTAACCACCAGGGGGTGGGGCACAACAAAGGAAGACCCAGCAACCGGGGAAAGAAGGCCAGGGCCGGCAGCTGGCAGCCGGAAAATGGAGGCCCCAGACAGCAGCTGGAAGGCCCCGATCGGCCCTGATAGCCGGCCAGGCCTAGGGACCCTACCCATGCACGAATTTTGTGCACCAAGCCTCTAGTAAATATATAAGTTCTTTGGTTTATCTCTTCTTGTTCCTCTATCCCTACATCAAGGTATGTCAGTCTGTTCCATGCCTCCATGCTTCGGGTCTTATTTTGGTCAATTCATTTTGTTCATTAGATTCCACAAATAAGTGAGATCATGTGATATTTGTCTTTCTCCGATTGGCTTATTTTACTTAGCATAATATTTTCCAGGTCCATCCATGTTGTCCTAAAGAGTAAGAAAGCCCTCTTTTTTATAGCTGTATAGTATTCCATTGTATAAATGTTCCACAGCTTTTTTACCCATTCATCTATATTGATGAGCACTTCCAAATCTTAGCTATTATAAATAACGCTGTTATGAACATAGGTGTGCATATATTCTTTCTGACTGGTGTTTCAGCATTTTTAGGATATATTCCCACAAGTGGATGAGCTGACAGTTTAATGGGAGCTCCCTTGTAGGTAACTACTTTTCTCTTGCTGCTCTTAAGATTATCTTTGTTATTTATTTTTCCATTGATTTTTAAACAGAGTGTAAGGGAGGGAGAGAAACAGCGAGAGAGAAACATCAATGTGAGAGAGACATATTGACTGGTTGCCTGCCCCCATGTGACTGAGCCTATAACCTAGGTATGTGCCCTTGACCAGAATTGAACCCGGGATCATTCAGTCCGCAGGCCATTGCTCTATCCACTGAACCAAACTGGCTAGGGTGATTCTCTTTGTTTTTAAACTTTGGCATTTTAATTATGATGTGGGCCCTAACCAGTTGGCTCAGTGGATAGAGCATCGGCCTGCGGACTGAAAGGTCCCAGGTTCAATTCTGGTCAAGGGCATGTACCTTGGTTGCGGGCACATCCCCAGTAGGAGGTGTGCAGAAGGCAGTTGATCCATGGATGTTTCTCTCATCAATGTTTTTAACTCTCTATCCCTCCCTTCTCTGTAAAAAAATCAATAAAATATATATTTTTTAAAAATTATGATGTGGGCCTCTTTGGGTTCATTGTTTGGGACTTTGAGTCCAGACTGGTATATCAATTTCCTTCACCAGGTTAGGGAAATTTTCCGTCATTATTTTTTCACATGAGTTTTCAATTCCTTGTTCTCTCTCGTCTCCTTTTTGCACCCCCATAATGCGAATGTTGGCATGCTTAAAGTTGTCCCAGAGGCTCCTTATGATAGCCTCAATTTTTTAAATTCTTTTGTTGCTGTTGTTTGGATTAGTGTTTTCTAATTCCTTATCCTCTAAATCCATTGATTTGTTCCTCTGCTTCTACTCTACTATTGATTCCCTGTACTGTATTCTTCATTTCAGTTTGTGTATTCTTCATTTCTGACTTGCTTTTTTTAATGTTTTCTATCTCCATTTTTATGTTTCCCATCTCTTTGTTGAAGTTCTCACTAAATTCATCTACTCTTTCTCTAAGTTCACTGAGCATCCTTATAAGCAATGTTTTGAACTCTGCATCTGGTAAATTGCTTGTCTTCATTTTGTTAGTTATTTTTCTGGATTTTTCTTCTTTCATTTGGGACCTGTTTCTTTGTCTCCTGATTTTGACTGCCTCCCTGTGTTTGTTTCTATGTATTAGGTAGAGCTGCTACTTCTCCTGGTCTTGTTAGAGTGGCCTTATGTAGGTGTCCTGTAGGGCCCAGTGGCACTCAAGCTAGGCACTCCAGGTGTGCCCCCTGCCCCATTTGGGCCATGTACACCCACCTGTTATAATTGAGCCTTGATTGCTGTTGACACATCAATGGGAGGGATTTACCCCCCAGGCCAAATGGCTATGAGGACTGGCCACCACTAACATGGAGGATTTATTGTGCAGCAGCTGACTCCATGGAACAGGACTTGATTCAATGGGGCATTAGTGCCTGTTGAGTCTGCACCTTGAGTGTGTCACTCATGGAAGTGATTAGGTAATGCTTTAATGTGATCTGAAGCTGTCCACCAGGTGCACTGGCTCTGGGGCCTCCTGGGAGATACAGGCCAATTTCAGCCTCTGCTTGTGCCCTGGCCAGGCCCACCTGGCATGAGCTACAGAGATCTGAAAATCACTGCTACTTGTGTTGGGCTTGAACATTGCTGGAGAGAGGCCAAGCTGTGAAGCGGGCCAGGCCTGGGGCCACTTAGCAAGAGGTATGTGGGCACACTGAGGCCAGATTCGGCTTAAGAGATTTTAGAAAAGTCTGAAGCATGAGCCAAGACAGGCCATTTGTATGGGAAAGCCACTAGAAACAGCTTAGGTGGACCTTAAAGTTGGGTGAGACAGCATCTTATGACCAGAGCAGGCCAAAGAGTGTTACCCAGGTTGATGAAGATTCAGATATGGCACCCTCCTGCTGGCTCTGTTGGGGCAGGGCTCAGAAAAGGAACAACGAAAGTAGACCACCAACTTAAACCATACACAAAAATAAACTCAAAATGGATAAAGGACTTAAACGTAAGACAGAAAACCATAAAAATCTTAGAGGAATCCACAGGGAGCAAAATCTCAGACATATGCCAAAGCAATATCTTCATGTAATACCTTAATCCAGTGATGGCGAACCTATGACACACGTGTCAGACGTGACACTCGAACTCATTTTTTTGGTTGATTTTTCTTTGTTAAATGGCATTTAAATATATAAAATAAATATCAAAAATATAAGTCTTTGTTTTACTATGGTTGCAAATATCAAAAAATTTCTATATCCAAGCATATCCAAGTAAGATCATGCATGAGATCTTTAAGAGGAATGTCTGGAACTCTGGCAGCCCTCCATTTCATTCAGCCACTATCCCTGCTGGTTTCTCCAGCCAGAGTTATGAGGTCTCTTCCTGGCACTGGAACTCTGGGCTTGGGGTGAGGAGCTGGCACCCCTTACTCCTCAGGGAAGACCTCTGCAGCTGAGATATCCCTCCCAATTTTTAACCACCATACATGGGTGTGGGATCAGCCTGTTCCAAGTCTCTCCCTGTCCTACCAGTCTTGACATGGCTTCTTCATATCCTTATTTTTGGACTTCTGTTTAGCTACATTTAAGGCAGTTCTGAATGATAGTTTTTTCTGTAATTTAGTTGTAATTTTGATCTGGTTGTAGGGGGATGTGAGTACCACATTTACATACTCTGCCATTTCTCCTATATATTTTTTAAAGGCTTTATTTCATCTTCATTATTTTTATTGTGATAAAATTCATATACCATACAATTCACCCATTTAAAGCACATAATTTGTCCTAGCCGGTTTGGCTCAGAGCATAGAGCTTCAGCATGCAGACTAAAGGGTCCCAGGTTCAATTCTGGTCAAGGGCACATGCCCGGGTTATGGGCTTGATCCTCAGTAGGGGGCATGCAGGAGGCAGCCGATCAATGAATCTTTCTCATCTTGATGTGTCTATCTCTCTCTCCCTTCCCCTTCCTCTCTGAAAGCAACAAAAATATATTTTTAAAAAATAATAATAAAGCACATAATTTAATGGCTTTTAGTATATTCAGAGTTGTTCTTCCATCAGCTAAATCAACTTTAGATAATTTTTCATGTCACCCCAAAAAGAAACCCTATACCCATTAGCAATAACCCCATTTTTTCCCAATCCTCAGCCCTAAGCAAACATGACCCCAGACATTTGCCCATTCTACATATTTTCCTCTTCAATTTTGAAAGGTATTTTCACTGCATATACAGTTTTAGGTTTATAAGGGTTTTTTTCATTTAGTACTTTCCTCTGTGCATATATGCCCCTGGTGTTCCTTTGTGTATCCAAACTGCCTCATCTTATAAGGACACACTTAGACTGGATTTGGGTCCACCCTAACAGCCTAATTTTAACTTAATCAACTCTTTAAAAGCTTTTTCTTCAAATATAGTCACATTATGAGGTACTGGGGCTTAGCCTCAACATACAAATTTTGGGGGACATAATTCAGCCTATATATAACACCTCTGTATATAATGTGTGTGTATGTGTTGCTTGACTGCTTTGAATACTTTCTTTTCACTAGTTTGAAACAACTTGAGATATGCCTTGCCCAGATGGCTTGGCTCAGTGGTTGAGCATCGACCTATGAACCAGGAGGACACGGTTCAATTCCCGTTCAGGGCACATGTCCAGGTTGTAGGCTCGATCCCCAATGTGGGACATGCAGGAGGCAGCCAATTAATTATTTTCTCTCATCACTGTTTCTCCCTCTCTCTCTCCCTCTCCCTTCTTCTCTGAAATCAATAAAAATATAGTAAAAAAAAAGATGTGCCTTGGTATAGCTCTCTTTATGATTTTTCTGTTTTGGGTTCTCATGAATTCAAGCACCTCAAAGATCTCATAAAAAGCTATACCAAAGCTATCATAATCAAACTGCTTGAAAATCAAAGATGAAGAGAAAATCTTCAATGAACTTTTTCAATCTGTGAGTTTATAGTTTTCATTAAGTTTAGAGAACATGCTATCATTACTTCATCAAGTATTTTATTGCCAGCCCCACATTCCTGAGACTCCAATTATACATATTTTTAAAAATATATATATACTAGAGGCCCGGTGCACAAAAATTTGTGCACTGGCAGGGGAGGAGGGGTGTCCCTCAGCCCCACTTGTGCCCTCTCACAGTCTGGGACCCCTCGGGAGATAACCACCTGCTGGCTTAGGCCCACTCCCCTGGTGGCAGATGGCAGGCCCGATCCCTCGGTGCCTGCCCCGCTTCCCTGGGTCACGCACACGGCAGGGCTGATCCGGGGGTTGGGGCGCCGCCCCAGGTCGGGTCGCACACAGGACGTCCGGGCGGGCCGGCCGATCGCTGCTGCCCTGCCCGGCTGCCCTGGGTCACAGATAGCAGGCCTGGATGGCGGCAGGACAGGCGGGATGGCGCTGTCCCGCCCCACTGCCCCGGGTCACAAATAGCAGGCCCAGATGGCGGTGGGGCAGGCGGGATGGCGCTGTCCCGCCCTGCCTGCAGTATGCAAATTAGTCGCCATCTTTGTTGTCGGTTAATTTGCATATCACACTGATTAGCCAATGGGAGGTGTAGCGAAGGTACGGTCAATTACCATGTTTGTCTATTATTAGATAGGATATGTTTTTATTGATTTGAGAGAGAGAGAGAGAAGAAGGGAGAGGGAGAGAGACAGAAACATCAATGTGAGAAACATCGATCCGCTGACTCCTACGCTAAGGAGAGAGGCCTCAAAATTAAAACAGTGACCTTTTGATGCATGGGACGACACTCAACCAACTGAGCCACACCGGCCAGGGCTACATGGTATTCTTAGACTGCCTGATGTTCCACTGCTCATTCATCATTCATTTATCACCATATAATTATACTTTTTATTGTTTTCTTATGTTTTATTTTGGATGTTTCTATTGCTACCTTCAAGTTCATTAATTTTTTTCTTCTGTAATGCCTATCTACTGTTAATCCTACCATCTTTTTCATTTCAGAAGTTGTAATTTTCATTTTTAGAAGTTTTTCTCCTCAATATACACTGTATTCTTTGCTTCTTTGTATACCTGATAATTTGTGATTGGATGTCAAATGTTGTAAATTTTGTATTATTTGCTGGAGTTTTTAAATTTTTTCTTTAATTTTGAACTTTGTTTTAGGAATTAGTGACTTGGAAACAACTTAATCCTTGTAAGGCTTGCTTTTATGCTTTGTTAGGTAAATCCTTTAGACCAGGGCTAATTTGACACCATTATTGAAGCAATATCCTTCTAAGGACTCAACAATGCCCCAGGTGAGAGGGTACTTCTATTCTAGCTAGTGGAAACACAACATATGTATGGTCCTGTATAACAGGGACTGTTTTATCTAATGCTTTCTAGTGGTCCTTTTCTGGCCTTGGGTTAATTTTGTCACTAATCATGAACTGATTATCACTCAGCTAAAGAATCTAAGGCACTAAAGTCCAATACAACTTTCTGTGATGATGGAATTGTGGCTGTTGAGCATTGGAAATGTGGTTAGGGCAACTCAGAAAACAAATTTTTATTTAAATATCTACATATGTTTAGCAGCTACTGTACTAGACAGTGCAAGTTTAGTGGAAACCTCTTTCTCTCTCTGTGCAAAACTTCTCTCAAATACTCTACCCACAAATTCTAGCTGCTTTAACTTTCTGAACTTTTACCTGTCTCACCTCAAGAGACTGCCAGCTCTATTTGGGTATCCCTTCTCATCCTAGGTGCTACAGCCTAGAAACGTTCTTCAGGACAAAAGGTAGGGCCATCATAGGGTTCAACTTCTTTATTTCACTTCTCTCAGGTATCCCTGTTCTATGCTACCCCTTGTCCAATGTCTAAAACAGCTTTTAAAATATACTTTGTCCTGTTACTTAAGGGAGGAGCATAAATCAACTTGTTACTCAACCATGACTAGAACTTAACCTCCCTTCCATTGAGTTTTTAACATTCAATTATTATATACTAGGGGCCCAGTGCACAAATTCATGCACCTTGAAAGGAACTGTGGGCCGCGCTGCGGTGGGCACAGGGATGGGTCTTGGCCCCGCCAGGCCCCTCCCACCACGGCCCCCAGTCCTGTCTGCTGGCAGCCCCGCTCCCGCTGCCGCCCGCATGCTGACAGCGCCAGCCCCGCTCGCACCCGCTAACAGCGCAGAGCAATTGGGGCTGGCACTAGCTGCGGGTGCAAGTGGAGCCAGCGCTGGCAGCAGGTGCGAGTGGGGCCATCGCCAGGCGGGTGCGAGAGGCAGCTGCCGCCCCGATCACCCCTCAGGAGCAGGAGGAGGTGGAGAAGCCCTGAGGGGCAATCGGAACCGGCAGCTGCCGCTGATGGCACCAAGAGATTGGGGGTGGCGCCGAGCACTGGCAGTGGGTGCAAGTGGGGCCGGCGCCGGCAACAGGTGCGAGCACCGGGCAGGACCACGGCGCACAGGAGCAAAGAATTTTCAGTAACTACCAGAGGCTCACCCCAATGACAGCAACCGGCGACCCACCCTGCTCTGGTGCCCCCGCTCACCTGCTCCACCATCCCACCGCAACCACAGTCGACGCTTGCCATGTTCCATGCTCTGCTGCCTGCTGCTGACGCCCACCATGTTCCGTGTGCCCCCCCCCCCCAGTTGTTCAGTTCTGCTGTTTGGTCTATTTGCATATTAGGGTTTTATATATATAGATTTTTATTTATAAAATATTTTCCTTATTTTACAACCCAACCAGTCTTGCTTTATTCTCGTTTCTTATTCATAGTTTTTATTCACTCTTCTATTTCATTAAATATACTTATTTTATATTCTACATCAAATAATTTCAATATCTGAAGTTTCTGTGAGTCTGGATCAGTTGTTCCTGCTGAGGCTTGTTCACAGTGACTTGTTTACTTGTGACATTATTATTATTAGCTCATAATTATTGGCAATCTATTTTTGGGAATTCTTTGAAGCTATGTTTTTTTTAAAAATATATTTTATTGATTTTTCACAGAGAGGAAGGGAGAGAGAGAGAGAGCCAGAAACATCAACGAGAGAGAAACATCGATCAGCCGCCTCCCGCACATCTCCCACTGGGGATATGCCCGCAACCAAGGCACATGCCCTTGACCAGAATCGAACCTGGGACCCCTCAGTCCGCAGGCCAACGCTCCATCCACTGAGCCAAACCGGTTTCGGCTGAAGCTATGTTTAAGGTATGTTACACCATGGATGATATGAGTTGGCTTCTCTCAGGGGCCTGGTAACTCTATCAACTTGGATCTACTTTTTTATTTTTATTTATTTTTATCTTTAATTTCTTTATTGGTTAAGGTATTACAAATGTGTCCTCATCCCCCCATTAACCCCCAACTTCCCCCCCACCCACTCATGCTCTCATCCCCCTGTTGTCCGTGTCCATTGGTTTGGCTTATATGAATATATACAAGTCCTTTAGTTGATCTCTTCCCCTTACCCCCACCCTCCCCTACTTTCCCTCTGGGGATTGATAGTCTGATCGCTGTTTCTCTGTCTTTGGATCTGTCCCTGTTCATCAGTCTATGTTGTTCTCTATATTCCACAAATGAGTGAGATCATGTGGTATTTATCTTTCTCTGACTGGCTTATTTCACTTAGCATAATGCTCTCCAGTTCCATCCATGCTGTTCCAAATGGCAAGAGTTACTTCTTTTTTACCGCAGCATAGTATTCCATTGTGTAGATGTACCACAGTTTTCTAATCCACTCATCTGCTGATGGGCACTTAGGCTGTTTCCATATCTTAGATATTTAAATTGTGCTGCTCTGAACATAGGGGTGCATATATCCTTTCTGATTGGTGTTTCTGGCTTCTTGGGATATATTCCTAGAAGTGGGATCACTGGGTCAAATGGGAGTTCCATTTTTAGTTTTTTGAGGAAACTCCATACTGTTCTCCACAGTGGCTGCACCAGTCTGCATTCCCACCAGCAGTGCAGAAGGGTTCCTTTTTCTCCACATCCTCTCCAACACTTGCTGTTCGTTGATTTGTTGATGATAGCCATTCTGGCGGGTGTGAGATGATACCGCATTGTCATTTTGATTTGCATCTCTCGTATAATTAGTGACTTTGAGCATGTTTTCATATGTCTTTCGGCCTTCTGTATGTCCTCTTTCGAAAAGTGTCTATCTAGGTCCATTGCCCATTTTTTGATTGGATTGTTTATCTTCTTATTTTTAAGTTGCATGAGTTCCCTATAAATGTTGGAGATTAAACCCTTATCGGTGATATCATTGGCAAATATGTTCTCCCATGCAGTGGGCCTACTTGTTGTTTTGTTGATAGTTTCCTTTGCTGTGCAAAAGCTTTTTATTTTGATGTAGTCCCATTTGTTTATTTTCTCTTTAGTTTCCATTGCCCTAGGAGCAGTATCAGAGAAGAAATTCCTTCAGCATATATTTGCGATTTCGCTGCCTGTGGATTCCTCTAGTATTTTTATGGTTTCCCGTCTTACGTTTAACTCTTTTATCCATTTTGAGTTTATTTTTGTGTATAGTGTGAGTTGGTGGTCTAGTTTCATCTTTTTGCATGTATCTGTCCAATTTTCCCAACACCATTTATTGAAGAGACTGTCTTGACTCCATTGTATGCTCTTGCCTCCTTTGTCGAATATTAATTGGGCATAGTGGTTTGGGTCGATTTCTGGGTTCTCTATTCTATTCCATTGATCTATCTGTCTGTTCTTGCGCCAGTACCAAGCTGTTTTAAGAACAGTGGCTTTGTAATACAGCTTGATATCTGGTATTGAGATCCCACCTACTTTGTTCTTCCTCAGGATTGCTGCAGCTATTCGAGGTCTTTTTTTATTCCAGATGAATTTTTGGAACGTTTGTTCTAGATCTGTGAAATATGCTGTTGGTAATTTAATGGGGATTGCATTGAATCTATAGATTGCTTTGGGTAGTATGGACATTTTGATGATGTTGATTCTACCAATCCATGAACACGGTATGTTCTTCCATCTATTTATGTCTTCCTCTATCTCTTTTTTCAGTGTCCTATAGTTTTTCGCATATAAGTCTTTTACCTCCTTAGTTAAGTTTATTCCTAGGTATCTTAATTTTTTTGATGCGATGGTAAATGGGATTGCTTTTTTAGTCTCACTTTCTGTAAGTTCACTATTGGTGTAAAGAAATGCCATAGATTTCTTGGCATTAATTTTGTATCCTGCTACATTGCTGAATTCATTTATTAAGTCTAATAATTTTTTGATGGAGTCTTTACAGTTCTCTATGCACAGTGGATCTACATTTTTATTAAATTTAATTTATATACATTTAACTTTATGACCAAAAAATAAATTTGCATGGTTCAAAAAAATTTAAACTCATTCCCTTTGCATTTCTTTTGGTTAGGCCTGAAAATTAAATTAGCAGAATGCATAGTAAAGAACAATTTAACCTTGCCCAAAGAGAGGTCTGTTCTTTGCCTCATCTCCCTGATAATAATCCTTAACCACTGAAATGTCCTACATATTAAGAGTCTTTTCTTTACTGGGGGTTTTCAGCTAAGCCAGATAGTCAAATAATGTGATTTAAGGTGGAGACTTTGGGTCACAGAATCAGCTTGACCTCAGGAGGGACTGGAGACTGAGGTCAGCTTACACAGGAAGTCAATCATATCTATGTGATAGATTCCCAACAAAAATTCTGAAAACCAAGGTTCGAGTGAGTTTGTTCAGTTGGCAATATTCCATGTGTGTTGTCAAATATCACCGCCAGGAAAAGTTAACACTGTCCATGGCTCCACTGAGAGGATAACTGGAAGCTCAGCATTTGGAACCCTTCTGAATTCTGCCTCGTGTGTCTCTTCTATTGGCTGATTTTAATTAGCATCCTTTTGCTGAAATAAACCATATTTTGAGTGTAACAGCTTTCAGTGAGTTCTATGCATCCTTCTAGCAAATCATTGAATCGAAGGGTGGTCTTGGGGACCCTTGAACTCTGTAATTGGTGCCAGAAGTAAGGGTGAACTTGGGGAACTGTTCCCTAACTTTGCAAACAGTCAGCAGCATTGGGACTGAAGATTCACCTGGCATGGCTGGAGTGGGGCTAAGTAGACAACAAGAGATTGATTTCATACAGAAGGATTAGGCAAATAAGAATCCTCAGGTAGCTTTCCTCCTTCCTAGCATTCACTCAGAAAGCCCCCATCCCCAACCCTTACCCCTACACCCCAGCACCTTAACACCATCAAATGATCTAAAAATGGTCAAGGAAATGAAACATAATTCTAATTCTTAAAAGGTCAGGGACCCTAGTTCTGAATTAAGATCTCTAAGGTAAACCCAACTCCATGAAAAGTGCCAGGGGTTAGTGGTGGTTTGGAAATGAGGTTAACAGCCCTGCAGATAATATACAATTCTGGTTCTGAATGTCACCTAAAGGACTTTCACAATAGACTAATGTGAACTCAAATTTATTAAGGATGAAAAACTACACCATCAGACTTTTGCTCAAGTGAGCCATTTTCCTGGCGTGCCAGTAATAAAAATGCTCTAACTTTGTTATGCAAAACTTGGCTATTTTAGAAACCAAGCATATCTTTTTGGACTTTCAATTTGCAATCTGTATTATTTTAGTCTACAAACTATAATTCAAAATAAAAGTGTAAAGTCAACATATTCTTACTATTCTAAAAAATACAAAATTGAGAATCTCCAATATATACGATCCCTCTTTCCCTACATTGATTCCCTATAATCCACTGAGTCTGCCCTGTTGTAAGGCAGGTGCTGCCTAACATGTGCTGAGAAAAGTAGGAATAGTTCATAAGATTTCACAGAAAACAAGATACTTGCTCTTGCCCTTTCAATTAAAATCTGGAATTTAAAAAAAATAGGTGAAATTAAAACCAACAGAAATCCAAAACAATGAGAAAAACAAGTCCATTCACCTCTGATTTCCCCCTAAGTTTCCTAAAGAACATACTTTTGCAATGGATTTTTCCAGGAGTTATGGAAATGTATTGACAAAGAGAGAGTCAAGAGAACTTGGAGGAAAGCAAAAGCACAAGGGAAACATAGTAAATTAAGTTTAGTTTAACCTGGCTGATGTAGTCCAAAGAATTGAGTTTAATGAAATGTCAGGAGAACAGTCAGTGCATGGGGCTATCCTAAGGTCCTGCTAAAAAATGTAGCATTTGCCCTGGTTTGTTTGGCTCAGTGGATAGAGCACTGGCCTGTGGACTGAAGGGTCCCAGGTTCAATTCTGGTCAAGGGCACATGTCTGGGTTGTGGGCTCGATCCCCAGCGGGGGGTGTGCAGAAGGCAGCCAATCAATGATTCTCTCTCATCGTTGATGTTACTATCTCTCTCCCTCTCCATTCCTCTCTGAAATCAATAAAAATATATTTTTTAAAAATGTAGGATTTATGCAACTGAGAGCCACTATATCACAGGGGAATTAAATAATAATAATAATAATAATAATAATAATAATAATAATTGGAATCACTGAGCAATGAGATACCAGTTTCTCAGCCAATGGCATGGACCAAAAGCAGCAATAGAATGCCAAAAGCCTTGTTCTGGTATAAAACATAAAGTATTTCATCATTACTCCAAGAATGGAAACCAAATCTATACCATTTAAAAAAAAAAAAAAGGTACCAGCAAATTCAGAGCTGGCCAACAGGGCAGGGGTATAAACAATTTTTCTCCTTCTCCAGTGCCCGAATGATTGACAGGTATTCCCTTTCCACTTACAGTGATATGCGAAGGAAAGTATTTTTTAAAATGAAGAATACGAAAGTAATAATGTACTCATACATCACAGAGAAAAAAAGCAGCAACATCAAGAAAGAGAAAAATATTTTCATGAAAGACAGGATGCAGGAGAAAACATAAATGAAGAAAAAAGAGAAACACCAGTTCTTATGTATCAGAAAACAGAAAAGAAATATCATTCAAAATAATTGTCTCACTTAGGTTTTGCCATCCTCTAAGCCTACAGTCTGTTAAAAGGTGAGAAATCAGGTAATGAGAATACTTCCAAACAAATCCTCCACAACCCATACCCCAAGACCAGAGAATTTAAACGTGCTCCCAAATAGTCATATTTATAACTAAATAAATCTAAATTCAATGCTATGCTTTTCATAGGGATTCCTCCTTCATCTCTCCTATAATTAAAACAACTGTAAAAAACATTAAATAACTGTCATCAAAAAAATCAACCTAGTATAATCTCTACTTCTGAGCAGTTTAAGGGAAGAACATAGCATAACTTCTATCTTTGTCACTGCTGCCAAAACAAAATCATAATCTAAAAGCCTGAATGCTCTTACAGTATATCAGAGGTTGTGGCCTGTTCCCACACTGCCTTGCAGCCTTCCTAGGATGGGCCAGTGGGATTTAACATGAACCAAATCTGTCAACCAAGCTGAAGACAGACACATGGGTTCTAATGAGCAGTAGTGGAAAAACATACTGCTCCATTCGGCTCCAAACAATGATAAATAATTCAAGAAAAGAACTACCACAATACAGAGCACAGCAGTCGGATTTAAAAATAGACCATAGGCTACAGAGCCTAGGTGGGAAAATCAGGAGTCAGAGAAAATGAATTTGTGTCAACAAATTCCCAAGCCCTTTGCTGGGAATACAGGATGCTGCTGTAACTGTCATTCAAAACAGATGCCAGAATTCTAATGCACTTTTTCAAAAAACAAGTATTTTTCAGGGACGTGGCAAATATGGTAACAAGAGAGCTAATAAACATTAGTGCTATTTGGCAATAGTAGTTATAGAAAGGAAATCCAATACGGAAGACATGTTTTTAAGAAAAATTAGAAGGGGGGTAAAATTCTATTTTACATACCACCAAGTTCTAGGTCCAACATCAATTTGGGTTTTTACTTACTAATTATCCTCTAGTATTGAGGGTACGTACACTCACTACAAGATTTTTCTATTAAATTTTCCACCTCTACCAAATCTGATCATGCAACACATATAAACACAAGATTCTCTCCTGTTAACAAAAAGGGTAGCCTGAAAACGGGACAGAAGCTATGATTGTTCTTATCAGGTTTAAATTAAACTCCAAGTCTAACAGAACTGATGAATTTATAATTAGATGAGGACAGTCCAAGATCATGTGTGCATGTGGACGTGCAGGTTTCAACTGACTCAAGAATGCTTCAAGTATGGGGTCTGATGAGTAGCATGGTTAATAGTCAATCTTGAGTTTGGTGTCCTGAGGATTATAAGAATGACCAGAACCCAAATGTATTCTACAACCTCAACAATGTGTATGATGAAGAAATACCATTCTACATCAAAACTGCATTTCCAGCCCTGGCTGGGTTGCTCAGTGGTTAGAGCGTTGGCCCTTGGACGGAAGGGTCAAGGGTTCGATTCCCAGTTAAGGGCACGTACCTTGGTTGCAGGTTCAATCCCTGGTCCCGATCAGGGCGTGGGCTGGGGGGAAACTAATGGATGTGTCTCTCTCACATCAATGTTTCTCTTCCTCTCTCTCCCTCCCCCACCCCTTCCACTTTCTCAAAAAATCAATGGAAAAAAATATCCTCACTCCTCTGGTGAGTATTTAAAAAAAAAAATACTGCATTTCCCCATAGCCATCAAAATATACACCACTCTCTCTTCATAAGTCTGAGATCAATTCCAGACAATTGAAAATTTTAGGACCTTATAATGATGTCTAATCTACCTATAATGTATGATACAAATAAAAACGAAACCATAATCTGGTCCTTTTATATATTGCTTTACTCTAACTAGGCAAAACAAACACATATTTAAGAAATTCTTGTTCAGTATAAACTACAGACAAATACATAATAGACCCGAATGCATCTGCCTCACCTACCGTTAGAAGAAAAACTGACACCCAGCCTGTGTAGCTCAATGGTTGAGCATCAACCTATGAATCAGGAGGTTGCAGTTTGATGCCCGTCAGGGCACATGCCCGGGTTGCGGGCTTGATCCCCAGTGGGGGATGTGTAGGGGGCAGCCGATCAATGATTCTCTCTCATCATTGATATTTCTATCTCTCTCTCACTCTCCCTTCTTCTCTGAAATAAAATTTTAAAAAGAAAAATTGACTATGTCTCCTCATACTATGCCACTTAAACTACACAAAGATCAGAATACACTTAAAATAAGGGGAAGTTTCTTTCTTTAACTCTTAAATTCTCTAGATTCTAAGAGCAAACGCTAAGTAGTATTTTTAAAGGAGAAAAAGACTGGCTCATTTAAAACCTGGTCCATATAAGCACTTCTCCAGGCATGACATAACAAGGCTGAACCCGCTGTTTCCATCCCTGTTCTACTCACCAGACAGTAAGCCAACACTCCCCTTCTCTGTAAATTCAGGCTCTCTTACTGTTGACAACAGACAGTCTGGTGAGATGGACCTGGGTTAGAGTCCTGGCACTAGTACCACCCTTGGCTGTGGTAAAGAACCATTTTCTGGGTCTCACACTTTAGACAGATCCACTCTGACCCCCTTCTAACTTACCTATCCCCTCAAGGCAAGATGTTCATGGGACCAAGAGGAAAAACCTACCTAAAGCCCCTGACTCTACCACCTCCAACTATACGCTGGATCCCAGAATTCCCTGCCCATACAGTCTCAAGCCCACTTTCAGTGGATCTCTTCTTAAACTCTGTCTTCCCATAGACCAGTGTTGGCGAACCTATGACACACGTGTCAGAGGTGACACGCGAACTCATTTTTTTGGTTGATTTTTCTCTGTTAAATGGCATTTAAATATATAAAATAAATATCAAAAATATAAATCTTTGTTTTACTATGGTTGCAAATATCAAAAAATTTCTATATGTGACATGGCACCAGAGTTAAGTTAGGGTTTTTCAAAATGCTGACACGCCGAGCTCAAAAGGTTCACCATCACTGCCATAGACAATACCCACTATTACACATATTCCATGGTCTGAATGGTGAACAAGGGACAGATGAGCGGTATAGAGGGAGACTAGATGTAGTGGGTCTTATGCACTATCCCACACTGTCTCAGAAGTTTGAAGAGTCCAAGAATTCTGGCCTCTAGGCCCATTATGAAAATACTAGAGGCCCAGTGCACAAAAATTTGTGCACGGGGAGGGGGGGGGTCCCCTCAGCCCGACATGTGCCCTCTCACAAACTGGGACCCCTCGGGGATGACCACTTGCTGGCTTTGGCCTGCTCCCCAGGGATTGGGCCTAAGATGGCAATCAGACATCCCTCTGGCAGCCCGGCAGCCCTCGGGGATGTCCACTTGCCAGCAGGGAGCAGACCTAAGCTGCAGTCGGACTTCCTTAGCGCTGCTGAGGAGGCAGGAGAGGCTCCCACCACCACCGCTGTACTGGCAGCCATCAGCCTGGCTTGTGGCTGAGCAGAGCTCCCCACTGTGAGAGCATACTGACCACCAGAGGGCAGCTCCTGCATTGAGCGTCTGCCCCCTGGTGGTCAGTGTGTGTCATAGTGACCAGTCATTCCCAGTTGTTCTGCTGTTAGGGTCAATTTGCATATTACCCTTTTATTATATAGGATAGAGGCCTGGTGCATGGGTGGGGGCTGGCTGGTTTGCCCTGAAGGGTGTCCCTGATCAGGGTGGGGGTCCCCACTGGAGTGCCTGTCCAGCCTGGGTGAGGTGCTGATGGCTGTTTGCAGCTGGTCACACCCCCTTCAGGGTGGGGGTCCCCACTGGGGTGCCTGGCCAGTCTGGGTGAGGGGCTGATGGCCGTTTTCAGGCTGGCCTGCGACTGAAGCTCCCAGCCTCTCCTTTTTTTCCCCGCCTGCCCTGGCCAGCCCTCAGCACGCTCAAGGCTACAAAGTTTCAATTATAGAAGATAAATAAATCCCAGAAAAAAAAGAAGAAAAAAAAAGATGTATGTAATGATTGGGAGAGGAGAAGAATAAGAGGAAACCTAGGTGACTTGATAGAAAAGAAGCTCTCAAAGTATGGCCTGGCACTCCTGGGAATCTCTAAGACTTTTTCATGGGATCTGCAAGGCCAAATTCATTTTTATAATAATGCTAAGATCTTGTTGTTCCTGTTCACTCTCATGCTCTCACAGGTATACAATAGCATTTTCCAGAAGGTATCTGACATGTAATATCATAATTAATTGAATAAAAAGGCAGATATGAGATTTTATCTGTGATTTATTAACCCTAACATTAATACAGATTTGTAAAAATAAAAAATTATGATACATAGCTCACTAAGTTTGTTGTTGGTGTTTTGGAAAAAAGTTTTCATTAAAAATTTGCTTTTATGTTACCATGTAATGGATTTATTATCATTTTCAAATGAATGAATATTTTTAAATGTCCCCGTTTTAATTTCTAATATATTAATATTGGTAGGTATAATGCATATAAACAAAATAAAAACTCTTTTGAAGGCCTCAATAATTTTTGAAATATAAAGTATTTAGATTCTGATACCAAAAAGTTTGGCAACTAGGGTGAATATTTCCACTACTGAGATAGGAATACTGAAGAAGAAATCAGTTGGGAAAGAAAGATGATTGAGTTCTGTTTAAAAACATGGCAAGCCAGGCCAGCATGGCTCAGTGGTTCAGCATTAACCCATTTTGTGGGCTTGATCCCCAGTGGGGGGAGTGCAGGAGGCAGCTGATCAGTGATTCTCATCATTGATGTTTCTATCTCTCTCTCCCTCTCCCTTCTTCTCTGAACTGAATAAAAATGTTTTTAAAAAAAATAAAAATAAATGAAAAAAAATGTGGCAAATGTGATATGCCCACGGGCTGGCAAAGTCAGTGTCCAATAGGCAGTTATACCAGTGAGACTGGATATCTAGTCCACCAAACTGTGGTAGAAATTGAAACCTTGGATTTTAAAGGAAGAGTGTAGGGCAGCGGTTCTCAACCTGTGGGTCGCGACCCCTTTGGGGGTCGAACAACCCTTTCACAGGGGTCACCTAAGACCATCAGAAAACACATATATAATTACATATTGTTTTTGTGATTAATCACTATGCTTTAATTATGTTCAATTTGTAACAATGAAAATACATCCTGCATATCACATATTTACATTACGATTCATAACAGTAGCAAAATTACAGTTATGGAGTAGCAACGAAAATAATTTTATGGTTGGGGGTCACCACAACATGAGGAACTGTATTAAAGGGTCGAGGCATTAGGGCAAGAACAGTGACATGTTAGCAGCAGAAAAGGCTAGAGAGGTGAGCAGAGGCCAAAGGACACACCAATATTTAAGAAATAAAAAAAGGGCCCAGCCGTTTTGGCTTAGTTGTTTGGAGCATCGTCCCATACACCAAAAGGTTGCAGGTTTGATCCCCAATTGTGTGCATACAGGAGGCAACTGATCAATGTTTCTATCTCACATTGATGTCTCTCGCCCTCTCTGTCCAAATCAATAAAAACATATCCTCAGGTAAGAAGGACGAGGGAGAGAGAGAGGGAGGGTGGGAGGGAGGGAGGGAATAAGGATGGATCTTGGATGAAATATACAAAGACTGAAGCAGTAACTCAATGGAGAGGCATTCATTCATCCTACAAATACCGAGTAACCACTCTGTGCAAGGCATCTCAATAGCCACTGGGAAAAACAGCACACCAATATACCAAGCTATGCCTTTGGATCATGAGCAAAAACAACAAACTGGGAATAGAAATAAAACTTTCCTGATAAGACTGACACAAGCAGAGGCAGCTCTGTATTCCAAAGATGGCTTTAGCAAATCTCAGAGTTCAAAGTCACCTAATTACTGAAATGTGTCCTAATTCTACCAAATAACTACAAAGAAATGTTTTCTTCAAGTGTTTGATAGCTACATGGTCCTATAACAATGTTGTATCTCTCTGAGTTTTTACACAGATAAGTGCAAATTTGAAATGCAGAGATAAAATCTTGAAGAAATCTTAATCTATATAATACCAGTAAATCATCATAAACTCTGACATAAGCTCCAAAACTAATAATAAAGGTGAAAGGAGAATTACCTAGCTAGTGTACTGAGGCTGGACAGACTGCTTTAACTGGTCAACTGTACAAATTTAAATATGATTTTATAAATATTATCATTCTTTCAAGAAAAGGACTATAAAAAGTAGAGAAAAGGCATATTGAAAACACCTAGAACCTACCATTATATCCAAAGAGAACTATGAACAAGAAAAGGTATATTAACACACACAAGCTGTCACTAAAATCTTTTCACACCATCATTTTGTGCTACGGTAACTGACCTATTTCTAGTTCTAAGCCTGTATCTGATTGATTTGCAAACTGCTGGGCTTCACAGACACTGAACAACATCAGAAGTATCTTTTTGTCTGTTATATTTAGCCTCCATGCCCACCCCCTTCTTTTAAGGACTTGAGATGGGAAGGAATTATTAGACAGAAGTTAATAACAACGGATGTTCTTTTTTTAAAAATATATTTTATTGATTTTTTTTACAGAGGGGAGAGGGATAGAGAGTTAGAAACATCGATGAGATAGAAACATCGATCAGCTGCATCCTGCACACTCCCTACTGGGGATGTGCCCTCAACCAAGGTACATGCCCTTGACCGGAATCGAACCTGGGACCCTTCAGTCCACAGGCCGATGCTCTATTCACTGAGCCAAACCGGTTATGGTACAACGGATGTTCTTAATATTACTGAAAACTTTGGGAGAGGGAGACTATTTCTGACTAATATGGAGTAACAGGGGTCATATTTACCTTCCTGGAACAAATAACTAAAAACACACACACAAAAAAAAAAACCCACAGAACTCTCAAAACTCAACAGTAAAGAAACAATCTAATTAGGAAATTAGCAAAAGACATGAATTGACATGTTCAAAATCATTAGCCATTAGTGAAATGCAATTAAAACCACAATAACTTCTCACTACACATCTATCATAATGGCTAAAATAAAACATACTGACAATACTAAATATTGGCAAGGATGCAGAAAAACTGGATCACTCATATATATGTGTATAGCTGGTGGGAATGTATAATGGTATAGCCACTCTAGAAGACAGTTTGGTGGTTTCTTACGAAATGAAACATGCAATTACCATAATACCCAGCAAATGGTCATTTATCCCAGACAAATAAAAATGTATGTTTACAAAAAACCTGAATAGGAATGTTCATAGTAGCTTTATTCATAATAGCCAAAGACTGGAATCAACATAGAAGTCCTTCAACAGGTGAATGCTTAATCAAACTTGGGGCAGCCATACCACGGAATATTACTCAGCAATAAAATGGTACAAACTACTAATACATGCAATAACTTGGATGAATCGCAAAGAAATTATGCTGAGTGAGAAAAAAATGTCAATTTCAAAGGGTTACATACTAGCCCTAGTCGATTTGGCTCAGTGGATAGAACATCAGCCTGCAGACTGAAGGGTGTTGGGTTCAATTCCAGTCAAGGGCAAGTACCTTGGTTGCAGGCTCCCAGCCCTGGTCTCTAAAAATCAATGGAAAAAATATCCTCAAGTGAGGATTAAAAAAAAAAAAAAAGGTAGCATACTATATGATTCCATTTAAGTAATATTTTGAAATGACAATATTACAGAAATGAAGAACAAATTAATGGTTGCCAGGGTTACAGGTTTATAAAAGGGTGGAGGAAGGTGTGATTATTAAAGAGCAACCAGAACTGTACTATATCTTTTTTTTTAAATATATTTTATTGATTTTTTACAGAGAGGAAGGGAGAGGGATAGAGAGCCAGAAACATCGATGAGAGAGAAGCATCGATCAGCTGCCTCCTGCACGCCCCCCACTGGGGATGTGCTCGCAACCAAGGTACATGCCCTTGACCGGAATCGAACATGGGACCCTTGAGTCCGCTGGCCGACGCTCTATCCACTGAGCCAAACCGGTTCTGGCAGTACTATATCTTGATGATGGTTGTGGATACACAAATTCACACATGATGAAATTCCATAGAACTACAAACACATACAGAAGTACATGTAAAACTGGTCGAATCTTAAAAACTAGTAGATTGTACCAATAACAATTTCCTGGTTTTGATACGGTACTATAGTTGTACAGGCTGTTCTACTGGGAGAAGCTGGGTGGAGGCACATGGAACAATGCTGTACATTTTTCTTGCAACTTCCTGTAAATTAGACTTATTTCACAATGAAAGGTATATTTATTTCACAATGAAAATAAATGCTGAGCCCTATCTGGTTTGGCTCAGTGGATAGAGCATTGGCCTGTGGACTGAAGGGTGTTGAGTTCGATTCCGGTCAAGGGCATATACCTAGCATCATTCATAGTGCCCAAAAAGTGGAAACAATCCTGATGTCCACCAACTGATGAATGGATAAATAAGATGTAACATACCACACAATGGACTATTATTCACCATAGAAAGGAGAAAAGTATTGACACACAATACAATTTGGATGAACCTCTAAAACATTATGCTAAATGAAAAAAGTCAGACACAAAAGGTCACATATTGTCTTATTTCTTTTATATTTTATATCCATACTAAGCAAATCCATAGAGACAGAAAGCATATTTGAGGTTACAAGGGGAGGTAGAAATAGGGAGTGGTTACTTAATGGATATGGAATGGTTTATGAAATAATCAAAGAGTTTTAAAACTAGAGAGATAGTGGTTGCACAACATTGTAAATTTATTAAGTACCACTGAATTGTAGACTTTGAAACTGTCAATTGTTATATGAATTTTACCTCAAAAAAATTAACTTGGAGGAAAAAATATATGTCCATACAAAAATTTGTACACAAATATTCATAGCATAGCTTTATTTGTAGTTGCTGAAAACAACCCAAATGTACATCAACAAGTGAATGGATAAACAAACTGTTACAGCTATACAACAGATTGCTACTCAGCAATAAAAATGAACTACTGACACATGCAATAGCATACATAAATCTCAAAATAATTATGCTTAGTGGAAAAAAAAGGCAAACCAGAAATAAATAAATGTGAGAGCATACACTTTACAATTCCATTTATATAAAATTCTAGACAATGGAAATTATTCTATAGTAACAGACAGTTGATCAGTAGTTGCCTAGAGACCACAGAGGTTGAGGGACCGACTACAAATGGGAATAAGGAAACCTGTGGGGCTGATGAATATGTTCATTATCTTGACTCTGGTTTTAGTTTCATGGGTGAACACTTATGTCAAAATTTTTAAATTGTACATTTTTAATATATACAGTTTACTATGTCAATTATAGCTCAATCAAGCTTTTAAAAAAAAAGACGGAGAAGGAAAAATAGGGCAATGTACTCATGCTGGCCACTCAATAACTGATAAGGTAGTAATAAAAGCAATTTGCTCTATCTTGTTGTACAGATAACACTTGGCAAAATTAAACTTGGACCAAAGTAGCAGATAAATCTGAATTTTCTTAAACCTAAAAGTACTTTCATTAATCTATATTATAATTTCAATCTTCTTTTTTGACTGATCTTCAGTCAGTAGTGCTAGAACCCTCCCAGTTCTGGCAAGTAATACAATTAATGTGATCTGTAAATAAGCATTTAGATACACCAAGAAAGCTCTTATAAGAAACTCTAATAAGGTTCTTCAAAGCTAAAAATATCTGTAAACAGTATTTCCAGCGTGACGAAATCAACAAAAGACTCCTACTATCTACATGAATCACCACTTAAGAATTCCCCAGTTATAGGTATTTTACCTTCTGTAGATATTTGTTCAAATAAATTTAAACTATTTCAAAACATTTTATCTACTTTCTAAAAAGTTAGAAAAGCCTTACGGTTAAAACCCTAAGCTGAATTTTGCTTTACCAAAAAGTATGTCCATTGTTTTAAAGACAATCAAAAAGTATGATGTATTTCACTAGTGGGAAAAATTATAGAAATAGAGGTGAAGTTCAATCAATCATAACTACTTTACATTCATAATATTTATGCCAGCCAGGTGAGGAATGACGTTATCTAACCCAAGCAACCATTGTCCTTCACTTCAACTACAGCAATAGTCTTTTTATGTTTTAATTCAGCTGAACTCAATCTTGATAGAGCCCCTAAGTCTTAATTTCTTCAACTATTAAATGGGTACAATAACACTTCCAATCTCATGAAGATGTGTGAGGATTAAATAAGAATACAGGTATAGCATTTAGTTTGTTGCCTGGTACATAAAAAGTAAATGCTACCTATTATTACCTGAATAAATGTTCAGCCTCCATGAGTCCAGCACTGGAATGGCATCACATATAAGAAACAAGTCTAACCTCAAAAAAAAAAAAAAAAAAGTAAGTTAAAGGCAATTTAAATCTTAATATGTTGAGACTCTCAAAGAAAATAAAAAAGATCCATTTCAAAATCCACAGCAGCTTCTTAATATCTTCTTTCCCAATTCCTTTTGCTCACAATGTTTCTCTTAACCCTTTGAGTGCCAACCAATATCCTAGGAACTATGCTAAAATTGCCAAGGCATTTTTGCTGATTTTAGCAGTTTAGGAAAAAAAATTATGAATCACAAGTAAATGAAGTTACATATTCAAAAACTTAAAGAAACCTTTACTACATTGACATATATAGCAATATCATCATCACTAATAAAAGCAGACTTAGAACTGGACGCCATTTTGAAGCTTTGCTAGCACTCCTGGCACTTTTGGCGAAAGACAGGAGGAGCGCAATTGCGCTCCCCGGCACTCAAGGGGTTAATCCTAATGCCTGCCCTGAACCCTTTATATCCACCCCTCCGCTCAATTCACTGCTTATTTGGCTCTTTCCCCTCTCTTGATCCCCTTCTCATAAGCAATTCTCAACTTTCTAATATAAATCAATCATCCAGTCTTACTCCTTGAAATTCTTCAGCTGTTTTTTTACCCATTATCTTTTTACAAGTTCAGAAACTGGGCTAGCAGATCTAGAATCTCTTTTAGTAGGTGAGAAGCAAAAGTAGAGAGGCCAGAGGCAAATTTTTCTTCTGTGAGTACAGTAAAACCTCGATATAATGGACTAATTTGGGGGAGGGGGTGTCCATTAAAGCTGAAAGTCCATTATGTAATACTAGTGTCCCGGTGCACATATTCATGCACACTGAAAGGAAATTAATTAGAAGAAATATTTTAATATTGTTATTCATCCTTTCTCTATAATAAAAGTGTCAACCAAATTCATAATCAACCAAATTCATAATCAACAATGACAGATCAAACACATGCGTGCGACTGGCACCAGTGAGAGCTTTATATGTATCACGCATGCGCAAGTCAACTTAGCCTTTTATATATATAGAATAAACTTAATTAGACCTGATTTCTGATTTAGCTAAACTTTTTCCAGCTCAGTGAAGCACCCCAACTTCTCTTTCAGATAATTGTCAGCAACACAGCAGTAAACATCAGCTGTGGAGGCTGCCTCGGCCCTCGCAGCCGCGGCTTCATCCAGAAGGTCATCCAGACAGTCGTTCTGCTGTTCGGCCAATCAGTCAATTTGCATATTATGCTTTTTATTATAGATAACTAGTAGCCCAATGCACAAAATTCATGCACGGGAGAGGTGTCCCTCAGCCCGGCCTGCACCCTCTCCAATCTGGGACCCCTCGGGGGATGTCTAACTGCCGGTTTAGGCCTGATCCCACAGGCAGTTGGACATCCCTTTCGCAATCTGGGACTGCTGGCTCCTAAGTGCTCACCTGCCTGCCTTCCTGATCGCCCCTAACTACTCTGCCTGCTGGCCTGCTCACCCCCAACTGCCCCCCCCCAGCCAGCCTGCTGACCCCTAACTGCCCCCCCACCGGCCTGCTTGCCCCCAACTGCCTGCCCCCTGCCGGCCTGCTTGCCCCCAATTGCCCTTCCCTCCTGGCCTGATCGCCCCTAACCACCTCTGCCTTGGCCCCGCCACCATGGCTTTGTCCGGAAGGACGTCTGGAAGGTCTCCCAGTCTAATTAGCATCTTACCCTTTTATTAGTATAGATAGGTTTTCCTAATGTGTAGTTAAAAAATTACAAATTAGTTTACCTGTTTTTACTTATGTAGATGTTTGTGTAATTAAAATTAAGTATTTATGAAAAGTTTAATATCACAGAAAAGTTTTCTATATATATTATAGTAATTTTAAATTTATACTGAATAGGTCTAGGAAATGCTTGCAGTCACCAGATGCACTGCTGGGGCATGGCTTAGTTCACATGGCCAGCATGTGTTAAAACTTCTGCAGAGCCCAGCTGATGTGACTCAGTGGTTGAGCGACGATCTATGAACCAGGAGGTCATGGTTCGATTCCTGGTCAGGGCACATGTCAGGGTTGCAGGCTCGATCCTCAGTAGAGGGCATGCAGGAGACAGCCGATCAGTGATTCTCTCATCATTGATGTTTCTATCTCTCTCTCCCTTCCTCTCTGAAATCAATAAAAATATATATTAAAAAACAAAACTGCTGCAGAAAGTTATGGCAATGACAACAGAACCAGTTACCTCATGCCATACAGTGTGATCACGCACTAATCATTTGCCAAACATTGTTTATGAGCGGTGACTCTTGTATTTAAATACGTAGACTATAGTTGTAGATATATAATATTTATTTATGTTGGCAATATTACTAGTGTTCCAAAATATGGCCCATTCACTAAAATTTGTTTAAAATAACAGTGAATAACAAAAAAATAACCTCTTAATTTAATTATAAGCAAATCTTGGTTAAAAGTGCTTTAAAATTAATAGGGTATTAATTTTCACATATGACATGACTGGAAATTTGTTGTAAATCCCAAGTCTATTAAATTGAGGTCCAAAAAACTCGGGGGTTTACTGTATAAATAATTATTGTAAACACATAATTTAATATCTCCTCACCCCAACTGCAATATTTATTAGTATTATTGCTATTACAGGACTGAGGGTTAGCTGCTGCTTAATCCTCTTTTAAAACCCTAAGTGCTGGAACCACTACTAGAACCCTTAATATGCCCAAGACAGTCTGTGTTCTTGGAAGTCCACAAAATGCCTAAGCCCTACTGTGTCCTATGCTGAAGTGAGGAGTATTCTTAACTCACCATTTTGTTTCACAATACTATTCCATGATCACATCACCAACAGCTGTCTTCCCAATATCATACTAAGATTTATATGAAAAAGCTCTTCTAGTTTCTTTACAGCCCCTGAACCTCAGGGTTTGGGCATTACAAAAGTACAGTAGTTTGGTTAGGGTTGGGAGACATGGCCAAAGGCTACTGCCCTTCCCTTTTCACCAACCTTGTGTCTGAAACACTGCCTTGCTTGGTGAATTTTTCCCCAGGACATGCCTTGTTTTCCCCAGTGCAAAGAAATTACTAGTTGCCTTTCTCCATAGGCCTTCAAACCATGCCCAGACTGATTTTTAAGTGGGCATAGCAGGTATACACTTAGAGCCACACCAAGAGCTCACTCCCCAATTCTGAGTCAGAGTCCAGAGCAACATAATTCAAAGCACTCACTAGTAGGTACTGTTGTAATGGTTTTCTTGCCCTATCTGTAGTCTTACCAAAATTAAAAGTGGAATACTTTCTGATAAAAGTTTAATTCCTTTCTGCTGTCCATCCTCCATAATCCCCACATAGTTTGCATGGTGTTTTGGTTTTTTTTTAAATAAAATGTCCTCGGGTGAGGATTAACAAAAATAATAATAATTAAAAATAAATAAAACAGGTTTTAGATTTTTAAAGGTTTTTACAAACTTATTTGTACAGCCAATAACATGGCCAAGCTGTCAAAACTCTGTGTTCTCTTCTTCATTCTAACAATCTTCCTTGTATTCTCAGAAACTTCCCTTTTTTTCTCTGAAGATAAAATTTGCACTCTGAAAATAAGATGGCAATTGTACCTGGCAACACTGTTCTCTGGGTCTGTGGGGCCCAAATCCAATGTTCTCAGGCAGTAGCAATTCCCAAAGATCTGGCTACCAGCATTGATTGCATTACATAGTGCCTCACAGCCCAGAATAATTAGGCTAAACTGACCCAAACTGCAAATGCCTGTGAAAAAATCAGGGATGATAAGAGTTCTATGAAGAACTCCAAATGCCTTAAAGATAATTTCACAAGAATACAAAGAATCAGTTCAGTTATCTAATGGTGCATTCTATAAAGCCTTAATAACGACCCTATAACCAGAAAAACACATAAGTTGTCCTAGCCTCCTAATCAGTTGCATTTAGCAGCCAACATCCATCTTTTGCAATAAAATGCCACCTTGAGTTCTTATTTCTATCAAATTATCACTGGTTTGGTTGAAGCATCATCCCATACACCAAAAGATTTCGGGTTTGATTTCTAGTCAGGGCACACACCTAGGTGGAAGGTTTGACCCCAGATTGGAGGGAACTGATCAATATTTCTTTCTCAGATAGATATTTCTCTCTCCTTCCCCTCTTCCTCTCTCTGAGCATATCCTCAGGTGACAATTTTTTAAAAATTATCACTGGTTTGGGCAACAGATAAATCAGAAAGCACAGGTAACAAATTTACTTGTCTGAGACCCAAGACAATTAAACCTACTAAGAGAAACAGAATAGCCTCTAGTAAACTGGAGACAAATTTTGAAGATCCTGCCCAGCTGACATGGCTCAGTGGTTGAGCGTGGAACTATGAACTGGGAGGTCAGGACACATGCCCCAGTTGCAGGCTTAATCCCCAGTAAAGCGTGTGCAGGAGGCAGCCAATCAATGATTCTCTCTCATCATTAATGTTTCTATCTCTACCTCCCTCTCCCATCCTCTCTGAAATCAATATAAATATATTTATTTTAAAAAGAAGAGAGATCCTAACAAATCTAACACTTGGGCACACCAAAATGGCTGTAATCTGAAAAAACAGCCACATGTCACTTCCAATGGTGCTCCTAAATTGAAAGTGACCTTCCCTCTCCAAAATAAATAATGTTGAAAGGCAGCTGAATCTTAAACAATGACTCTGACTTTGCTCTAAAATAAGGGCTATGACAGCCACCTTAATGAGGACCAATAAACTCAGGGCAAGAGGCTCATTGTGCTGACATTGTCACCTTGTCTAGGACTTCAGCTGATTCATCCTGATGGGCTGACAGGTCAGTGACATCTGCACCCTGCCCAAGATTCTTGTTTATTTCACATATATAAAAAACGCTGTCAATTCAAGATAACTGCTATGAGTCTTTTCCTTCCCTGACTTCATTGAGCACCTAGGGGGAAAACGTAGTCATTTCAGGTCCATATTAGTAACTCTGGGTGACTACCAAGGCATAGAGGGGCTAGGAATAAGATCCATAAAAGGACCACAATGTTTGCTCTTGGCAATTAGCAATTTTTTTTTATTAAAAAGGAGTTAAACAAAAAGATCAAAATCACTTGAGGAAGAAAATCTCTTCAGCATTAACAGATGTTTGGTTTATTATAGTAATTTGGAAAATAGTTGCAAAGTCAGAACCTGAAAATATCTGGTCCTTTGCTACACCAAGTAATCATAGAAGACATCCTTTAACCAAGTAAGCTTTGTTCTAACATGAACCTCCAAGAAGAAAGACAAGTCAAGACAAACAAAAAAAGGAAGGGAGGGAAGGAGGTTGGAAAGGAAGGGAGCGAAACAAAGAAAAGGGGAAGAGGACAAGGAAGAACAATGCCCACTGTTATAAACATGGCGACAAATTATTTGCAGTAATTCCAATCAAGAAGTGGAGTTTATTTCCCCACCTCTTAAATCTGAGCTAAAAAAAAAAAAAATCTGAGCTGCCCTTGTGATGTGCTTTGTTCAATAGGATGCAGCATGAATGGCACTGTGCAATTTCTGAACCTAGGCCTTCAGAGAACTTCCACTCTCACACTCTTGAAACCTAGCTACCATGCAAGGATGCCAAGAGAGTCTGCAGGAGAGGCCATAGCACCCTGGATAACAGCTCTAGCCCAATGCTAGATGATGCTAGAGTGAGGCTATCCCACTACAAACCAGCTCCTAGCCAACCTGCCAACTAACCATAGAATGAGTGAGCCCAGCAGATACCATATGGAAGAGAGGCAAGCTGTGCCCGATGAGCCCTGCCCAAATTGCCAGCCCAGGTAATCATAACCAAATATAGCAGACCCCTGCCCCACCCCGCCATACGCAGTTTCATTTTCCACAGTTTCAGTCACCCACGGTCAACCATGGTCCCAAAATATTAAATGGAGGATTCCAGAAATAAACAATTTGTAAGTTTTAAATTGTGCACCATTCTGAGTAGTGTAGTGAAATCTTGCACTGTCCAGCTCCATGCCCCCCAAAAACATAAATCATCCCTTTGTCCAGTATATCCATGCTGTATGTACTACCCACCCTGACTTAGTAGCCATTAATTATCAAATTAATGGTTGAGGCATCCACGTGCTTGTGTTCAAGTAACACTTATTTTACTTAATAATGGCCCCAGCCGAAGCCGGTTTGGCTCAGTGGATAGAGCGTCGGCCTGCGGACTGAGGGGTCCCGGGTTCGATTCCGGTCAAGGGCATGTACCTGGGTTGCGGGCACATCCCCAGTGGGAGATGTGCAGGAGGCAGCTAATCGATGTTTCTCTCTCATCGATGTTTCTAACTCTCTATCTCTCTCCCTTCCTCTCTGTAAAAAATCAATAAAATATATTTAAAAAAAAAAAATAATGGCCCCAAAGTGCAAGAGTAGTGATGCTGGCAATTAGGATATGCCAAAGAGAAGTTGTAAAGTGCTTCCTTTAGGTAAAATGGTGAGTAAAATAAAATATTTTGAGACACAGAGACTATAGTCACATAATTTTTATTACAGTACATTGTTCCATTTTATTTTTAGTTATTGTGTTAATCTCTTAATTTGCCTAATTTACAAATTAAACTTTATCCTAGATATGTACAGAATGGGTAAAAGTATATTTACAGTTGTGAGTGTGCAAAACACAGAGTTTATTATTGTACTAGAGGCCTGGTGCACAAAATTAGTGCACTCGGGGGCAGGGGTCCCTCAGCCCAGCCTGCACCCTCTTGCAGTCCGGGAGCCCTTGGGGGATATCCGACTGATGACTTAGGCCCGCTCCCCACTGGGAGCGGGCCTAAGCGGGCAGGCAAACATCCTTAGCATTGCTGCGGAGGTGAGAGAGGCTCCCGCCACCGCTGCTGCGCTTGCCAGCCATGAGCTTGGCTTCTGGCTGAGAGGTGCTCCCCCTGTGGGAGCACACTGACCACCAGGGGACAGCTCCTGTGTTGAGCATCTGCCCCCTGGAGGTCAGTGTGCATCACAGCGACCGGTCATTCCACAGTTTGGTTGATTTGCATATTAGCCTTTTATTATATAGGGTTATTATTATTTATTATTTTCCATATGAACTATAAATGTACTTTTGCCCCACCCTGTATAGGAAAAAATAGTATATACAGAGGTGCATATGGTCCGAGGTTTCAGGCTTTCATTGGGGATCCTGGAACATATCTTCTCCCCCCCCCCACTTCCCCCACCCCTATGGATATAGCACCCCATGGATAAGGGTGGACTACTGTAAATAGGTGTTTTAAATCACTAAGATTTAGGGTGGTTTGGTCCATAGAAATAGATAACAGAAACACCCACAATCAGCTGAGACTAATTCAAAATATTAATGGGTCACTCAAAATCAGCATGTGCATTCCCATCATGTAAGCAAACTGGAATCCAAAGAACACAATACAGAACCACCCTCCACTGATAAGACATACCATTGGATCCCAGTTGAATGCTCAGATTCATCAATTTGTCCCTGCATCTATCCCATATGTAAATACCTGGAGAAGATATGTACAAATATATGTATCACACAAAGGACTCATATGTAAAATATACAAGGAATTTCTATAAATCAATAAGGAAAAGACAAACAACCCAAAAGTTTAACAGGCACTTCACAAAAGAGGATACTTAAAGGCCAATATGCATATGAAAAGATATTCCACATCAATGGTCTTCAGAGAAATGCAAATTAAAGCCATAGGAAGACATCACTACACTCCTAACAGACTAGCTAAAATTAAAAGGACTGACAGTACTAAATGTAGTCAAAGATATAGCACAACCAGAACTCTCATACACTGTAGGCAAGAGAATAAATTCATACAACTGCTTTGAAAAACTAGTAAAATATACATTTATTCCATGAACTATCCCACTCCTGGGTATATAACCAATAGTAGTTAGTGCTTATGTCTATGAAGACATGTACAAAAATGTTCACAGCAGTATTATTCATAACAGTCCAAAACTGAGAAACAACTCAACAGAACATTTATGGTACAGTCACACAATGGAATATAGTCATGATAAAGAACAAACCTCTGCAATATGCAACTACATTCATGTATCTCAAAGATAGTGTTGAGGGAAAAAGACATAAAAAGTCTATATTATACTAGAGGCCTGATGCACAAAATCACGCAAGGGGCTCAGCCCTCGCATCCCCGGCTTCGGACGTCCGGAAGGTCGTTTGGCCTTCCGGGCTAATTAGCATATTATGCTTTTATTACTATAGATGATTCCATTAATCTGAAATTCAAAAACAGATAAAACTAATCTATGGTAATAGAAGTCAGGATTCTTAATACCTTTGGAAGCCCTTTTTGCAAAAGAGATTCTAGAGTATTTTTGGTTTTAGGTTTACGTTCAGAGAAAACTGCCTAGACAAGAGTATATCTGGTGACAGCTTGGAACTGACATGATGGATGCAGCTGGTTGTGCTTCTGCCCATTCAGCCAACCAATAGATCATGCCCAGCTTAGTTCTACTTTAGGAAAGATGTGCTCTAACCCTTGTTAGAGTTGGCCCTCTGTAGCTCCATCACCAAGTCAGAGCCTTAGTTTAGGACCTCATTATTTTCTACTGGCCTCCTTACCACAAAATACACGGTGATAAGGGTGATCTTTGAAAAATACAAATATGATGGTATCACCCACCCATATCCATACCATACGTGTGTGTGTGTGTGTGTGTGTGTGTGTGTACATTCCCCCCTAAAATCCTTCAAGAACTCCCCACTGCCCTTGGATAAATTCTGCACTTCTTAGCAGGGTACTTAAGTTCCTTTACGATCTGGACCCTGACCTTTTTTCTTTCCATATATCCTGAGTTCCATAACAAATTGTTTGTAGTTGACCTAGAAAGCTAGGCTTTTTCTCAACTCAGTATCTCTGGATATATAACACATCCTCTACTTAGAACAGCAGTTCTAGTATGGTCTTAGGAGACCTAAAAGGTCAAACTATTTTCATAATAAACTAAGATGTTATCTGTCCTTTTCATCATGATGACAAAAGCAATGTCCGTCTGACTTCTAGTGCCTTAGCATAAATCAAGGCAGGAGCATCAACACCCCACACCTGCAGTATAAAAAGAAAAGATAAATTTTACTTATGAGTGCTCTTGATAAAGCAGTAAAAATTAATAATTTTACTATATTTCCAACCTTGAGTCTTTTTTTTTTTAAATATATTTTATTGATTTTTTACGGAGAGGAAGGGAGAGGGATAGAGAATCAGAAACATCGATGAGAGAGAAACATCGACCAGCTGCCTCCTGCACACCTCCTACTGGGGATGTGCCCGCAACCAAGGTACATGCCCTTGACTGGAATCGAACCTGGGACCTTTCAGTCCGCAGGCCGTCGCTCTATCCACTGAGCCAAACCGGTTTGGCTTTGAGTCTTTTTTAATATTCTAGGTGACAAAATGAAAAGTATAGAGAATTCTGCAGCATATCGAAATATAATTGTCTTGAGAAAAAGCAACTGAACTGCAAGCTGAACTATCTGCTTTTTTCATGAAATAATATTATTTTTTCAGTGAACAACTGACAGGCAAACTATGGTATATGGCAATATTTTTCACAAAAATAAATAAATTGAACCTATTACTTCGAAAAAAAAAATATGATACTATTTGTTGCCAGAGATAAAATTCAAGCTTTTAAGCTAAAATCAGAATTTTGAAAATGTGTATCTGCTGTGAGCTTGGCAACTTCTCAATACTCTAAGACTTTCCTGATGAAACAGTGGTGATAATGAATGCAATTTTTAAAAAACTATATAATCAACTATGTAAAACATTTGGGAATTCTGCATAACTCAGTGAACCAAAATTTTCCAACTGACCAATTCATGATGTTTCAAAATCATACATTGGTTAAAGATTTATTTAATGTATAAGCTAGACATAAATTATAATGTCACCAAACACAAAATTTCATTCACATGGTTTCAGATTCTACATTGTAACTAACCTTTTAGGAACTACTACTTGTTGAGTTTGGGTATCGTATCAAAGAATACCCATAATTACCCCAAGAAATATTAAAATACTATTTTCCAAACTACGTATCTCTGAGGCTGGATTTTCTTCATCTACTTTAACCAAAATGGCATATTGAAACAGACTGAATGAAAATGCAGATGTGAGCCCGGCTAATGTGGCTCAGTGGTTGAGCATCGACCCATAAACCAGGAGGTCACCAGTGTGATTACCAGGCAGTGCACATGCCCAGATTGCAGGCTGGGATCCCCAGTAGGGGGTGTGCAGGAAGAGGTCGATCAATGTTTCTATCGCTCATCCCTCTTCCCTTCCCCCTCTCTAAAAATCAATAAAAACATATTTTTTAAAAAAATTCAAATTGATCGTTTTGTATATATCCACCATTACTAAATCTTCCCTCTCAAATCTTGAATCAATTGCTGGTAGAAATGTAAACTGTATATATTTTTGGAATGTATTTTACAGCATCTAAAAAACTTATAAAAATATACACCTTTAGAAATTTATCTTAATAATTCTTATTCCAAATATGCAAAATGATATATGTACAAAGTTATTCATCCAGCACTGTTTATAACTGCAAAAAGACTGGGAGAAAAATCAAAATGCTCTTTAATTATAGTGATAAAATAAACAATACATATATATTCTATAATACTTTGTAGGCATAAACAAGACTAAGGAAATAATTGTACTTTTAAGTTATATTGCTAAGGGTAGAACAAAACAGAACCATTTTTGTAAAAAGGGAGAAAAAGAACATATACACATTTACATGTATATGTATATTTTATGATTATAGTACATAGGATGCACAAAAACTGATAATATTAATTGCCTTAGGAAAGAGGAACTGACTGGTTGGGTTATAGGAGCAAGAAGAAAACTTTGCCCTGTTTTTTTCTATCCTTAGCATTCTGAACCATGTAAATGTAATACCAACTCAAAAAGTAAATCTAAAAAATATATAATAATCTCTATTTCACATAACTTCTCATCTTATTTTCTCTAACCTCAAAAAAGATGCCAAATTTTTAAGTGCCTGATTTAAGATAAATCAGGTATCTATAATTGATATAAGAATAAAAGATACCCATATGAAATCTTTGAATTAACTATATTAAGTGGTTAACTAGTGATTCTGGGGTAGGATCAGGATCTTCACATTTTACCTTATATTCTTTTGAATTACTTGTAATCCTATTTTTAAAATATATTTTTACTTATTTCAGAGAGGGAGGGAGAGGGGGAGAGAGAGAAACATCAATGATGAGAGAGAATCATTGATTGGCTGCCTCCTGCACACCGTACTCTGGGGATTGAGCCTGCAACCTGGGCATGTGCCCTGACCGGGAATCAAACCATGACTTTCTGGTTCATATGTCGACCCTCAACTATTGAGCAATGCCGACTGGGCATGAATTATTTATATTTCTTATAATAAACACAGATTACTTTCATAATTTAAAAAATGCAAACCTTTATAAGGTTGAAAATTTTTAATTAAAAAATCCATTGTCCTGACCTTTATTTGGAAATATTGATATGAATTTGTGATATACTTTTTTTTTTAAAGCCACCTTATTTCCTAGCCTGGTTCACTGAAAATGGCAAAAAACAATGACCAACCCACTAAGTGAATGAGTACTCTTGCACCCAAACTGTGGTCTCTAAACATCATTTCCCCAAAAAGGAACTAGGATTTGGGGGGCAATGGCTGATACAAATGCTCAGGAATGGAAATGTAACCCATGATCTCAGAACATCATGTTAGCTAGAAAACAAAGAAGCTATCAAAGAGTAACAGAATCACAGCAAAAGGACATTGGAGGTTCCCATTTGCCAAGATGAGACAGTGAGACATCAACAAGGATAAAATTAAAATTGGTTGAAACACATAAATATGCTTAAATTGGAGAGTCCATAATGACAGTTAAAATGAAACTTATCAATCACCTTTGCAAGATGTTAGTTAACAAACTCATTATTTTGAAAATGGCATTTGTCTTGCCTTTTCTGCACAAGTTGTATCTCAGAGTAAGCAAATAGATGATGAGGGGAAGTATCTATATATATAAAGAACCAGGGTCATAACGACCAAAGGCTCGACCGCGCCAGGCTGCGTGCGCAGCAGGCAAGCAGGCTGAATTGCTGACCTCTGGGAGAGAGAGAGAGAGAGAGGCGGGGCTGATCAGCAGCAGCTGCGGCTGCTGGCAAGTGCGGAGAGAGAAGCTTCTCTCTCCGCCTCGCCAGCAGCCAAGCCTCTCTCTCTCTCCCAGAGGTCAACAGTTCAGCCCACTCACCAGCAGCCTGGGGCGGCTGCTGATCAGCCCCACCTCTGTGATCAGACCAGGAGATAGGCCTGGAGATGCTGACTGGCACAGAAACTGACCAATGAGAACCAAATCTGGGTAAACTGCGAGAAGCCAATGGCTGACTAGGAGGCGGAGCTTTTGATGCATAGAAACCGACCAATCAGAACCAAATCTGGGTGAACTGCGAGGAGCCAATGGCTGCCTAGAAGGCAGAGCTTCTGACGCTGGCTGGCACAGAAACCAACCAATCAGAACCTACTTTGGGTGAATTGCGAAGGCAGAACCTAAGTTGGGGGCTGAGGAGGGGTTTTAAGGGCAACAGCTGTTTGGTGTAAAGTGTAGAAAGCAATTCAATTTTTTAAAGACCAGTTTGGCAGTATAGTGCATATGGCTATCAGTCCAGATATATAGGGATTATGTGTTTTTGTCTGCCAAGAGCATCTCCTCCTGCTGAAAAAGGCTTTTTGCCCACCATGTAAGCAATCCTATCCTATATAATCTATCTATACTAATAAAAGGGTAATATACTAATTACACAGGGTCGACCAGCCATCTTCCAGATATCCGACTTCCTTCCAGACAAAGCCATGGTGGTGGGGGCCGAGGCAGTGGCAGTTAGGGGCGATCAGGCCGGCAGGGGAGGGCAGTTGGGGGCGATATCCGGCCGGCAGGGGGTTAGGGGTAATCAGGCTGGCAGGGGAGGGCAATTAGGGGCAAGATCAGGCTGGCAGGGGAGGGCAGTGGGTGTGACCATGCTAGCAGGGGAGGGCAGTTGCAGGCGAGATCAGGCAGGCAGGGGAGGACAGTTAGGGGCAATCAGGCAGGCAGAGAGGTTAGGGGCAATCAGGCAGCCATGGGAGCCATGTAGGAACGATCAGGCCAACAGGCAGAGAGGTTAGGGGCAATCAGGCAGGCAGGCAGGCAAGTGGTTAGGAGCCAGTCATCCCGGATTGCGAGAGGGATGTCCGACTGCCGGATTGCGAGAGGGATGTCTGACCAGCAGTCGGACATCCCCCGAGGGGTCCCAGATTGGAGAGGGTGCAGGTCGGGCTGAGGAACCCTCCCACCCCAGCCACCGTGCACAAATTTCGTTCACTAGGCCTCTAGTATCTTTATAAAAGTATTTTAGCTAACATAAATTAAGAAATGATAGAATTTGAATATCACCATTTTTTAATCCTTAATGAAGTTCAATGAATGGGTGTAGACAATGATCATCAATGGCTTCTGACATCATAAAAAAGAGACTAATAGATGTCATACATTTCCCTCCTAATAGAAATACACTATAAAGTATTCTAGCCAAAATACTGAATCTGAATCTGATCAAGTCTCTAGATGTAACTGCCAATTTGAAGGAAACACAAAGAACAGAGAAACATGTTAAATGACATTACTATGATGTTGATCTCGCCCCCAACTGCCCTCCCCTGCCGGCCTGATCACCCCTAACTGCCACTGCCTCAGCCCCCACCAAATCCATCTGTGGTAAACTCTACAGAACAGATGATCTAGTTTCTTCAACAAATAAACTGCAAAGAAAAAAAAAGAGGAAAAATCTTTTAGATTAAGAGATTTTAGGCCTGGCTAGTGTCATTCAGTGATTGAGCATCAACCTATGAAACAAGAGGTCACAGTTTGATTCCTGGTCGGGGCACATGCCCGAGTTGTGGGCTCAATCCCCAGTGGGGGGGTGTGCAGAAGGCAGCCAATCAATGATTCTCTCTCATCATTGATGTTTCTATCTCTCCCTCTCCGTTTCTCTCTGAAATCAATAAAAAAAATATATGTTTTTTAAAAAGAGAGATTTTAAAGGTGTACTGACCAACTATAAGCTATAAACTATTTGGATCCTATTATAAATATATAGGCTGTTTAAAAAATGATAATACAGTCAAGGAAATATGAATACCGGAAGTGTAATACTAATTACTGTTAAGTATTTTAGATGTGCAAATGGTGTTGGTATTTTTTTTAATATATTTTTATTTATTTCAGAGAGGAAGGGAGAGGGAGAGAGAGATAGAAACATCAATGATAGCAGAAAATCATTGACTGGCTACCTCCTGCATGACCCCTACTGGGGATCAAGCCTGCAACACGGCATGTGCCCTTGACTGGAATCAAATCTGGGACCCTTCAGTCCATAGACCAGCCCTGGGCAAACTACGGCCCGCGGGCCGGATCCGGCCAGTTTGAAATGAATAAAACTAAAAAAAAAAAGACCGTACCCTTTTATGTAATGATGTTTACTTTGAACTTATATTAGTTCACACAAACACTCCATCCATGCTTTTGTTCCGGCCCTCCGGTCCAGTTTAAGAACCCATTGTGGCCCTCGAGTCAAAAAGTTTGCCCACCCCTGCCATAGACCAACGCTCTATCCACTGAACCAAATCAGCTAGCACTAGTATTGTTTTTTTAAAGTCCTTACTTTTATAGACATATACTGAAATATTTATGGATTAAATAATACATCCCAGATTGGCTCCAAAATAATCAGGAAGGGGGTGGGTGATAGGAGCATAAATGAAACAAGATTAGTCATAAGCTAATAACTATACATGGAAGCTCACTTTACTATTCTCAATGCTTTAGAATGTTTAAATTTTCCACAATAAAAACCCAGTTCAATTCCTACCTCTTCCTTACCTTTCTGTATTAATTTCTCTCTTTTCTTTTCCTCATTTGTTTGTACTACACAATTAGACTCAGCTCAATCCTATTGCATCCTGTTTATATTACAGAATCTAATCCGTTATTATCTACTGTTGTTTTGATCATTAAATGTTCATGATTTATCTCCACAGCTAGCCTGTATGGTCCTTTAATACACAAAAATATTTTGATCCCACAGCCTTAGCATGATACTAAGCCTTCTAATGGTCCCAAGAACCTTATCTGACAATGAAGTTGTCTCTGAAAATCCCTGAGACCTATGTGGAAAATACAATATTCTTCCATTACCCCAAGTGCTACTTTATGCTAAAATTAAGTTTTTATTCTAGTAAAAGCATGTAATATTGTCTTCTTCAAATTTTGCAGGGGTACCTTTTGTGACATCAAAAAGCTAAGTCTCCAGCAAGTTAAGGCAAGCTAATAATAAGCACAAGTCTTCTCAGAGTTCAAATGGGCATATTTATACTCTTTCACAGAAAAAGAATTCTATATTACTAGGTTTAAATAGAAATTTTGTTAGCTAAATGATTGATTAAATACACTGAAGTTACTTAACAAAAACTTCAGCTATAACATAAAAAGAGATTACCCAAAGAAACAGTCATAAAGCCTAGGAAAAAAAGAACTCTCCACCTAACTAGAAACCAATCAAGAGTGCTGGAGAGAGCCTGGCCCATGTTGTTCAATGGTTAGAATATCAGTCTGTGCACCCAAGGATTGCGGGTTTGATTCCCTGTCAAGGGCACATACCTGGGTTGCAGGTTCAATCCCCAGCCCTGGTTGGAGCTCATTTGGGAGGCAACCAATCGATGTGAGAACTCTCTCTTTCTCTCTCCCCATCACACCTCCCTCCCTTCCACTCTCTAAAAAATTTTTTTATAAATCAATGGAAAAAAATATCCTTCAGTGAGGATTAACAAAAAGTGCTGGAGAGGCCTTGACCAGATAGCTCAGTTAGTTAGAGCATCATCCTAATTTGTCCAAGGTTGCAGGTTCTATCCTCAGTCAGGGCATATACAAGAAGCAACCAATAATGCATAAATAAATGGAACAAATCAATCTCTCTCTCTCTCTCTCTCTCTCTCTCTCTCTCTCTCTCTCTCTCTCTCTCTCTCCCCCCCTCCTTTTCCCTCCTTCCTTCCCTCCCTAAAATCTACAAAAAAATAAAAGAGTGCTGTCCCTGCCCAGGGGGCAGGTGTCTGGAGCAGCGGTCACTAACCTTTCAGACCTCACAGACCACCGGTTGGCGACCGCTGGTTCGGAGTATCATCCCGTACACCAAAAGGTTGCAGGTTCAATTCCTGGTTGGGGCTTATACTAGAGGCAACCAATCAATGTTTCTCTCTCACATCTATGTTTCTTTCTTTCTCTTTCTCTTTCTCTCTCTCTCTCTCTCTCTCTCTCTCTCTCTCTCTCTCCCCTCCTTCCTCTCTCTCTAAAATCAATAAACATATTTTCAGATGAGGATAAAAATAAAATAAAAGAGTGCTGGAGAACAAGTCTATAAAATACTTACAAATATTGAGTTGATGTAACTGATTTTTCCTCTAATTATAAAAGAAATCCATGTTCTTTGTAGATAAAATAAGCAAAAAGAAAATAAAAACTATCCTGCTACCTTTTGCATAACATTTTGCCTCACTAAACAGTAAGTCCTTTGAAGGCAGCTCATTTCTCCAAGAAACACAGACTCCTCTCTTCTAAAACTCATCTATGGAAGTCTAGCAGCAAAGCAGGGGGGTGGAGCACATAGGATTAATTCAATAAGAGTAATATGGCCCAGCCAGCATGGCTCAGGGTTCAATTCCCAATCAGGGAACATGCCCAGGTTACGGGCTTGATCCCCAAAAGTGGGGCATGCAGGAGGCAGCCGATCAATAATTCTCTCCCATCACTGATGTTTCTATCTTTCTCTCCCTCTCCCTTTCTTTCAAAATCAATAAAAATATATTTTTTAATGAAATCAATATTTTTAAAAGAGTAGTATGTAGATTTGTTTTCCAATTTTCAACATTTCACCACTTGTATAAATCCAGAATCAGAAAAAACATACATTCCATTTTTATGGGTTTTTCTTGGTTTACAATAATTTTTTGGTATTTTTTCAAGTGTCCTTAAAACTTCTTACTATAGTAGCAACAAAATCCTACATTTCCAATTGCCAAATCAGGTAGTAAACACATCATATTTACTTTTTAAATTATATTTAAATTAGCCAAAATAACTATTCCCTTTGCTATTTTTTAAATATATTTTTTATTGATTTCAGAGAGGAAGGGAGGAGAGGGAGAGAAAATCAATGATCAGAATCATTGATCGGCTGCCTCCTGCATGCCCCCTACTGGGGATCAAGCCTGCAACCCAGGTATGTGCCCTTGACTGGAATCAAAACCAGGACCCTTCAGTTCGCAGGCCAACGCGCTATCCACTGAGGCAAACTGGCTAGGGCTTTATTTGCTTTCTTTCTTTTTTTTTTTTTTTTTTTTTTTTTTTTTTTTTGCTTATAAGCAACAACAATTTATTTCTTGCCAATCTGGATGCTAGGAGATCCAAGATCAAGGCCCCAGGATAGTCACATTCATCACATTCTCGTCAAGGCCCTCTTCCTGATTCATAGCCAGTGCCTTCTCACTGTGCCCTCACATGGTGGAAGGGCTTTATTTGCTATTTCTTATGTAAAGATCCTACCCAACTCCATCAACAGATTTTCACATTTAATGTACAGTTAAATGTATAACTAAGTTTCTCCTCAGAATATCCTACACTAGCTCTTTCCAGCTGGCAGCGAGTCATGGGCATCTCTCGGGACAACTGGCACAAGCACAGCAAGACCAGGCACAAAAAAGCGAAAATATGAGCAGCGATGCCCTGCTGCCAACCCTAAGACTGGCCCCCACCATACACACACAGTCTGCATGAGACTAGACGTGGGTTCTCCTGGGGCTCCAAGTGTTTTATGTGCAAAACAAGGATTTTTAATGTTGTCTACAAAGCATCCAACAACGAACTGGTCCGCACCAAGACCCTAGTAGAGAACTACATCGTGCTCAGTGACAGCACTCAGTACCACTGGGCTGAAAGTACAGGGTCTAGCTGACTTCTGATGAAGAACAAAGAGACTTTAAACAAAAAATGATCAAAGAAAATTCAGAAGAAATATGATGAAAAGAAAAAGAATGCCAAAATCAGCCATCTCCTAGAGGCACAGTTCCAGCAGGGCAAGCTTCTTATATGCATCTCTTCAAGACCAGACCCCAGGCAAATGTGGCACAGCAAATGGCTATGTGCTAGAAGGCAAGGAACTGGAGTTCTAGCTGAGGAAAACAAAGGCCAGGAAAGGCTAGTAAATCCCCTTCCCTCCTATCTTAGCTCATGCAATAAAGGTGTTTATTGTTTACATATATATATATATATATATATATATATATACACACACACAC
>NW_005871167.1:2230301-2246157 GCF_000147115.1 Myotis lucifugus | reverse complement strand
CACACATACATATACACATATATACATATATATATATATTCTACACTAGTCTGAATTTATACACTTGCAAAACAATTCGTGTCATAAAATTCACCCACAAGTACACAAGTGTAATGCTCACCGATATCTAGCTCAGATGCATTACCTCATCCATCCAAGTGAAGTATAAGAACTATACTTATCAAGCAAAATTTGAGGAGACAGTGAGGAAAATAGTAGACAGCCTCCAGCAATACACATAGGGAGGAAAAACTTATCCCTTTCACACCCAAAGCCTAGGCTCTAACAAGTTTTCAACAACAACAGTGAAGTAAAAATCTCACAATAGTTTTGACTTTTCACTGGACTCTATATCTTAAGTAGTCTGGGTGACAGTGCAAAAATTAATTTGAAGCTACATTTCTTCTTCCTTAATATGAAAAGCTGAATATTGTCTGTCTTGACTAAAAAGCCCCAGAGATTTCAATTCTGCAGGAGCTCTGCATGGTTCTAAATTTAGTCAAGTAATAGAAATAGTTGGAAAGCATGTAATTCATTTTAATATCTGTACTTTTATGTTGCCAGGCAGCTAATTTCTTAAATAATCTTAAAGCAGTAATCCACATAAAATAAATATATAAGCTAGACAATCAACAGATAGGTTAGCACTTGGGTTAAATAAAATATTATCTATAACTTCTATCTATAACAATTTCCCTCTTCAAAAATACATTCTATAGCCTGGACAGTGTGGCTCAGTGGCTGAGCATTGACCCATGAACCAAGAGGTTGCTGGTTTGATTCTCAGTCAGGACACGTGCCCAGGGTTGTGGGCTAGATACCCAGAGGGGGCGTGCAGGAGGCAGCCAATCGGTGCTTCTCTCTATCCTTTTCCCTTTTCTCTCTAAAATCAATAAAAATCTATAATAATAAAAGCATAATATGCTAATTAGACCAGACAGCCGAACAACCTTCCGGACAAAGCCGGGGCTGCGAGGGCCAAGGCAGGCTGCCACGGCTGCAAGGGCTGAGCCACTTGCATGAATTTCATGCATTGGGCCTCTAGTATATTTTTAAAAATATATAGTCTATTTCCATGGGGAAAATAGGCAGGATTTTACATTTTCAACAGAACATGCTAATAGCACACTATTCCTTCCCTTATAGCTTACTTATCTGTTTCCACATCAAAAGAACATATAGATAGGTTTAATGGGTTTCACCTTCAGTGCACAATGTTTTTGTAGAGGAGACTGACATATCTGGTTTCATATAGTATCCTAGAGCAGGACATTCTCAATCTGTTGGACCGTAAGTAGTTGGGGGTATATCAGATACCAATTCTAAGGCTAATTCTATTTTAGGTTTTCTTACATCTAAAACCACACTCCAACAGAAATGTTCAATACAAACACCCTAACTTCATGTCAGTTTCCTAGACTATATTCACAGACCAATATTCAATATATGTATGCATGTGTGTGTGTGTACACGCGCAAGTTTAGATTCAAAGCACAAAGTATGAAAGCTCTGGTTTAGAAGCTTCCCTTTCTAAGGAGATTTTAATTCAGACAGGAGAAGATACAAAGAGGGAAACAACCCAAGGGATTACACCACACTAAGAAAAAGCCTGGATTGCATGAGAGTAAGAGATGAAAACTTATTTTCACCTTCACATGTCATCACCAAGTTGGGGGGCGGGGGGGACGGGACAATACAGATGATCCCCAACTTACGCTGCTTTGACTTATGATTTTCGACTTTATGGTATGAAAGTGATACTAGAAACCATAATTTGAATTTTGATCTTTCCCCGGGCTAGCGATGTGTATGTAGCATGATACTCTCTCATGATGGTGAGCAGTGGCAGCGAGATGATTTTGCCCGACTGTAGGCTAATGTCTAAATATTCTGAGCACATTTAAGGTAGGAGAGGTTAAGCTATGATGTTCAATAGGTTAGGTATATTAAATGCATTTTGACTTATGATATTTTCAACTTTCAATCAGTTTCTTGGGCAGTAACTCCATTGTAAGGTGAGGAGCATTGAAACAATACCATTTTCTGCTCAATATCCATCTCCCATAGCAAGTCATTATCACTGCCTGTAAATCACTTCATTCTGAGAAATAATTCAATTTAGACATTTTGTTATTAAGTACATCTGGATCTTAGGTCTAGAGTTCATTCAATTTTTTTTTACTGTAAATAACTGATCCCATGAAGATAGCTAAGGATAGATAATTAAGAATGAGAAGCAGTTCCCCACTAAAGGAATCAAGGTTCCTTGCAGAAATTATTGATTCCAGGTCTGGGGCAAGTAAAGTACAATGTGAACTTCAAACATCCTGTTGTGCCAGAGTGTAAGAAAGTGCTCAAAACTTGACCTGTTCATGTCAAAAGGGTATGCGTCAGTTTGAAGAGGCTCCATTGACCAAACTACGACAATTACTACATTTAATACTGAACATAGTCAGTGTTTTTAATCTGTACAGCAATGGATTGGAACAGATCGAGATGTTTTGTTTTGTTTTTATTGATTTTAGAGAGAGCGGAAGGGAGAGGGATAGAGAGATAGAAACATTGATGAGAGAGAAACATTAATCGGCTACCTCCTACACGACCCCCTACTGGGGATTGAGCCTGCAACCCTGACCTGTCTCCTGACCAGAAATCAAAGCAGTGACTTTTTTTTTTTAATTGATTTCAGAGAGGAAGGGAGATAGAGAGAAACATCTATGATAAAAGAGAATCATTGATTGGATGCCTTCTGCACGCCCACTACTGGAGGGATATCAAGCCCACAACCGGGCATGTGCCCTTGGCTAGAATCGAACCTGGGACCCTTTAGTCCACAGGCCGACGCTCTATCCACTGAGCCAAACCAGCCAGGGCAAAGCAGCGATTTCTTGGTTCATGGGTTGACGCTCAACCACTGAGCCCCACCAGCTGGGCCCAAGTTTTTTTTAAGTATATAGAGTGATCCTCAAAAACAAAAAAATGAGAGAAATCAAGCTCTTCTTTACAGAGCAACACCAACTAGTAAATGTAGAAAGAATGAGAGAATCAATATTTGCAACCACCAATATAATAACTGATTCAAGTAATGGACGTTAAGGCCTTCACCCCACACCTGAAATGATTGTCTGCCTCCTTCTTGAAACTCTCTCCTCTAAGACGCTATCACACACACTTTATTGGTTCTCCATCTACCTTCTTGGCCTCTTCAATTTTCTTCCAGGGCTCTATTACCACTGTCACTGTTCTCCAAGGCTCCCAGCCTTCAGCTCTTCAGTCTTGACATAATCCTTAGATGACTACAAGGTATATACTGTTGACTCCCAAATGTCTCTCCAGCCCCAATATCTCTCTCCTACTCCAGACTGGTACATCTAACTTCCTGTTAGTCATTTCCACATAGTTTCATAGGTACCTCAAATTCAACCAATCCAAAAACAAACACCTCACTTTTACTACCAAATAGGCAACTTCCTGTTTGCCTAACATAAATAATGTCACCATCCACCCTGAGAGTTATCCAAAACTCATCACTCTCACCTCCATACTCACACAGATATACCTTTAAGTCTAACAGATCTACCCTCTAACTATCTCTTGAATCCCTGGCAGAGCCACTTCAGACCCTATTTCTTATCTGGATTACATTGACTACCCCTAAACTGAACTGGACTCCAGTTTATTTCCTGGTTCCAGTCTATTTCCCTGTCTAGTTGCTAAATTGCTAAAAGTGATCTTTTTAAAAAAAAAAATAAATCCTTCAATAGTTTTCATAGTTTAAGACAAAATTCAAACTTTTTAGCCTACCAAATAAGGCCTTCAAGATGAGGCCCCTCCTAGCTCTCTAGCCTTTTCTCTAACTATAAAAGTACCCTATGTTAAGACACATCCTACTCCTTGAAATTTGTCAAAGGCATCTTGCTGCTCTTCTGTACACCTTCACCCTTTACACATGCAATTCCACCCTATATTCTCTTCCCCATATTTCACCTGGCAAACTGTTGTCAGCCCTTCAAGATTCAGCTGGAGTATCACCCCATGAGTCTTTCCAGATCTCCACTGTGCTTCTAAAGCACCTTGGGCATTCCTCTAGTTCGGTGTTCATCAGTCTGCAGTATCACTAATTGATTTGTCTAAGCTCTTTTAAGGTAAAAAACTGGGTCTTTTTATTTTATACCCCCAGCACCTAATACTATATTCATATGAGGTTGAATTCATTAACCCATTGAGATTCAGTCCAAACTTTACCTCCTCTGAAAAGCTGAATCTGAATGTGTCATTTAGAGTTAACCATTCCTCTTTTTGGCTTCATATTACATTTTATCACCACATTGTGCAACACTGTGACCTTGTAATTTATTTAGTTTTTTGTAATCTATAATAAAATGCAAGTTCCTTGAGGATAGAGACAGTGTTGCATTTATCTTGATATTTTTAGCATGTAACAATATCTAACAAATAATGGACACCTATTAAACATTTGAGTAAAGGAATGAGTTGTTCTCATCATAAATTTTAAATTGATTTTCTTAATGTTAGGTATTACTTTGGAAGCAGTTCTGACTTGAAGATCCCTCTTTCTATCATACCAATAAAGGAGGACCAGTAACAGAGAACTATCCTGGAAAGAAAACATATGAGTAATGTTTTTTCTAACAGAGACTAATACAGTGGGGCCTTGACTTATGAGTTTAATTGGTTCCGTGACGGAGCTCGTAACTCAAATTACTCGTATGTCAAATCAAAAAGTGAACGAGTGAGACACGTGATGCTGGGCTGATGTTGTGGCGTGATGCTGGGCTGATGTTGTGGCGTTCACTGTGACGTTCACTGCGCCAACTAGCGGTGGGGTATCTGAAGCTGGCTCGTAAACCGAATTTTAGCTCGCAACTCAAAGCAAAAAATCGGCCGAGAGACAGCTAGTATCTCGAAAAACTCATTAGTCGGGACACTTGTAAGTCAAGGCCCCACTGTAATAACAGATTTCTCTGATTTCTCACCTAATACTATGATAGGCTCATAATGCACCAAAGCAGTTAAGTAACAGCACTGCATCTGTGTTAAGTGAAAAAAAAAAAGCTGGATTGGTAAAATGAAACATTGGCAAGTGAATGCCTGTCATTCTTTTTTTTTTTTAATATATTTTTATTGATTTCAGAGAGGAAGAGGGAGATAGAGAAAATAGATAGAAACATCAATGAGGAGAATCATTGATTGGCTGCATCCTACACACATCACACTGGGGAATGAGCCCCCAACCCAGGCATGTGCCCTTGACTGGAATCAAACCCAGTACCCTTCAGTTCGCAGGCCGACGTTCTATCCACTAAGCCAAACCGGCTAGGGCAATGCCTGTCATTCTTAATTGAAAATCTATAATCTTCCCAGGGGGCCTCATGTGTCAGACAGTATATATAGGTAAGGCTAAATGTGTGTCCTCTACTGTGGGCATTGAGCAAAACACAAGTCAACAATAAATGACAGCATAAAGTAAATTGAAGAGACGCTCATGGCCTAGAACACTTTACTAATCTAAAGAGACCCTATGGCTGGATCCAGCCAGTCTACTAAACTGAAAAGACAATTACCATTTCCCAATCTGTAAGAAACCAATAGGCAGAAAAACAGTTATGAAAGCAATGTTAATTCCAAAGAGAGAAAGGAAGAAAAAGATGGGGGGAAGGGGGATCACATAGAAATAAAGCACCACTTTCTCTCTGCCAATCTTAACTTCAATAATGTTCTGTTATTGAACAGCACTGGAGAACATTATTTAGAGACTAGTAATCTGATCTGTAAGGTAGGCTATGCTTGCTGACTGTGGCCACCAAACACATCCCAGCTACATGGCAAGTGTGCTCATTTAATATCTGCAAAAACCTCTTTGTCCTTCTTTTGTAGTATCTGCTAACTATAGGTGGAGTAAAATATTGAAGCTAGCCTAAGAAAATTCATTAAGTGCAGCTTTAATCTCAAGTGTTTACATTTAAATCAATAGATGTATCAAGAAGTATTACTACTGTACTCAACCTTAGTAGATATCTCCAAAAGTCAAGTTTTCTTCTACCATAAAATAAACAATCAACTCCATTTTTACATATAAAGACACTGATTCAGCAGAGTTAATGAGAATTAACTCAGCAAAGCCTCCGAGAACTTCAAACAGGGTTAAAAAGTCAAAGTTTTAAGCATTGGTTCTGATTTTACTCCCTCACAAAGCCTACAGAGAAACCAAGCAGGTTTCAATAGTGCTCCTATCATACTGTTCAAATAACTCAAATTTTCAGCCATCATGGACATTTAGTTAAAAATATAAAGAAGAAATATTTCTGCACTATCATACTCCAAGTGCAAACCCTCTTGGTCTTCCCATTTCTTCATAGTCAAAAATACTACTAGGATGGAGAGTAAAACATAAAGAATAAATTTTAAACCAAATAATTCTGAAGGAAAAATAAGGAAAATCTGAATGTGGAATAATTAATATAAGGTTGAAGATACCTTAATAATGGAAAATGTACAACTTTGATGGTACAGCAACAAGAGCAAAAACTTACTTTAGCACAACTGGCAAAATCACTATCTAGAACATATACCTCTAGAACAGCGGTTCTCAACCTGTGGGTCACAACCGCTTTGGGGGTCAAACGACCCTTTCTTTTTTTTCTTTTTTTAAAATATATTTTATTGATTTTTTTTACAGAGAGGAAGGGAGAGGGATAGAGAGTTAGAAACACCGACGAGAGAGAAACATCAATCAGCTGCCTCCTACACACCTCCTACTAGGGATGTGCCCGCAACCAAGGTACATGCCCTTGACCGGAATCGAACCTGGGACCCTTCAGTCCGCAGGCCAACGCTCTATCCACTGAGCCAAACCGGTTAGGGCTCGAACGACCCTTTCACAGGGGTCGTCTAAGACCATCGGAAAACACATATATAATTACATATTGTTTTTGTGATTAATCACTATGCTATAATTATGTTCAATTTGTAACAATGAAATTGGGGGTCACCACAACATGAGGAACTGTATTAAAGGGTCGGAGCATTAGGAAGGTTGAGAACCACTGCTCTAGAACATAAGCTTCAAATAATCTAGTTTCTTTCTTTCCTATTCTTGTCCATACAGCTAGTAGAGGAATAAGACAAAAATCACATGCTCTAGAGCAGTGATGGCGAACCTATGACACGCATGTCAGAGGTGACACGCAAACTCATTTTTTTGGTTGATTTTTCTTTGTTAAATGGCATTTAAATATATAAAATAAATATCAAAAATATAAGTCTTTGTTTTACTATGGTTCCAAATATCAAAAAATTTCTATATGTGACACGGCACCAGAGTTAAGTTAGGTTTTTTCAAAATGCTGACATGCCAAGCTCAAAAGGTTCGCCATTACTGCACTAGAGAGCTCTTTTGGCACAAGAGAGATCACAATCCTAGCAAATTTAACTTCAGTGTGAGCAGAAACTCAGAATGAAATGTAGAGAGAAAACTATGACAAAGAGGAACCAAGCTTTGTGGAAACTGGTTCAAAGAGGCAAAGAAAATGAGAGTTTTGGGATGCCCTGTAAGGGTACCAGAACATGATACTCAAACCAGTGAGGGTTTTGGTTCTTGTTTTGGGGTAGAGAGGCACTCAAGGGAAGATAAGGTGAGAGAACAGGGAGAGTAAAAAAATAAGTACTTCATCTGTAGCTGAAACCTACCCCTGAAATCAAAGTGAAAACAGCAAAGTGTAAGGCAGGTGAGGTAAAGCCCCCAGATTTTTTTTTAAAGCCCTGGCTGGGTGGTTCAATTGGTTGGAACATCATCCCATATACCAAAAAGACTGCAGGTTCGATTCCCAGTCAGGGCACATGCCTAGGTTGCAGGTTTGATTCCCAGTCAGGACTCAGGAGGCAACTAGATCAATGTTTCTCTCTCACAATGATGTTTCTTTCTTTTTCTTTCTTTCTCTCTCTCCCCATCCCCAACACCCCTTCCTTCCTCTCTCTCTCTCTCTCATCAATAAACATGTCTTCAGGTGAGGATAAATAAAGCAAACAAGCAAACAAACCTAGCCTTTATACTGGAAACAAAGAAGACATTAAAACGCTTTAAGCAGGATGACCACTGGCATGGCTCATAGGCATGGTTGAGCATTGACCTATGAACCAAGAGGTCACAGTTCAGGGCACATGTCCAGGTTGCAGACTCGATCCCCAGTAGGGGATATACAGGAGGCAGCTGATCAATGATGCTCTCTCATTAGTGAAGTTTCTATCTCTCTCTCCCTCTCCCTCTCTGAAATCACTAAACATTTTATACATAAATATATATACTTATATATTTATATTTTACATATATATATTTTAATGCTTTAAGCAGAAGATAACAGATTTAGTTTTCTTTAGCTAAAGCAGGGTGGGGAACCTTTTTCTGCCAAGGGCCAATTGAATATTTATAACATCGTTCAGAGGCCACACAAAATTATCAACTTAAAAATTAGCCTGCTATATTTAGCCAAACATTTAATTAACTCACCCCTAATGCTTGGCAGAGCCAGAACAAATGATACGGCCTGTGGGCCGGATGTTCCCCACCCCTGAAAAGGGTACAGAACTAAATGAAAAACTGGAAGCAAAGCTAGGGCAGGAGGGCCAGTTAAAAGCCATCAATTATCCAGACGAGAGATGATGGTCTCCACAATTAAGGAAGTGGTGATGCTGATTGAGAAAAATGAAAAGATTCAAGATAGACTGAGCAGATAAAGAGTCTACATAACTTTATGATTATTGATATTAAAGGCTAAAAAGGACTCAAGAATGGCATCCAAGTTGCTGGCTTATGCAACTAGGTGGCATCTTGAACCGAAAAAAAGGATTCAGAAAGAAAAACACATTTCCAAGAAAAAATTATTTTTGCTTTGGTCATGTTGAATTTGAAGTGCTGTGTGACAGTCAAATGGCGATATTCAAGAGACCACTGAATAGACAAGCCTAGAGCTCAGACAAGAGATCAGAACTGGACACAGAGACTCACAAATTGTCAGCTTATAGTAACAAATGCTAAGTAAAGCCATCGGGGTGGCTGAGGCGAACAGATTGTGTTTCAACACAACTGAGCAGAGACATCAGAAACACCTGGAATGTTTGCTAAAATACAAATTCCTAGGCTCCATTCCAAGCCTGCTAAATCAAAATCTCTGGGACTAAGACCCAGGAACCCACACTTCATTCATTCATTTCATAAATGTGTGCTGAGTGACTATTCTAGGCACTAGAAATATAGCAATCATAATAGAAATAAGGTCCTATTCTCATAGGGTTTAAGTTCTAAGTGTGAGCCAGACTACAGACAAGAAAACAAACAATGTAACTTAAGATACTGGCAAGTGCAATAGAGATAATGAAACAGAGGAATGTCATGAAGCACAAAAAGGAGATTAATATTTTGGATAAGGTGTTCAGGGAGTCTACAGAGAAATTATTTGAACTGTGACTTGAATAATGAAAAGAGGTAAGTCAGGTGAAGATCTGGGAAAATAGCATTTCACTCAGAAGGAATTATAAGCACAAAGACCTTGGGGGCAGAAAAAAAAGTCACTATGGCTAGAGCTAGTAAGAGGAGGAAAGTGTGGTACAAAGTAGGTCAGAGAGTCTGGCAGGGGCCAGGTCATGAAGGCTTTTGTTAGCCACATTCTTAACAAATTCTCCAAGAGATGCTTATGCTGTTAAGGCTTAAGAATTAGAAATAGAAAGGGAGACTACAAAAGAAACCCTAAGAAAAATACACATTTAAGGATGAGCAGGAGAAAAGAGCAACCAGGAATGCAAGTGGAAAAGAAAAGTCATGTCAATGAAACATTTCAAGAAAGAGAAGGACTGCCCTGACCAGTTTGGCTCAGTGGATAGAGTGTTGGCCTGTGGACTGAAGGGTCCCAGGTTCGATTCCGGTCAAGGGCATGTACCTTGGTTGCGGGCACATCCCCAGTAGGGGGTGTGCAAGAGGCAGCTGATTGATGTTTCTCTCTCATCGATGTTTCTAACTCTCTATCACTCTCCTTCTCCCTTCCTCTCTGTAAAAAATCAATAAAATATATTTTTTTAAAAAAAAAGAAAGAGAAGGATCAACCATGGCAAACGGTTGAATAAGATAAGGATGAAAAGAGGTCCATTAGACTTAACAGGTCTGCCAGGTTCTTCCCATTGATTTTGATGGCTGCTGGGAGCTGCATCCATCAATAACATTAGAAATCATAAGTGACCACTTAGTCACTTGTCTACATTCACCTGCTACCCATCCATAGCCCACTGTTTCCTGGAAGTTATCAACTGAGTACTATCCTAGATTCTCTTCTTCCCTTCTCCAACAGAATCATAAAGGAAGGGTAAGGCTAAAGAACAATTTTTGAGTATAAAGAAAAAACGTATTTCAAATGTATTCATTATTAAGTTTAGAGTGCCACTGCCTTGATTACTTTCCTCCTGGTTCTGTTATGAAACTTACAGAACCTTTCACAAGTCTGAAACACCCTTCTCCAAGGGATGAAGAATTAATTACCTGGTGTCCAGAATGCTGCTCACATGCCAAAACCATGCATAAATTCTTATGACTGACATGTAAAAAAAAAACAAAACACTGCCCCTATAAAAAATATGAACTGCACACTTGGAAAATCTAAACTTTTAATATAATTACTGAGACCACTTTAAGGTCCAATGAGCTCTAGGAAAGAAAAAAACTGCTCTGCAGATATGAAATATGGTTTTGATCATTATTAATAATGAACACTGTAGCACAAATGTTATTAGCATGGAATATACAATAAAGCATCTACACAAAGAAGATAATAAACCAAGTGGCAGAGAACACTAGTTAATTTAGTTAAAAACATCTATCTCTATTCTGTACATCAGAAAATAATTGTATAGAAGACTAACAGCAGGCCAGGCCAGTGTGGCTCAGTGGTTGAACGTAAACCTATAAACCAGGAGGTCACAGTTCGATTTCTGGTCAGGGCACATGCCCAGGCTGCAGGCTCAATCCTGCAACTGATAGATGATTCTCTCATCATTGATGTTTTTATCTCTCTCTCCCTCTCCCTTCCTCTCTGAAATCTTTTATCTTTTTTTAAAGAAGACTAATAGCCGGAGCAAAAATACCTCCAAAAGATCAAGATACAACTTGACTAGCCTGCAGACCATCTTTTTCTCTTTTCTTTTCCTGCAACTCATAATCAAAAAAGCTACTGGAAATAAATTGAGTTCTCTTAAACCCTGCTGATTATCTCACTTATCTTTACACTTCTTGCTCTATAGGATAAGAACTTCAGAATAATGGTAAATGTGCAAAACTATAGTTTTTTTAAAAATATATTTTATTGATTTTTTACAGAGAGGAAGGGAGAAGGATAGAGAATTAGAAACATCAATGAGAGAGAAACATCGATGAGCTGCCTCCTGCACACCCCCTACTGGGGATGCGCCCGCAACCAAGGTACATGCCCTTGACCGGAATCGAACTCGGGACCCCTCAGTCCACAGGCAGACACTCTATCCACTGAGCCAAACCGGTTAGAGCAAAAACTATAGTTTTTATTTGCTTGCAAAGATTTTGAAGTCTTCAATACTAAAAAAAAACAAAAAAAAAAAAACACAACACTATGAAACATAATACAAATGCCTATAGATAAATGAAAGAATCAAAACATTGGTCTAAATTAAGGAAGAGACCTTATGAGAGCACTTCATAACCGCTTTGGGTTTTTTCCCAGAAGAAAATACCCAGAAAGGCCTGAAAATTATTTCCCAGGAAATATTAGTCTTTGACAATTCAGAAAGTCACAGTGTTACAAGTAATTAAAGGAAGTGAAAAGATTTGTGATGCTTTTGTGGTTAAACTAAAGAGAAATAGAATAAAATTAGTCCTTTGAAAATATAAAGTGTTTTGATTATTGAGAGACATGACTACCTAAAGCTTTCGCACATTTTCTCCTTATCCTCTCTCATCTCTACGCGGGGGGTTCCCAATTTGATCAGTTCCTTTTTAAAAAGCACAGGAAGCCCAGCCTGTGCGGCTCAGTGGTTGAGGATCAACCTATGATGAACCAGGAGGTCACAGTTTGAGTCCCTGGTCAGGCACATGCCCAGGTTACAGGCTTGATCCCCAGTAGGTGGCGTGCAGGAGATAGCCAATTGATTCTCTCTCATCACTGGTGTTTCTATCTCTCTCTCCCTTTCCCTTTCTCTCTAAAATCAATTTTTTTAAAAAAATTATTTTAAAGCACAGAAAAGTACTCTAGGAAACTAATTATCAAGACAAGAAGCTGAAATAGCTTTCTCAGTATGGTCTCTAACACCTGGACTGAACAACTCACAAGAAATCCTGCAGAAAAGCAAAAAGAACACCTGGATTTAGGAAGCATCCCAGAATCGTTCCTTTCATACATCCCATATAAAAAGAATAAAATCACTGCAGATTATAATTATCGGCTTTCACATCAATTTTTTTAAAGTGTGGAAAAAACAGATATATGCTAAGGAAATCTAAGGGAAGTCAAAGAGGAGTTAAAATAAATTGTTTATAAAATCTTTCCTGTCTATACCTGTTTTCAGAAATAAACTCAAACATAGGAAGGAATAATGAACATGGTAACTTCATTGTAGAGGTGGAACAGGTACTACACTGCTAAATTGGCAACCATTGTAAGAACAAAAGTTAACCACTAAAAGACTTAAGTAGAATGTTTTCTACACAGAGGGTAAGAAGGATACAGCTGGAGGAAAATACTGAGGCCACTGTGTATGAAGAAAGTCTCTAAAATTAGACCCACCAACTGTATTCACGTACACATATTCAAGCCATGAGTCCAGCTATTTTTCCTACTTGTAAGTTAGTAGCACATTCCACAGAGGAACACTCAGAGTCCCTTATCCAATCTTACAAGGAGGCATAGAAAAACCTTAACACCCCCTCTCACTCACACACACACACACACACACACACACACACACACACACAGTTTCATAGAATTCTCTCCTCTGTACCTCCTGGGACCATGTAACCAAAATAAAACACTTTTTATCCTCTCCCCCAAATATGCTTTTTCCTGAAAGCTTTCCTTGAGTTCATGAAGAGATCTGACACAGGAATAAGCACTGCATCGTTCAGAAACTGTTACCTACTCTGAACCATTGTCAGCACCCAGTATCTACATATATAAAAAGCCAGCGACCAGAAAACCATAATGACCAGAATGACCGGTCGCTATGACACCCACTGCGACCAGCAAACCAGCCTGATCTGGGGGTGGGGCCAGCCGGCCAACCTCCCACGGCCACTCCCCTCGGCCACCCCACCCCCCAATCGGCCCGCCCCACCCCGATCGACCCACAGCCCCTCCCCCTGACCAGCCCTGCCCCTGATCGATCCCCCCCCCCACCCCAATAGGGTGCGGGGATGGCTGGGCAACCTCCTGCAGCCCCTCACCCCCAGCCCCACCCCGAATGGGCCCACACCACCCTGATCGGCCCTCGGCCCCTCCCTCCAGCTGCCTCCGCCCCCGATTGGCCACACACACACCAATCGGGGGTGGGGCTGCCAGCCAACCTCCCACAGCCCCTCCCCCAGCCGCTGATCCCTAACAGCCCCCACATCCCAATCGAGAGCAGGGCCCACCAGCCAATCACCCGTGGCCCCTCCTCCCAGCCGACCTGGCCCTGATTGGGCCCCGATCGGGGCAGGCCGGCCAGCCAACCTCCTGCTGTCTCCTCCTCCCAACAGGCCCAGCCGCAATCCACCCCGATTGGGGCCAGGCTGGCCAGACCCCACCTGTGCACAAATTCGTGCACTGGGCCTCTAGTTTATCTATAAGAGGTGAGAACATGGCACAGACCAGGGGTCCTCAAACTACGGCCTGAAGGCCACATGCAAATACAAATATTGTATTTATTCCCGTTTTGTTTTTTTACTTCAAAATAAGATATGTGCAGTGTGCATAGGAAGTTGTTCATAGTTTTTTTTAAACTATAGTCCGGCCCTCCAACGGTCTGAGGGACAGTGAACTGGACCCCTGTTTAAAAAGTTTGAGGACCCCTGGCACAGACTGTTTATCTCTGGAGCTTCAGAAAGACTTTCTAGAAACTTTGTGAAAGGATTTAAAAGGGGACAATAGAAGTCTGATAGAAGCTTTTATAAATCTGCCTAAATTACGTCAGAAATTATTCACCAAATGAGTACTAATATATTTCTGATGATGTTACCTCTTTACACTAATAATATCCAAATTAGATCCAGCCCAATAGGTACAAGATCCCCAATTTCTCTCTTTTTCTCTCTCTCTCCCTCTCTCTCTCTCCTTCTCTCTCTCTCTCTCACACACACACACACACACACCATTCTCTCTTTGGCCTGGCAGCTTTCAATGTCCTGGCAAAGGGTCAAACAAAAATCTTAGGCTTTGCCACCAGCCACCAGCATTCCCACAGAGTTAAAAGCACTACCTCACCACTTTGCCTTCCTAATCTGAAAAATAGTGGCCAGGACTGCCCCAAAGAGGAATCTCATCCAGGCCACTCTGGCCAGAACATCATTGAAGGTAACAAAAGAATCAATCAAGAAACAAGAAAGGGCCCTAGCTGGTTTGACTCAGTGGACAGAGCATCAGCCCTCGGACTGAAGGGTCCCGGGTTCAATTCTGGTCAAGGGCACCATAGGCTCCAGGCGCGTGCGAGAAGCAACCAATTAATGTGTCTTTCTCATCTGTTTCTCCATCTCTCCCCTCCCTTCCACTCTCTCTAAAAATCAATGGAAAAATATCCTCTAAAAATCAATGGAAAAATATCCTCAGGGAGGATTAACAACAAAAAAAGAAACAAAAAAGGATAAAATAAATGAGTGATAATCCACAGAACTCAGGGGGCCTGCTCCTTTTATCTTCAGACTTAATATAGAATTTAGTTGCTAAAAATTACCACAAAATGGAATTGTGAGATTAAAAGGATTAAATGTTGCCTATTACTGAACACTTCACATTGTTAGAGAAAGTTATTCATCGTTTTTGAGCTCAACTGTCACTACATGAACGAGAAAAAAAAATGCCTAACCCATATAGCCCAGATTATAAATACTAGTATCTTCAGCCTACTGAAAAATTCAAAGTGGAACCAGCTTGCTCAATTCTCTGGAGCCAAAGTGGTAAGGATGGTGATATCTCTCATTGGGGATGTGAACAAATCTCAAGGGAAGAGCCTGAAGCAGTTGGTAAAAATCTACCCACATGAGATGTGAGATAATCTTCCTCTAAGACCACCAATGCCAAAGTTCCCCCACACTTCATCCTCTCTGCCTTCAAAGTGCTTTATTCAATGACCTGAAAGCCCAAGACTTCAGTCAAGAGAAATGTGGCAAGAACTGACAGAAGAAGAAAAAAATCTCAATTTCTTCCAATTAAATACCTTACAAAATCCTACTAAAAATCCATTCCACACCTCCAAGGACAACCAATCATGATCAGAAATTCATGACAATGAGATAATTCAAGAATAAAACTTCTCTTTACCTATTCAGTCAAAAAATGTGTTAAGCACCAACTGTATAATAAATATTATGCCTTACGCTAAAGATATAGCAATTAACAAAACAGAACTATCTGCCTTCATGAAGCTTCCTATCTAATGGGGGAGACTAAATACATAGCATGTTAGTAACCCTAGCTGGTTTGGCTCAGAGGATAGTGCGTCGGCCTGTGGAATAAAGGGTCCAGGGTTTGATTCTGGTCAAGGGCACGTGCCCGGGTTGCAGGCTCGATCCCCAGTGTGGGGAGTGCAGGAGGCAGCCGATCAATGATTCTTCTTTCATCATTGATGGTTT
>NW_005871167.1:2228157-2230201 GCF_000147115.1 Myotis lucifugus | reverse complement strand
CGCCTCCTACTGGGAGTCAAGCCCACAACCCAGGCATGTGCCCCGACCAGGAATCGAACCATGACCTCCTGGTTCATAGGTTGATGCTCAACCACCGAGCCACACCGGCCGGGCTGGAGATTAGTTTTCCTTGTTGATTTTTTAACATTTGTTGGTAGGTAGGGGTATGTGTTTTGTTTTATTTTGTGTTTGAGGCATTCTGTAATATTGGGGACCTTAGAATGTTGGGACAACTAAATTAAAAGACTGCTGCTTTAAATAATAGTTCTGTGTAAGAGGCATTCAGCAATTTGAATTGTTTCCAAATTGTCAGTGTTTGGTAAATAGTAAGGTGAGTAGTGTATATCCAACCTATGTCCCATTTGACACAGTTCAATAATTATGTATAAGGCTGGCCTGTCCCACTGCTGTCCAGTGATAAGGCACGAGTTTTGCTTTAATCAGTCATGGAAATGAGCTAGACCCGTGGTCGCCAAACTGCGGCTCGAGAGCCACATGCAGCTCTTTTGGCCCCTTCAGTGTGGCTCTTTCACAAAATACCACAAAAATACCACGTGCGGGCGCTCACATACAGTGCGATTGAAACTTCGTGGCTCATGCGCAGAAGTCGGTATTTTGTGGAAGAGCCACACTCAAGGGGGTCAAAGAGCCGCATGTGGCTCGAGAGCCGCGGTTGCCGAGCCGCAGTTTGCCGACCACTGCCCTGGAAGATCCAGGGAACAAGTGCACAACCCCTGAAGCAGAAATGTCCTCAAGGAACAGCCACGGACCCGTGCATATATTGGGGGGCAAAAGGGGGCTACAGATCCAGGGCTTTGAAGGCAATTGTGAAGTCTGTGGTTTTTATTCTGAGAGAAAAAGGAAGACATCTCCTCTTCTGACTCCTTTCCATTAAAAAATACCAGGCACCCTATTTTACATATGCAAAACTTTCAATTGCTTTAAATTGTGCAGATCTACAGTATATAGATCATATAGTGGACTCAAAGACAGCTGGAACTGCAACTCTGAAATGTGACTTTTGCTGACAATTTATCAGACCTTCAAGAAAGGTTCTCAGTTCTCTCAAACCTGTGGAGAACAGCAACCGGGGAAGGAAAAACACAACTGAAGAGTCACTGAATTAGCCTAACCTACCACTTTCCACCACTAAGCTTTTGTCTCCATGCCCCTGGCTGCACAAAAGGGGAAAAGAGAAATACTGGAGAAAGAACACGAAAAAATAGAAAAGGGGAAAAAAGCATTAAAAGCATTAGTAAGAAAGAGTCACAAAACCAATTTAAGTGCCAATATGACTATTCAAAAATACACTATAACGTTCGGAATTTGTGACATTTTAAAAGTGGAACCTCCAGTCTCCTTTTTGCCCACCAACATCAACCAGGGCTCAGGCGTCTTCATTTTAGTTTTTAGTTAATTCTACAGGGGAAAAAAAAACATATACAAGAACCTTCATCCAACTGGGATCTGAATTTAAATTTTCCCTTCCTGTGGCTTAATGAAGCTCTGGGGCTGTTATTCGGTCATTTCTCATCATTAGACAAGAACAGTTCACCATGAGTAAAGAAACATTCTGTGGAACGACTAGGCTAACGGTCACACATGTTGGAAATGTCTGGCTCTAAAGGAAACCGAAATCGGTAACAGTCTCCTGAGGCTCGAGTGAGTTACGGGCTTGGTGTAGGCCCAACTTTTCAGCTGCAGAAACAGCTCCCTGTGCGTTCCGACTCACGTCCCTGACCCCACGCAAACTCGGAACCCGGCCTGACCCGAAACACTCCACACCTTCCCTCGCATTCTTCCCAGAAAACGGAGACCCAGGAAATACACGGGGGTGGTCACCCCCAAGCCTCAAAAGGGCGCAAGTTTTTAGGTCCCGCTGCACAGGCCACAGGTGGCGCCAGCCCGCGCCCCCCTTTCTCCGCTTTTCGCCAGCGTTTTCCCACACCCTGGGGACATCTCCAGCCTCGGGGCCGTCCTTCACCAGAGGCTCCGGCCCTCACCCACCACCCCGCCCCGGGCAGCTCCAGCGCGGGGAACCCAG
>NW_005871167.1:2210110-2227907 GCF_000147115.1 Myotis lucifugus | reverse complement strand
CATGGCCCAAGTTATAATTTATCTAGAATCCCAACGGGGCTGTAGAGGGTATAGAAACTTGTGAAGGAGGGGGAAGAGGGGGAGAAAAGGAGGGAACCAAACCCGGAAAGGGAGAAAAGGGGGGAGGGGGGAAATCAGAAGGGGAAGAAAAGGCCCAGAGTCCGCCCCCCCGCTGCGGCCTGCGCGCTGCGTCACCACGTCCGGCTACGTCACCGCGTCGTGCGGCCCCGCTCGCCGTGCGCTCCCGCGCGAGTCGGCGCCGCGGCCCCGCTCACCCACCTGCCGGCTCCCACCCGCGAGCGCGCTCGGTGCCTCACTGTGTCGCTCCCTTTGTGTAACCTGTGTCTCCAGCTACCAGTCCGCATCCGCCGGGATTCTTCGTCCACCTTAAACCCGTTACGCGTGTCAGATTCACCCTAAATTTAAACATAATACTAAGAACTAAAGAAATTTAAATGTACAGAGCACTTTCAAAACTGCCTTTGACTTAGGACAGTCACTCCCGAGCCCAAAAGAGCAGTTTCACAACAAAAATGTGTAGTATGCATGGGTAAAGATCATGTGGTAGGTAAATGTCCATGTTTTTCAGATGTAAAAATTTAAATCAAGCAGGTTGAAGTTCATCCTATGAAAATCGCTTTCTGACCACCGCCTCCCTCTAAAATACAGTTCTTTTTCTTAAGAGTCATCTTCAGTTTGCAAACCCGGAGAGGGAGAATCAACTTAGTTATTGGTTACGTGTATTTAGATAATTTACCGACCTCAAAGAAGTGCTGTAGTCTTACATTGATAGAATTCGACCATTAAATATTTACTATGCAATAACAACTGCAGAATGTATTAAAAAAAACAACAAAACACTGAATTTTAGAACTTCAGAACGTATTAAAACGGAGAGTCCGGAAGGGCAGATATTGGCAGAATTTCTTCAGCACATTTAGAGGTGAGGGTGCTCTGGCCCACAAACAAACCTGTGTAGTAGGAATAATAAACTTTTATCAAGCACTTACTCTGTGCCAGCCACTGTAAGTGCTTTACAAAATTATTTAAACCTCAAAACTGTGAGATAATCATTATAGATCAGTAATCCCATATTCAAAATCCATAGGAGCAGCCTGGCCTGTATTGCTCAGTGGATTGAGTGTCGTCCCATGCACCAAGCAGATGCTGGTTTGATTTCTGGTCAGGGTACAAGCCCAGGTTGCAGACTTGATCTCCAGTAGGGGGCATGCAGGAGACAGCCCATCGATATTTCTACCTCTCTCTCCCTCTCCCTTCATCTCTAAAATCAATTTTAAAAAACTTTTTTAAATCCATAGGACCAGACATGGATCAGAATTCAGAAAATGTCAAGTTTTAGAAAGGTAACATGGTATGTAAAATGTATATTATGGCCAGGCTGGCGAGGCTCAGTGGTTAAGCACCGACATATGAATTATATTAGGAGGTCATGGTTCAATTCCCTGCCAGGGCATATGCCCAGATTGTAGGCTCAATCCCCAATGTGGGGTATGGAGGAGGCAGTCAATCAATGATTCTCTCTCATCATTGATGTTTCTTTTTTAAAAATATATTTTTATTGATTTCAGAGAGAAAGGGAAAGGGAGAGAGAGATAGAAACATCAATGATGAGAGAGAATCATTGATTGGCTACCTCCTATACACCACCTACTGGAGATCGAGCCCACAACCTGGGCATGTGCCCTTGAGCGGAATCGAACTTGGGACCCTTCAGTCCAAAGGCCGACACTCTATCCACTGAGCCAAACCAGCTAGGGCAGATGTTTCTATATATCTCTCTCCCTCTCCCTTCCTTCCTGAAATAAATAAAAATATATATTTTTAAATGTACATTATGTAGTACCTCCAAGGGTAGCATCCTATAATCAAATACTATTTCTGGAGTAAAAAACATATAAATAGTCTCAGAATGATTTTTTTTAAAGCCATAAATTACGTCACTTCTGTTCAGGTCAGGTTTAACCACTATATGAGTTACCCACACACACAAAATAATGTGGATTTTATTTTTTTGGATTTTGGAATCATGGGTAATAATTTATCCCATTTCCCCAATGAAGGCACTAAAGTAAGAGAGGTTAAGTAACTTGCCAAGAGTCACACAGCTGATAAAAGGAAAAGATAGAATTTAACCAAGTTCATCTGCCTTAAAAACCTGTGCTCCTAACTCTACCTGCCACTCCTGCCAGGTAAATCCCCCTTGTGGAAATAAAAGCCTTTCCCTGAAGATCTACTACTCAGGACCTTTAGGGGAGAAAAGGGAGAATTCTGAGCAACCTTAAAATTTCCCTTCCTAAACAGAAGAAACCCCAGAGTACATCTAGTTCTCAAGCCCCTTCCTCACCTTCAGACCTCCCACTGATTATGCAGAAGACTTGGCTAAAACACTTCCTCTCCTCTCCCAACCCTTCAGACTGGATGTTTTTTGAGCCTTACTGGGCAAAACTGAACAAGAACTAACAAGAGTTTGGGTTGGGGGCCGGCAGAGATATGAGAAGTATCAGACAAAGGAAAATGCAACTCTCAAATCCTCAATTACTTGCATGACAGTGACCTAAAACACCTGCCAATAACCCCCTCTTGTTTGAAAGTCACCCTTTCATATTCTATCTAAAACCTCTAATCTCTCCCTTTCCCCACCAGGCTTCCCAGAAAGGCCATTGATCTGAAGAGGAATTTCATCTCTAACCTTTGGCCCTAGGCCTGGCAGCTCACATGGGCAACCCACTGTCTCCCAGCATTGGCCCAGGAACACTTCTTTCCCCAAACAAACCAACCTCCACTAACATCCCCCACTCTGTGCTTTCACTGATTATGCATTGGCAGCTTCTGCCAAGTTCTACCTGTAACTGGCTTCATCTCTCAAGTCAGATGTTTGGCTGCTCTATCCCCTGCAACAAGGAGTCATGCCAGCTGGACACATTCTCCTTTCCCAGCCTCTGGCGGCCAGGACAGAACCAAGACCACAGCTGTTGAGACCCTGAGCCCGGGGTTTGTGGCCTTCTCTCACTGTGTCCCTCAAGGAGGGCTTCCCCCAACAATGATCTCCTCATTGTTCCTGGCCTTCCTATTTCTGGCTCTGGCCACAGTGGCCACTACCAGAGCTGACCGTCAATGCCTGGCATGTGGGGAGCATGCCTTGGACCTGCAGAGCCAGCGGGAGCTGCTTCTCCCCCTTGCCAAGAGAAGCATCTTGGACAAGCTGCACCTCAACCAGCGCCCAACGCTGAGCCGGCCAGTGTCCAGAGCCGCTCTGAGGATAGCCCTGCAGCGCCTCCATGGGCGCCCACAGGGGGCGCTTCCAGAGGCTGACAGGGGACAGGAATATGAGATCATCAGCTTTGCCGAGACAGGTGGGTTACTGACCTGTAGATCTTCCTCAAAACCTGACCTCTCAAGGAAAGGAAAAGTGTCCTCCCCAACCTAACACCTGACTTCCTCCCCCAAACCATCCCAACTCTTTCTTCCCGTGACCTGTAATCTCCTAATCCAGGATTCCCACTACCCCTGCCCCCTTCCCTCCCCCCTCAGCCCCCAGTCTCTCTCTTGTGATTTAGACATGACCAATGGGCAGCTGGGATGTAGGTAAATTTCACTTTGTTTAAAATTGCCTGCCCCCATCTCCTTTAGCTCCTCTCTCTAAAGACCCCACAAACTTCCCCAGGCTGTGGTGTGAGCCCATCCACTTCCTGGGCCTGGACCCAGAGGCTAAAGGCTGGAGGCTGGGGCGCCTGTCTTTTCTCTGGCCCAGGATCCAACTTCTTCATCTCCTCTCCCCCAGATGCCTCATTTGGGTAAAAGGACAAAATAAAAACACCAGGACTATAATACCTCTCCACCCTACCCCTGCCCTCTTGCCTTGATACCTCAGTTACACACATCAGAACAGGGTCAAAATGGGACATAGAAGGGTGGATAGAGGATAGAAGAGGAGAGTTACTTCCATGGAGGGGAGAGGAGTTGGAGAATTTAGTGGACAGCTGGAGAGAAAGAGCAAGAATTCGGAGATAGTACCCTAGAAACAGAACACAAAGTGATCTATCTGTCCTCTGAGATTCCTACAAGCACTTTCTTAGGTATGAAGGCCCTTCCCATTCCTGGCCCCTTCCCCCTGGTCTGTACTTCAAGACCCGGCACTCCCATTCTCAAAAAACCTACCCTGACCTAAGGGTGAGATGCTCCCTTACCTTGAACCAGAACTCTCTGTGTGAAATTGTCTATTTTCAGGTTTTCTATAAAGCCTGTCTTCCAATAGGATATCAACCCTGAGGTCAGGCACTGTCATTCATTCCTCATGTTGTCACCAGAGGCTAGTATATAGTAAAAATAACTTACACTTACAATGTTTACTGTGTTTTAAGCCTCTTACATATACTAATGCCTTAAGATCCTCACAACAGTTCAGTGAGCCAAGTACTGTCATTATCCCCATTTTAGAGGTGATGAAACTGAGGCACATAGAGGTTGAGTAACTTGCTAAAGTTCACATGACTGGGAAGTGGTGAAGCCAGTCATGGCTCTGGAATCCATGGCCTTGGGCACTACCACCCTGCCTCTCCCAAGCAGAATAGATGCCCAATAAACATTGGTTGCGTTAAACAATCAAATCACATCGCAGGTCAGCTTGACCATAGTCTAGAGTCCCCAGTAATGGATGAGACCTTATTCTAGTTCAAAATGTGCTTCTGTTCATGATTAAGAACACAATTCTAGAGCCAAATAGCCTGGGCTCAAATCCTTGCTCAGACACTTATTACTGTGTGACCTGGGTTGTTAATAGTCAGTTGTCTTATGTGTAAAATAGGGATAACTGGAGGATAGTTGACATAGTTAAATAAGCTAATACAGGTAATGTACTTAGAAGACTAAGGTGGGAGAGAACAGGAAATAGAAGACTTAGCTCCTGCCCATGAGGGGTTTAGGTGCTGCTGCTGCTGCTGCTGGAAATAAGTTAATTCTATATAATAAAAGCCTAATATGCTAAGTGTCTGGTCGTCTGGTTGGCCATTCAACCAATCAAAGCATAATATGCTAATGATATGCTAAGGCAGCTCAAACGGCTCACTATGACGTGCACTGACCACCAGAGGGCAGATGCTCCAACCAGTAGGCTAGCTTGCTGCTGGGGTTCAGCCCCCATGGGGACTGAGCAAGATGGGCTGGACACCCCCTGGAGCCCTCCTGCAGTCCCTCCCTAGCTGGTCAACCTTCCACTTCCCATCCCGGCCCCACACAGGAGCTGCCCCGTGGAGATCAGTGCACTCCCATAGGGGGAGCGCCACTTAGCCAGAAGCCAGGCTCAAGGCTGGCGAGTGCAGCAAATGCAGCAGTGGTGGCAGGAGCCTCTCCTTCCTTGGCTGCAGGTGGGCAGTAAGGAGTGAGGTGTCCCAGACTTCAAGAGCCCCGGACTGTGAGAGGGATGTCTGATTGCTGGCTTAGGCCCGATTCCCAGGGGGGATCAGGCCTAAGCCGGCAGGTGGACATCCCCCAAGGGGTCCCGGACTGTGAGAGGGTGCAGGCAGGCTGCAGGACCCCCCAACCCCCGCTCCAATGCACAATTTTCGTGCACCAGGCCTCTAGTTAGAATATAAGGCAGAATGAAATAAATGCTGCCTGAGGGCACAAGAGTTTGCTGGGCCAGGATTAACTCATTGGAACCTGGTGAGACAGAGGTCTTTCAGAAGATCGCAAATGGGCTGCCATTATAGAGTAAGTTTGACTTCAAATGGGTAGAGAATGGTAAATAACATCCTAAATGGAGGGGGAAAACAGGTAAAAGTCTGAAGGAGTAGATTGCATTTGGAGTTGAAAAATAGGTGGACAGATGGCCATGAACCATGAATCCCTTGAACACTGATCCTGGCTGGTTTTGGTTTTTTCCACCTTTGTATCCCTGACACTTAGCCCAGTTCCTGGCACATTGCAATAATAATGATGGTTGCCATGCATTCCGTGTACCTGCCTCACCTAGTGTAACTCTCACAACCACCCTATAAAGTAGACTTTAGAATTCCCATCTTATGAATGCAAAAACTGAGATTCAAAGAAGATTATTTACATGGCCAAGGTCATACAGCGTGGAAGGGGCAGAATTCAAACACAATTCTCTCTGACTTCAAAGTCTGTATACTTTCCACATATTTGCTAATCAATAATGATTACAATGTTCAGGCCAGAGGGGACCTGATCGGAGATGAAGTTTGAAGGTGAGAATGACTGATGCCTGGATTTCACCTTTCACATTTAAATATTTTAGCCTGACGTTTTCATTTCAATTCATTTAAGTTATCTGAAATAAATATCTGAACATCGTTCTTGCTGGAAGTATGAAGAGAGAGTTTGAGGCTCTGGGGAAACTGGGGTAGGGCCTTCAGTGGTGTCCTGGAACTGGCTCATACTGGCTCATGAGAGCTGATTGTGAATATCTTCCAACTTTGCATCCAGAGACATCACATCACATTGATAGTTTGAAATCAGTCATGGTGGGAGAATTTATACCACAGAAATTGGCAAATACTACAAATCAGGGTACCTTTCCCCCTCTAGAATCCAGTTGTTAAATATTTACCAGCACACCACTGCTTGTGACCTAAAATTACAAGTTAACTGCCTCCCACACGCCTAATATACAATGCTGAGACAAAACAGGATATCCGTAATATACAATGCTGAGACAAAACAGCACAGAGCAGTCACTGACCCATGCAAATTCTGATATTTCGCCAGGCACATAACTGACCCATGCAAATTCTGATATTTCGCCAGGCACATATCTCAGTCCATCCCAACTCCAGGATTCCCTTGGTTAGTGCCTGATTCTGCTGCTCCCCGGTAGGATTTTCCTCTCCTCTCAGGAAGAGCCCACCGCTGCTCTCCTCGGCTTCTAGAGCCACCCTCCCAGCACCCGCTGAGATGTCTTTCCTTTCAAATAAGAAAGGACCTGTGCTCGTGAGAAGTTGGGGGCCCACCGGCCTCTTTTCACTTTGAATTGTCTCTGTCCCTTTAGTCCAAATTGGTACTGCTTTCACTATTCAAATTATCTTTAAAACTCCGTGGGCCTTCTAAATAATAAATTACAGTCTACTCAATTAGACAAAAGGCACTCCACTCTGTCAAGACAGACCCCTACCTGTGTTACAAGTCAGGGTGTTGTGGGGCACAACTCTTAAGATTCTTAGAAACCCTTTTGTCCAGTTGAGAGGGTCTACAGAGCATCATCTTACGTTTTAGAGCTTAACAAAGATGTGAGATCACAGCTAAGGGTCTTATGGCTGACCCTTTGTTTGTTTTTATCTTCACACCGAGGCCATGTTTTACTGGCAGTGCCCTGGATTTGATTTTTGCCTTGAGAACATATCTCATCTGAAGAACTTTTTGCCAGACAGAGAAACAAGGAATGAAAAAATATTTTATTGTTCAAGCTAGCAAGTCCTGTTTGAAATATTCTATCGAAATTCTGCTTGAAAATTTAACAGTTCTTGCGATAAGGCAGCTAAAATAAGCCAAATGACACTTCCAGCATTCTGCCTGGAAATATCTTCAGCTAAATTCACAACTTTGTTAGATATCATTTCTAGCTTCCAAGTTATCACAGCTGATAGCCAATACATAATACAGTGTCCCCTTTCTCTGGCTTCCAATAGCAATTTTCTCACTGCTCTAACTGCCTTCACTAACACTCTCCTCACCACCCTTACAACCTCTGCCACCCAATCCCAAAGCCAGTGCTACCTGTTTTAGGTCTTTATTATGGAACACCCTACTTCTGATACTAGTTTCTGTTTCAGTTATCCATTAATATAACAAAGAAGCCCAACTATAGAGGCCTAAAAGAAAAAATTCAATATTTTTCATAATTTTGTGATTTGACTGGGCTTATCTGGACAGTTCTGGTCCACATGGGCTAGCTGAGGTCGCTCATGTAACCACATTCAGGCAGGAGCTCAGATGGGGCTAGAGAACCAGTGATTCCCAAACTTATTTGGCCTACCGCCCCCTTTTCAGAAAAAATATTACTCAGCCCCTGGAAATTAATTTTTTTTTAAATTTTAATAGCAGTTATTCATTGCCCCCAAATGCACCTGTGGCCATCACCGCCCCCCTGGATCGCTGCAGCGCCCACCCGGGGGTGGTAGCGCCCACTTTGGGAATCACTGGGCTAGAACATCTAAGATGGTCTCTGATTTTCCACATGGCTTCTCATCATTCAGTAGTCTCTCCCAAGTTTCTCTGAAGCCAAGTTGCTGGCTTCCAAAAAGATGAAGCCTCAGTGTATAAACTTCTGCTTGCACTATGCTTGCCTGTGTCTCGTTGGCCAAATCAAATCACATGGCCAAGACAAGAATTAATATGGGAAGAAATTGCACAAAGCTATGAATATTGGGAGCTGTTGTTCATTGGGAGCCAACGATGTAATAGTCTACCACAACCCCTGTGGGTCATGTGTCTGCCTGCCATAACTGGAGTGACTTTAGAGATCCTAACAGTAAGGTGCTCAGTGACCTAGCAAGAAAAGATTAGGTAGGCCAATCAGACTCTTCTAGGATTTTGGAATTGGGACACTGAAAGATCAGCTCACTTAGCTAGGAAGAGGTGAGTAAAAGGTTCTGTAGACTCAGGACCTAGGGCCACCATTTTGGGAGTTGAGAAAGCTGATGAGGAGGCAGAAGAAGTATATCCCAAGCCAGCTAGAATATAAACTCCATGAAGGTAGAGATTGTGCCTGTATGGTTCGCCATGATATGGTTCACTTAGTACATAGTCAGCACCCAAAATTTGTGAATGAATGGTCTTTTATTTCTTTAATTCTTATTTTACACTGACACCAGAGTTACTTGCCAAAAACTTGGCTAGATCATGAAATTCACCATCTCAAAAACCTTATTAGTGAAGAAAGTCCAAATTTTCAGAGAGAAAAGAATGAAGTAGACTTACACAGAAACAGAGATGAGAGAGATCATAATGGCTCTGAGAGCTGTCAAAAGCTGTCTTATTCCTGACATTCCAATTCACATGAAGCCTAGGTGAACTTTATTTTCTGCCCTTTTATGTCCATGAAAGTGCCAGTGGCATTCCCACAATAAAGCACTCTTTACTTGATAAAGAAAAAAAGGGTAGCTTAGATCAAATCATAATGGGCTTATGACCGCTTCCTAAAAGAGTTTGGGCTTTCTTCACTCATAAGGTTTTTGAGATGATGAATTTCATGAATTAAAGAGAGAGGAAGGGAGAGGAAGAAAGAGATACATCCATGAGAGAAACATTGATCTGCTGCCTCCTGCATGCCCCCTATTGAGGATCAAGCCCACAACCTGAGCCACAACCTGGGCATGTGCCCTGACCAGGGATCCAACTGACAACCTCTCAGTGCATTGTATGCTCAACCAACTGAGCCACACCTGCCAGGGCTAGACACCTGATTTTTTTTAAAAAAAAAAATCACTTTGGAGCGCCCAGATTAGCAAAAATATATATTTTTGGTATGCCGCAGAATTTTAGTAATTAGTTTGTATGCCATGAGATGAAAAAGGTTGAAAATCACTGAACTAATGTATAGTAAAGGAGACAAGATCAGTGAAATTATATTATGAATTGGAGGTAGATTTGACAGTTCTTGCAGATAATTTCAAAGTAAGAGATGAGAGCAATCAAGGTTTTGGCTTAAGCAATGCATTTATATGGAAGGAGGAGATTGGAGAAGGAATGGGTTTTGGGAGATAAATCTAGAGTTCTTCTTTGAACATGAAAAGTTTGAAATATCATTGGCTATCCAAGTAGGTTATCAGATCAGCAGCGGGATATACAAGCCTGGGGCTTGGGGAGAAATCAGGTCCAGGCATATATATTTGGGAGTCATCAGCATACAGATGAAATTAAAAGCCATGGGAATTGATGAGACCATTCTGAGAGAGAGTATAGATATAGAAGAGAAAGGAGAAGAGAGCTCAGGACTTCCAACATGTAGAGGTCAGGCAGAGAAAGAGGAGTTGTCAGCAAAAAAAGATCAAAATGGAGTGGCCAGAGTCACAAAAGCCAGGGGAAAAAAAAACTATTTCAAGAAGGAGGGAATGGTTAAGTATGTCAAACACTGCTTAAAGGTCAAGTAAGATGAATATAAAGAGATGAAACCATTGGACTTGGCAACATGACAGGTGTTGGTGAACCTGACAAGAGTAATTTCAGTGGAGTGGAGGGAATAGAAACCCAATGAAAGTGTTTCAATGGGGCAGGTGAGGGATGAAGAGGGGAACAGTGGCAATCGTAATAGGGTTAGGGAGAAATGCATAGACATTAGAACCACTGTGGTGAGGGACTGGATAAGGGGAATGAGGGAGGTGGCCACAGGGTTTCCAGAGATGATAAGAAGGGTAGTGGCACCACCAATTCTAAGAACAAAAAGAGAGATCAGCAAGAAAGAAAATAATGATTTCCATTTGGGACAAATTGATTTTAATGTGCTGGCAGGACATTTATGTGCCCTGAAGCTTGGTGATTCCCAAATCTATATGTCCAGTCCGGAGGTGCAAAATGGATTTGAGAATCACCAGAATAAAAGTTTTGGCTGACCATGAGTGTGGGTAAGAGCTCTCCACAGTGTAAAAGGCAAACTTTGGAGAACTCTTGCATTAAAGTGCTGGTCAGAGAAAGAAAAGCCAGCAAAGAAAATCAAGGAAGAATCAAAAGAGAGTTGTGTAATGAAAGCCAAGAGAGAAAAGACTTTTAAGAAGGAAAGTGTAGTCAGCAATGTGGTCACGAATGAGCAGAGTGTTCAAGCGTGCAGAGAATAGAGAGGTAGCTGGTAAGAATTGACACTCAGATAAAAACAAAAATCTAGCATATAAATATTCAACTAATAATTATGATGTAAATGAATAAAGCTTCACTCATTGAAAAAAAAAAAAAGAATTGACACTCAGAACACCACAATGACTGGGGCTTCTTGTGTCCACAGGCTTCTCCAACATCAACCAGACTCGTCTTGACTTCCACTTCTTCTCTGATAGAACTGCTGGTGGCATGGAGGTCCAGGAGGCTAGCCTCCGGTTCTTTGTGCAGCTCCCTCCCAATACCACCAGGATTTTGAAGGTGAGGGTCCTTGTGCTAGGTTCACGTGAAGCCAACCTCACTTTGGCCACTCAGCACCTGCTGAAGGTGGATGCCAGTGGCTGGCACCAGCTCCTTCTGGGGCCTGAAGCTCAGGCTGCCTGCAGCCAGGGACACCTGACCCTGGAGCTTGTACCTGAAGGCCAGGTAGCCGAGAGCTCAGTCATCCTGAGTGGGGCTGCCCAGAGGCCTTTTGTGGCAGCCCGGGTGAGAGTTGGGAGCAAGCACCGGATTCGACGTCATGGCATCAACTGCCAGAGTGGGTCCAGGATGTGCTGTCGACAAGAGTTCTTTGTGGACTTCCGTGAGATTGGCTGGCATGACTGGATCATCCAGCCTGAGGGTTACTCAATGAACTTCTGCACAGGGCAGTGCCCACTGCATGTAGCAGGCATGCCTGGCATTGCTGCCTCCTTTCACACCACCGTGCTCAATCTTCTCAAGGCCAACGCAGCTACAGGCACACCTGGAGGGGGCTCATGTTGCGTGCCCACAGTCCGGCGCCCCCTCTCTCTGCTCTACTATGACAGGGACAGCAACATTGTTAAGACTGACATACCTGACATGGTGGTCGAGGCTTGTGGGTGCAGTTAGTCTATGTGTGGGATGGGAAGCCCAAGGTAGGGTAGGCAACTATGCCCCCACAGAGGTGCCCTTCCTTGAGAACAGGGACTGACTCCATTACTGCCTCTGTACAGAAGGTGCAATCCCTCTTCCTGAGCAACCTATGGAAATTATCCCAACTTTGACTTGAGGAGATCTTCACCTAAAGAGAGTCACTGTGCCTGGCCGGTTTGGCTCAGTGGATAGAGCGTTGGCCTGCGGACTGAAAGGTCCCAGGTTCGATTCCAGTCAAGGGCATGTACCTGGGTTGCGGGTAGATCCCCAGTAGGGGGCAGGTAGGAGGCAGCTGATCAATGATTCTCTCTTATGGTTTTCTATCTCTCTATCCCTCTCCCTTCCCCTTTCTAAAAGCAATAAAACCTTAATTTTTAAAAAGTCAACCTTTAAAAAATAAATACATACATACATAACCACCAGCCTCTCTCCAAGAGCACAGTCCATCAAGCAAGCCCCACATGCTCAACGGCCAGCCCAGAGACTCTGATCCACCTCCAACCATAAGCAGTGCAACCCAGGCAGACACCCATAACCTACTCTTAATCTACACCATAATCCACAATGCTTCCCTGCCCTTTCCACTCAATGCCTCTCCCTCTCTAAATAATTTGACCCAGCCCCTCCCCTTGATTTTCTGGATCTCCAGAGAGCCCCCTCCTTGGTTTCACCAAAGATTAGATCATTACTCTCCAAAACGAGGCTCATTTCTCTCTGTGTCTTGAGTCCCTTTCCTCCTTACTTGCCCGGGTAGCCCACCTAAGGCTTTCTTGGCACACCTACATCCATTCTTTATCCTTCTCTGCCCTGCTCTATGGGCTTGGGGGCTGACTCACCTGAGTTCCTTTGGCCCCTGCTTCCTGCTGAATTTGACTAAGGGAAGACACAAGCAAGAAGTCCAAATATTTCTTATTCACGCAGCCTAGGTGCCATGGTTCTGTGTGACTGTGGCTGTGACTATGTCCCTACAGCTCCTGCCTGGCTCCTCTCTGCCATGGCTTCAGCTTTGCCTGGGTTCTGATATCACTGCTTCCACGCTAAAGGCTTATAATGGCTCTCCACTCTTACTAGTACCTCGGTGCTTCAATATCCCTCATTGGTTCCCTTAACCCTGCCCATACCTCTGCAAAGAAGTCAATGCTCAGCTGGTGTTGCTCAGTGGTTAAGTATCAACCCATGAACCAGGGGGTCAGAGTTTGACTCCTGGTAGGAGTTGTGCAGGAGACAACCGATCAATGATTCTCATCATTGAAGTTTGTCTCCCTCTCCCTTTCTCTTTCTGAAATCAATAAAAATATATTTTTAAAAAAAGAAGTCCTTCATTAGCTCTTCTCGGTGATGCAAACACAGACAGCTGAGTGGGTCTTTTGTCTCCTGTCAGAACCCCAACTGACAGGCCAGAAGACAGCCTGCCTGCTGTGTCCATTTCTGCTCTCTCCTCACACAGGTTCCTCAGGGCTGAGCTATTGTGTCCTTTCCATACTTCATGCCCTTCCTCCCCCAGGCTGCCTCCCCTCCTTTGTTAGGCCCCCTGCACCCTTTTGGAACCACCTTTGCTGGTCTCAAGGCTAATAAAGACCTGGGTTTTACCTGGTCCTCTCTTCCCCCTGTACTCACAGATCACTGATCAATAAGAAAGTAGGCCAACAACCTGTGGGGATACAGGTGGTGGGAGGCAGAGGAATGGTTCAGACATGGCTGCCTTGCTTTCACCAACTCTCAGGCCTCCATCCAGGAGTCCTGATTGGAAGCTGGAACTGGCTAAGGGCCACTAGAGTAGGGCAGGGAGAAAAAAAGGAAGGCCTGGAGTGAGAAGAGGGAGGCATTTGCTTTGCGACTGGGTTTCTGGGTTCTCTCTAGACCAGACATTTTCAACCGGTATGCCGCAAGAATTTTAAAAACATTCAATATCTGACAACAACAACAATAGCCATCTTGTGTGAATGCCTTGTCTTGAACCATAAATATATAGATCATATAATAGAGTTGCATCTTATTGGTCACATCACATAATAAGGTTGCAGTGTCCATTTAAGGTTGTCTGATTAACTCTTAGTACCAGAAATCCTTATTTACAAGTATAGAGATTTGATTTTTTTAATTGATTTTTAGAGAGAGAGAAAGGGAGAGGGAGAAAGAGATACATCCATGAGAGAAACATCGATCTGCTGCCTCCTGCATGTCCCCTATTGAGGATCGAGCCCACAACCTGGGCATGTGCCCTGACCAGGAATCCAACTGACAACCTCTCAGTGCATTGGATGCTCAACCATTGAGCCACACCCGCCAGGGCTAGATACCTAATCTTTTTTAATGTCACTTTGGAGCAAAAAAAGGTAGGTAATTACTATTATTTTTTTGTAAGTCAGTCAAAAGTATACCTTTTTTGTCATATGAGCAAAAACTATATTTTTGGAATGCTGCAGAATTTTAGTAATTAGTCCGTGTGCCATGAGATGAAAAGGGTTGGAAATCACTGCTCTAGACCTTTGCCCTCTTCCCCCACCATTTCCTCCCTTTGGTTCGACAGCCCTGCACCATGGGTCGATATTGTCTGCAGCCCAAGGCCGGGATTTTGCAAAACCCATGTGTCCTTTGGGTTACGTGATGTCTGTGTTTGCTCAGCTTATAACCCCCTTCTACCAGGGTCTGAGGTCCTTGGAATAGGAACCCTAGAGGAGAAAGTCTGAAAGGGACCTCCGGCGGGACTGCCAGGCTAAGCTGTGGGGCTTCCTGAGCAACCTCGTGGGGGTTATCCCACCTTTAACTTGAGATCTCCATCTAGGGAGAGAATTTAAGGAAATCTTCTGGTACCTCTCCCTTCACCCACCGAACTCCCCTCCTTCCCACCACTTCAGTCCCCAGAGCCGAGACTAAGGTGAGGTAGAGTGAAGCACTCACTTTAGGGGCAAAATTTAAGGGGAGGCCAAAAAATTCATCAATAAAAATAAATAATATTTTAATTCAATATTTTTCAAACATCAAGATTAATACAAAAAAAATCTATGATAAAAAAAAGGCAAATTTTAAAATAAACACAGGAGCCGAGACCGGTTTGGCTCAGTGGATAGAGCGTCGGCCTGCGGACTGAAAGGTCCCGGGTTCGATTCCGGTCAGGGGCATGTACCTGGGTTGCGGGCACATCCCCAGTGGGGGATGTGCAGGAGGCAGCTGGTCGATGTTTCTCTCTCATTGATGTTTCTAACTCTCTATCTCTCTCCCTTCCTCTCTGTAAAGAATCAATAAAATATATTTTTAAAAAAAAATAAAAAAATAAAATAAAAAATAAAATAAAATAAACACAGGATCAGTGTTTTTTCCTTTCTTCTGTGGCTCTGCCTCCTATAACAAGGAGAAAGAGTGGGCATGTCTTTCAAACCTTTTCTTCCAGAGTCCCCTGAGTCCCTAACTCTAGACTGTCAGACTTTTCTCATTTAGGCAAGATAATCACTCAGGATTCTTCTACTTCCTTACCCACCCCTCAGCCTTGTCGCCACCCCCCAGCCCCAACCAGGTTGGTGGTAGGGCGGGCCAGGGAGGCAGATGGCTGGAGTATTTATAACTCAGGAGCACTTCTTGGGAAAAGTGACTAAGATGCTAAGAGCATATTTATAGCTGGGTTCTGACGTAAGTGTCAGCGAGGAGGTAGGGCCGAGCCAGGCACAGCAGCAAGAGGATAGGAAGAGCTGGAAATTGGGGGCACCTGGCAGAGGGGAGAGGTGGGGCCAGAGACTCCGCAGCTATTTCTTGCTGCTTCCCTGAACTCTGTCTCCTGGCACCAACAGGTAAGCCCTCTGAAACACCGTCGTGGGCAAAAACCTGCCTTGCATTTCTACAGCCCGGACCCCAGAGGGTAGAGGGCTGTCACCAGCCGGACCAACAGAGAGAGAGCTGGGAAGAGCACCGCACAGAGGGGCTGGAATGTTTCCGGCCCTGGGGGGAAACGCAGGGTGGACAGGAGGGTCTGTAAAGTCCCCTTGTCCCTCTCCCTGCTCCCCGCCACGGGTGCTTTGAGTTTCTAGGAAGAACCTCGCACCCATCACCAAGCTCCACTGCCACCTGCCCGTGTGATGAGGTCCAAGACCAAAGGCAGCAGTGACGCTCTCCTAACAGCACTCTCTGCTGGCTGGCAGGGGCGAGATGTGAGAGTAGAGGGACCAGCTTCTCTGTCCCCCGCTGGGGAGCCAGGGTTCTCAGAGTGAGAGGTTGGGGAGCACTGCATCTCTCCCCTCCCCTAGTGGCCCCTTCTCTGGGAAACCGGTCAGAGCGGAGACAGCGGCTGTCAGTAGCACAGCACTGCCACACGGTGGACATCGGGGGTACTGACACCCAGCCCCCGAAGCACCACCTCTCTCTGCCTGCTGCCCGGTTAGGATTCGCAGGCTCTCTTGACAGCCCCCCACCACACCCCCGCTAAATAGTGGGGAGATGAATAAAATGGAGTGGGGGCGCACTTCCAAATCACACTCACTTCCTCCCTCTTCTTGAAGAAACTGGGGCATAAGGAGAAAGGCTAGCATGAGGCCTTCCCTCATAGGTTCAAGGTGGAGGGGCCTGGCCCTTCCATTTATAGTCAGTGAGGGAGGGAGGTAAGGAGGGCTGGGATTGAACTAAGGTTGCTGCACTTTTTGTTTGCTCTACTCTTACAAGTCCTAAGCCATCCGTTTCTCATCCCCGTTAACAGAGACCTGGCACCACTTCTAGGATGTCCCACATTTAAGCAACTCTCACAGTCCCCTGAAAGAGAACCAGCAGCTGGGTACAGAGACTCCCAAGTCCCATGCCCTCTGCCAGCCTTGGTGGACTCTGCCCTGCTGTAAGATTGCATCAACCCCACCGCCCCCACCTCTCTGGGTTTCCCCAGACATCACAGTAACATGCCAACCCCCTGCCCCTGCCCTCGTCCACGTGTGCTCCGGTCCAACTGGACTCTGGGCAGCCAGCACAGGCAGGGTCAGGGAGTGACTTCTGTGTCCCATGGCACTGCCACCTGGGCCTGGGCGAAAGGACTCTGCTCCCCCCGCCCCCACCTGCCAACCTCCCGCCCCTGTACCAGACCCATTGCTAAAAATAGAAACCGGAGTTGTCCTTCTAGCCCAGAGACCCCAGGGACATAACCACTGGAACTCGCAGCTGCCTCATAGCAACTGCTGCAGCAGAGGCCAAAGAGCGAGATAGAAAGGCTGAAGGGATGCGGGGAAATTGCCCTTCCCCACCTTGCTATATGGAGTTCCCTCCCCCAAGCCCCAGACCTTGAGGGCTGACCATGTGAAATCACCCTCTTTCTTGCATCATGCGTGTCCACATTGCCCCCACCCATACCCCCACCTCAAGCTCAGTGACCAGGGCCAGATGGTGAAACCTGAGCTCCAGGGGGGGGACATCCACCCCCTGCAGGGGCTTGATGGGCAGCAGAGCTGGCCAATCTGGTGCTCAGAAGGTAGGCCTGCCGGCTGACCACGAGGTGAGGGAGCCCCAGGCTGCAGGCTCTAAAGAGGCCCCAGTCAGTAGCCAGACATGAGCTGTGAGGGTCAAATTGGCAGACTGTGCTAAACACAGCTACCCATCAGACCGGCCACTTTCTACCAGGCAGCAGAAGACAGGTGGCTCTACCCTGGCTGAGGGTAGGTGTGGCACTGCTGTCTGCCGCTGCTGTGCCCGCTTTGGCCTCCGTGCAGACTCAACCGCAGGAGCAACTGCCATCCGAGGCTCCCTTTCGACCCAGGGCCACTCACCAGGAACATGGGGCTCCCTGGTGTCCAGCTCCGGCTGGTGCTGCTGTGGGCACTGACGTGGGCACAGGAGACAAGGTCTGTGTGTCCCTCCTGTGGAGGCCCCACACTGGCACCCCAAGCAGAACGAGCTCTGGTCCTAGAGCTGGCCAAGCAGCAAATCCTGGAGGGGCTGCACCTGACCGGTCGTCCCAGGATAACTAACCCCTCCACCCCCAGGCAGCACTGAGCAGAGCTCTCCAGAGACTACAGCAAGGGAAATGTGGCTTCGACGAAAGGGGGAGGAGGTCGATTCAGCTTTTGCTACCACCACAGGTGGTTGA
>NW_005871167.1:2158938-2210010 GCF_000147115.1 Myotis lucifugus | reverse complement strand
AGGGAGGCAGAAAGGGAGGCTGGCAGACAAGGCAGACACGAGCATTGGCGTGGGGGGAGGAGGAGAAGTTGGGGCAGGGACCGGGTGCAGACGATGCTAGACAGTCCCTGTTTCTTCTAACGGTGGGTGCTGGGGAGAGCAGTGGGCAGGGCTTGCAGGAGTCTCGGAGGAGAGCTCCGTTTCTGCTCAGTCCCTCAGTCCTTTCTCCATCTCTCTGGCAGACTCCTCCACTTCGACCTGCAGCTCCATGCTCACCTTCCACCTGTCCATTCCTCGGTCCCACCAGCTGTCCCACGCGCGCCTATGGCTTCATGTACTCCCCACCCTTCCTGGCACTCTTCACTTGAAGATCTTTCGATGGGGCACAAGGAGGAGGCACAGAGGGTCCGGCACCTTCCTGGCGGAGCACCACGTTACAAGCCCTGGCTGGCATGCCCTGACTCTGCCCTCTAGTGGCTTGAGGGGTGAGGAGTCTCGTGTCCTGAGACTCCAGCTGGACTGCAGTCCCCTAGAAGGCAACAGCACAGCTGCTGGACAAGCTCAGCGCCTCCTGGACACAGAGGGAAACCAGCGGCCCTTCCTGGAGCTTAAGACCCGTCCCAATGAGCAGGGAGCAGGCCGGGTCAGGAGGAGGACCCCCACCTGTGAACCTGAGACTCCCTTATGTTGTCGGCGAGACCATTATGTAGACTTCCAGGAACTGGGATGGAGGGACTGGATCCTGCAGCCTGAGGGGTACCAGCTGAATTACTGCAGTGGGCAGTGCCCCTCCCACCTGGCTGGCAGCCCGGGCATTGCTGCCTCCTTCCATTCTGCTGTCTTCAGCCTCCTCAAGGCCAACAACCCTTGGCCCTTGGGTACCTCCTGCTGTGTCCCTACTGCCCGGAGGCCTCTCTCTCTCCTCTACCTGAACCGCGATGGTAATGTGGTCAAGACAGATGTGCCAGATATGGTGGTGGAGGCCTGTGGCTGCAGCTAGCAAGAGGATCTGGGGGTTGAAGTAAAGATATCGAGTTGGGGGTTCCCAGGCAAAAGGCATCTGTGGCTGGAGGCATCAGATTCCCGTTCTGCACCCCCCCCCCCAATGGGCCACCTGGGAGTATGACTGAGTTGACCTCTCTGGGACCCAAATGGACACTTTCCTATCCAGACGCTGGTCTCTTCCAGGCTGGTTGAGGGGAGCTGGGGAAAGTGTGTCCTCCGAAGGAACCTACCCAGAAAGCATGATTTCCTGCCCTATGAGAAAATAGCAGTGGCAAGGGAGGGAGGGAGGGAAGGAGGGAGGGGAGAAGCAGGCAGAGAAAATGACTAAGTCTCTCCCGAGAAGAGGAAGTCCTCAAGTGAGAGCAGAAAGAAGCAGACTGAGGGTCCAGCAGACTCGGGGCAGGGGAAACAGGCTGGCCAGGGGTCGGACTGTGGAAGTGCTTTAAGGGAGGGTCAAGAAGGAGATGGGCAGGGCCTGAGGAAGGTGCTGAGCAGAGCCCCAGAAATGGGCGTCAGGAGAGAAGAGTGCTGAGCCTGAGAAGTTCCTTGGCTTTTCCCAGTGAGAGGCAGGACCCACTGGGGAGACAAACATTTATACTTTCCTAATAAAAATGAAGAAGAAAAATCAACCAGTGTGAGTCATAAAGGGCTGGGGTGATGGTCCAGAGCCATGGTTCTCAAGGTGTGGTCTGGGGACCCCTGGGAGGCTCCTGAGACCCTTTCAGGGGTGTCCACAGGGTCACAACTATTTTCATAATAATACTAAGATGCTTGCCTTTTTATTTTCATTATCTCAAAAGCATTCCGTGTTTTCCAGAGGCTGGTGACATGCGATTACATCATCTTTCTGACATTGCTAATGGGATGTGTGCTTGTGTATTCTTGTGTTACAAACTTTTTTCAGTTTTAATTTCTAATATGGTAAATTGATACAAACCACATAAACAACAGCTTGATAAACTTAAAGAGTGTAAAGTGGTCTCGAAACCAAATATTTGAGAGTCGCTGATCTGGAGAAAGCAGTGTGGGGAGGAGAACGCAGTGTGCCCTAAAAGAACTGCCCTGGAGGGTGGGGCACATGGCTGAGACAGGAGCACGAACAGGATCCCTTCTTCTTCAGTGACCTCTGGTCGTGCTTGACCCTCTGGGTATAACTGGTGTCTGGGTCAAAGAAACATGGGGGAGGGAGCTCAAATACGCTCCTATCTGTACCTCACAGCTACTATCTATATGCGCTGGCCTCAGATCACTTCCTAGTTTCCCCTTGACCCTCAGACGGAACAGTTAGCCTACTAACCCTCCAGCCCCAAGGAAGTGGTTCTTGGAAGCAGAGTTAGGATGTGGGAGGTCTGTCTGTAGGGTAACAGAAAATAAAGGGACCTTCCCGCCCACCCCCACCATGCTTTCGCCCCTTTCTCATAAAGAAAGGTCAGAGAGAGTGAAATAGCTGACCCTTTCCCTGCATCTGATCACCATGGCAACACAAATCCAAAGAGACACTATTAGACACTACCGCTCTGCACTAGCAGCCTCTGCCAGTCCGGTTTTGGGGGCTCATACAACCCCCTCCCTGGACTCCGAACTGGGCTTTGGTGGGGATCTGTAAACCCTATTCCTTTCGCTTCCCAAGTTTCCTCTGCCTCCAAGACTCCAGGGGGGTGTCATATGCCAAAAAGGCCAGCAGAGGGAGCAGAGAGCCTGGAAGAGCAGAAAGAGAGCGGACAGCGAAGAGGTGCGGAGGTGGCCGCAGTCTCCAGAACTTCAAGAACAAGGAGAACCGGGGTTCCTCGGGAGCAGTGCCTCCGTGCTAGGGTTCCCTAGTGACCTTGTGTCCACACACTCTGCACCCATTGCCTCAGCCTCTGTTCCTCTTATGCTCCATAGAACCCTCACCTTACGCCCAGGGCCCCCAACCCAAGGCTGTCACAATCCTGTTTCCAACAAACCCTCCAACTCCGTCCCAACTCTTTCGTGTTCCATCCAAAGAGTGAGGACAGCCGAGAAACCGCAGGGTGGTGCTCCTTCAGCACCAATCAAAGTCGAAGCCCCTACCTCCAACATCATCTTTCTGGAATGAACTTTTTCGTCGCCCCCTTCCCGTCCTGCAATATATTTCTGGCACTGGCTCAGGGCCTCTTCGTGGACAGCCGATCCAAGGATCCATGCCGGGATTTACTGCCCACCACCAGCAGCGTGTTCGGCGGGGGGGGGGGGGGGAGCATAGGGTCCCTCAAGGGAGGGGGAGGATCCTGGGGGTCCTGGGGGTGCAATAAGCCCGGCACCCCCTCTCTTGCTTCCAGCTACCCCGCCTCATCCTACAGAACGGCAAGAGGGAGGGAAATAGGAGGGAGGTGAAGGGCAAGCGGGAAGAGCGGCGGCGCGCCAGCGGCTGGAGCGAGAAAAAGTTTTTGCATTAGGGAAAAAAAAAGTTTGCGCTTCTCGCGGGTGGTCCCGGCTCGCGGCCCGGCGGGCTGGGCCGGCGGGAGGGCTGGGGGCCAGGTTAGGGGGGGTGGGGGTGGCACTGAGGCTGCGCTGCAGTGGCCCCGTCCGCCCCCCCTTCCCACCGCACCCCCCAGCCCAGACTCCAGCCCTGGACCGCGCATCCCGAGCCCAGCGCCCAGACAGAGGTGAGAAGGGGGGGCAGGCGGGGGACCACCTGGGAGAGGTGGGGGAGGGGGCCGGAGGGGGATGCTCTGCCTGTGAGGGACTCTGCCCAGCCAAGAGGACGGGGGCACAGCGGCAAAACTAGGGTGGGAGAGCCTGGGGTGAGACGGTAGAACGTTTGGAGAATTTTTTTTCATTTGTATCTCCCCTTTCCTGTTTCTTTTTTTCTTCTGACAGTCTGTGTGTCTGTCTCAGGCAACTGTGTCTCTCTTTGTCTGTCTCTGCCTCTCCCATACATTAGAAACATCTCGCTTTCATGAGGTTGGGATGAAGAGGCTGGAGGTCTGCAAGGTAGAGAGGGAACTCCAGGTGCGTCTGAGCGCGGCTGGAAGACGTCAGTGTTTCTGAAAGGAGGGGACAGCTAAGGAGAGAACCCTAGGTGGGGTGGGGATGGCTGTGTGTGAGGTGACAAAACCACGGGGGGCGGCTGGGCTAGAACCCCTGACCTGTCTTGTGACAGATGTGCTTGCTGGTGCATGTGTTTTTGGAAAAGGAGTGTCTTCTGGACAAGGAAGGGGGCTGGAGGGACCAGTGTCTAGTTTAGGCCCTAGAAAGACTCCCCAAGGACTTTGGACCCCCGCGTCCCAAGGGTGGTGGGCAGGGTGCTAAGGAGGAGCCCCGGAGCCCTTGTCTTGACCCTCTGACCTCGGGACCACCGGGACAGCTGGGGCCAGCGGCAGGGAGACCCCTACTGGGACTGGGCGGGACCGCTAGCCCCTGCCTGCCGGTGCTTTCCTGCGGGTCCCCCTCCCAAACGGGAGCTGGACCAGGCCCCTCCTCTGGCTCAGACCACCCTGCCTGCCCTCGCTCGCCGCTCTGAAGCCTCTTTCAGGCCCCGTGACCCCGAAACAATCCGCCCTGTGCAGCTAGCTTTGGGGACAGGATTAGGGAAAGGGGATCCCATAGAGACCGAGAAATGGAGATTTTAGGGGGCTGGGGAACTGGGGTCTTCCTAGGATAGATCTTTACTGTCGGGTAGAGGAGGAAGGCGGGGCGATTTCCTGGGGGAGTTGTAAGGGCCGGAGTTCGAGTGGTTTTCCCTAGGGGGGCGGGGTCCAGACCCCCTCCCCCATTATCTCCCCGGCATCCCCGCCAGGCGGCTCAGACCCCGCCCTTTACGTCACTCTGGGGGTTCCCGGGGGTCTGTTGGAGTTAACCCTTGGGAAGCCAGCTGGGATACCCAGGAACCGAAGTGTCCTGCTGGCTCTTCTGCCCACACACACACCTTCTTTTATTTACCCACTTTCTCTCCCTGTACTTTCTGGATTCCTTCTTTTCCACCTTGCCACTGGGACCCCCACTCTCCAACAGCGGCCCCCACACACACCGGGCGCCTCTGCCAGCTTTCTGGATGCGCGAGGGGAGGAGGGAAAAATGTGTCCCGCCTCTCAACACTCCCCCCTTCACTGCGGCTCGCTCGACTGGGCTCCCGGGCGGGCGGGGGAAGCGGAGCCGTCTGCAGCCAGAGCCTGCGGCGGCGACTTGGGTGGGCCGAGGAGGCACGGGGGCGGAGAAGGCGGGACCGGGAGAAGGGGGAGGGGCCGGCTCCTGGGAGTTGGGGAGCGGGGGTGCGAGAGGGACTCTGGAAAATAGGGAGACACACAAGATGATTCAGGGCTCCAGGTGGAGAACCCTAGAGCCAGCTTCCTGCCCCATCCTGTGCTCTCATCCACACCCCAGAAAAACTTAACTGAAGCTGGAAACGTTGGCAAAATTTTCCTTTCACTAATGTGAAGGGGAGTCGTGGGTGGGCCCTGGCACGCGTGGGCGAGGAGGGATGTCGCCCCATTTCCATCGCGGCTGCACCCCTGCGGCTGGGCAGTGGGGCAGAAAGATGACCTAGTAGGCATGTTCGGGGGGCGTCTCTTTAGTGTTGGGGGGTCGTTTGCGAGCCCCCGCCTTCTTCCCCTGGATGAGTCATAGAAGGAGGCGGGAGAAGTGTCCCCCGATCCAGCTGCCAGCCAGCTGTGCCCCCCCCCCCCTCGTGCCAAGGTCGAGTTGGGAGGTCTTGGATGCGGGATCCAGATCTCCGCTAGGAAAGGAGGACTTTGGAAGAGTACAGTCCAGGCTGCGGAGCTCGGACTGGGTCATGGGGTCCGGGTTCCGCTCCCCAACTTACCCCGCCCTCACCCTAAATCCCAGCATCCCGGGATCACCCACCGCGCCGGCCGGCCCGCTCCCGTTCGTTCTCCACCCTACCCCGCCCCACCCCACCCTCAGTCCCGGGAGATCGGAAAACACGGGGTGGAGTAAAAACTGGAGTTTGAGGAGAAAAGCGGACAGCGGCACCCTTTCCTCCCTCACTACTCCTAAAGGATAATGACTTTGTTTTTTATTATTCTCCCAAAGACTTCCCTCACAGTCCCTTACCTGTTCCCCCAAACAGATCAAAAGCGTTAGGTGGGTGCCCAGATTCAAACCACCCCAGAACAACACCAACTTCCATCCTTTTGTAAGCAGAGGGCCCGGGAGGCTCCCTTCAGAAACCTTATCCCGTTCTACAGTGTTTTGCTCTGGACTAGAGAGAAAAGGGCAGATCATCCGTGCTTCCTCCGGGCCCAGCCAGCCTCTGTCTGGGCTGTGGCGAGGGCTCCCTCTGCTGGACGCTGGAGAGATTGAGGCGGGCTGTCCCTGAGCAGTAACAAATGAAGGGAAGGGAAAGGCTCAGGCTGACCCGCCAGCCCAGTGCTGAAGCCAGACGCTCTGCAGGAGTCTCAGCCCGCTCCTCAAAGCTGGCCCATGGTCAAAGCAAGAAGTAATAAAGGTTCCATGGTATTAAATCACTTGAAGCTCTCATAGGCACAATTAGTCCACAACACTCTCCCCTCCACACACAGACCACCCAGCAAAGCTGCCACCCAGTTCCCACAAAAACCGCCAAGACTGCCCCCGCCTCTTTGGGACTCCTCTCCTTACCTGAGTGATGCTCATTTCAACCTGATTTCCTGTGGCAGATGTCCTGGAGGGGGCTGGGAGCACAGGGGAAGCTCTGCCCAGGTTAGAGTTAGTTATCTGACCTTCCCGGTTTTCCTCCCACCGTCATAACTTGCAGATCTCCCTTCCCCTTCTGCAGTGTTCCCACACCTTCCTCTGAGACACCATGTTCAACTCGATGACCCCACCGCCAGTCAGTAGCTATGGCGAGCCCTGCTGTCTCAGGCCCCTCCCCAGCCAGGGGCCGCCCAGCATGGGGACAGAAGGTCAGTGCATATACCCATCGCTGGGCCTTGAGGACTTTCAGATTTCCTACCAGTCCCAGGGATCCCTCTTCTGTCTCCTATCCCTTGACCGTTTCCCATCTACAAAAAGATTTGAGGCCCTTTGTAATGTGGGCTTGGAATATGGGGCCAGGCCTTGCTTGGGGTTTCAAGGTGAAGCCTTGTGTGTCCGCCATTCTACTTGTCTCTCTTTTCTAGGACTGTCTGGTCTGCCCTTCTGCCACCAGGCCAACCTCATGTCTGGCCCCCACAGTTATGGACCAGCCAGAGAGACCAACAGCTGCACCGAGGGTGAGGCCTCAGGCAACATCTCTCCTTTCTGCCCCTCGGGGACTTGTCTCGAGGGAAACCGTGGGAGGGCAGGGGATCTAGCTTGGAAAAGAAAACGTTTGGAGATGGGCTTGAGGGATCAGAGCATGTATAAGAGGTCACAGATGGGGTCAATAGGGCAAGGCAGAGTCACGTGTTTGTGTGTGTGTGTGTGTGTGTGTGTATTTGTGAGTTAGGACGCATGGGTTGGGTGCGTGGAAAGGCATGCCACTTTATCATTATCTGTCTCCCTTGTTTCCTGGCCAGGCCCACTCTTTCCTCCTCCCCGGAGTGCAGTCAAATTGACCAAGAAGCGGGCACTCTCCATCTCACCTCTGTCAGATGCCAGCCTGGACCTGCAGACAGTTATCCGAACCTCACCCAGCTCCCTCGTGGCCTTCATCAACTCACACTGTGCCTCTCCGGGGGGCTCCTATGGTCACCTCTCTATCAGCACTATGAGGTGCAGACAGCTTCGGGCAAAGAGGCCCCAAAAGACCCTCCCAAACAAGCCCTATCAAAAGCCTCAAGCCCTCCAAACTGCCTGACCCTATTTGAATCCTTATAATGTCTAAGGCATTGGAGCCCTCCTCAGTTCCTCCCCAGCACTGCCTCAGCCACCTCCCATACTGTCTTCCAGGCCCCCTCGCATAGCCCCAGAATTCCTGAGACTTTCTGAGGTGATAGTCCTAAGTAACCACTCCCACCCTTCCTCCTCAGCCCATCTCTGGGATTCCCACCCCAGATGAATCACCAAAAAGGGACCTCACCATCCTTCGGGGTCCAGCCCTGCGGTCCCCACGACCCCACCCAGGGGGCGATGATGCCACATCCTCAGTCCCGGGGACCCCTGCCAACTTGCCAGGTGAGAGCCCTCATATTATTACCTATTTGCCTCAGCTCAAGGGGGTGGGGAGAGGACTATATAGGGCAGTGGTTCTCAACCTTCTGGCCCTTTAAATACAGTTCCTCATGTTGTGACCCAACCATAAAATTATTTTCGTTGCTACTTCATAACTGTCATGTTGCTACTGTTATGAATCGTAATGTAAATATCTGATATGCAGGATGGTCTTAGGCGACCCCTGTGAAAGGGTCGTTCGACCGCCAAAGGGGTCGCAACCCACAGGTTGAGAACCGCTGAATAGGAGAACATGAAGGAAGGACAGGGGATACTAAAGTTTCAGTACCAGAAAAATAAAGGAATATAGGTGCTGGAGTTCACTCTTGGGGTTGAATCAGACTCTTCCAAAGGAGATACTAGGACAGGGGTGGGCAACCTTTTTGTGAGTGCGTGCCAAAACCAGCAAAATCTCTGACTCAAAATTCTTCTGCGTGCCAACCCTAATTTTTTGAGAACATGTTACGCCTACTTGATATCTCTTAAGGTGTACGTATGTGAAGAACCTTGAAGAAATCATAAAAATTCATTCGAGCGACAAAAACACAGTATATGATGATGAAAAATACATTTATTTTTTAATGTATACATGTACACTGATAGTCCGACAGAAAACTTTGACTCCATTTGATATTATCAGTGGGACTTTTGCTGCTGCATCACTGATGACAGAGATTTTACATCAGGTTTATATTTCGTGACCTTCAGAGATATGCACGAGCTACTACTCTTATTACGAGACTTAGCAAAATTCATCACTGAGAACAAAGATTCACAATTGTAAATGGAAGATTATAAGAGAGGGTTTCACGTGCCAGCAAAAGTTACTGGCGTGCCGTGTTTGGCACGAGTGCCAGGGGTTGCCCACCCCTGTACTAGGAGATACTGCCTTTGCCCATCCTGTTCACCAGTGCAATCTGAGGAGGAAGTCTCTATCAAATTCAGGGGTTCCAGCTCCTTGGGTGGGGGCACTCGGGGCTGGGCTCCCTCTTCCTTCAGCCCACCTCGACCTTCATCACCCTCACTTTTTCCCTTGGTGAAGCTGAAGTCTGAGTTGGACATGCTGGTCAGCAAGTGTCCAGAGGAGCCCTTGGAAGGTGACATGTCCAGTCCCAACTCCACAGGCACACAGGTAAGGGTGGGGGAGGCTTTACTTCCGGGACCTGAGTGAAACAAAGCTGCCATCCAAGTGACCCTAGGATTGCCTCTCCTGCCTTAGGATCCCCTGTTGGGGATGCTGGATGGGCGGGAAGACATGGAGCGAGAGGAGAAGCCAGAGCCTGAATCTGTGTACGAGACTGACTGCCGCTGGGAAGGCTGCAGCCAGGAATTTGACTCCCAGGAGCAGCTGGTGCACGTGAGCCCCAGGGGGTAACAGGAATGCTGGCTGGAGCCTGTAGGACATTCTGGGTGGGACACTGGAATCAGGCTGAGGGCAGGAGGTCAGAGGATCCTGAGGTCGGAGGTTGAGTGCCCTTCTGAGCAGGCATAAACTCAGAAGATGTCGCTTGTTTTACAAACTTGGAAGAACTGAGATGTGGGCTATCATGTCCTTCCTGCACCATCTTCCCCGTGAAGTGGAGCCGTAGAGGAATATGGTGTGGTGGGAAGGTCAAGGGAAGGAGGTCTGGGTCTCTAGGCATAGGAGAACCTCAGAGAGCCTCTGCACCTCCTCCCTCAGCACATCAACAGCGAGCACATCCATGGGGAGCGGAAGGAGTTCGTGTGCCACTGGGGGGGCTGCTCCAGGGAGCTGAGGCCCTTCAAAGCCCAGTACATGCTGGTGGTCCACATGCGCAGACACACGGGCGAGAAGCCACACAAGTGCACGGTGAGGCTCCCTCTCCCCAGGCTCAGGGTCCTCCTTAAACTGGGGCTGCCCACATGGGCCCCTTCCTCCATAAACAGATATTAAAAATGTGTGTTTCATGACTGTTGGTATGACGATAAACATACTGATATTATATATTGGAACACTTTCTTGGATTTAAAAGCTAATTTCCCCTTGCTTCTCAAAGAAATTAAAACAATTCTGTGGGACCCTTGAAAGCACTGTGGGCCCTAGGCAATGTGCCTTCCACTCTGCCTAACTGGAAACCCTTCATGGAGGACAGAAGACACTCCCAGATCACCCCACCCCAAAACAGTGCAAGATCCCCATGCAGGGAGACCAGATGCTCTGGCCTCAGCTCCATGTCCCTGCAGGCAGAGTGCCTCCAGCTGCTTGCTGCCCCAGCTTTTGTCTGCCCTCTTCCCCTCCTGATGGGGATTCTCCTGAGCCCCAGTGCTCTCCCATCTTAAATTATAGTCTCTGACGTATGTCCCATTTGAGTTTCAGGGCTCCTCTAATCCCATGTCCTTCTGTCTGAGCGCTATCCTTTGACCCTTCTATCCCCCAGTTTGAGGGGTGCCGGAAGTCATACTCACGCCTCGAAAATCTGAAGACACACCTGCGGTCGCACACGGGTGAGAAGCCATACATGTGTGAGCACGAGGGCTGCAGCAAAGCCTTCAGCAATGCCAGTGACCGGGCCAAGCACCAGAATCGGACCCACTCCAACGAGGTGAGTGCCCCACCCAAGAGACCCTCCCCACCTGAGAAGCCACCTATCGGGGAGATTCCCCCTTAAGAAATCCCTTAGCCCAGCACCCACTCCACAGAGGTGAGTTCTCCCCACCTGTATAATTCACCTGGAGAGGGCCTTTCTGAAACCAAGAATTTCCTCTTACCACCCTACCCCCCACTTCTAACCAGCCGAAGGGCGAATTTGAAAAAGACCCATCCTAACTAAAGGAGACCCCTGATCCCTTAACCCCTGAGTTTATGAGGCTTCACAGACCTGGGTTCACCCTTCACCTTTCCCAGGCCCGGACTGTCAGTTTTCCTGATCTCTGCCCCATCCTCTCATTTTTTTGCTCCATGGGCCCCACTCTCCGTCCTTCCTTGAGTGCTGTGCGTAACCCCTTGCCCCTCGTCCTCACTTGACGCCACCAATTTTTTGCATTCCTTCTGCATTCTTCCACTTTCACACCTTTGTCTGCTGTCTTCATTTTCCACTCAACAGAAGCCATATGTGTGTAAGCTCCCTGGCTGCACCAAACGCTACACGGATCCCAGCTCGCTCCGGAAACATGTTAAGACGGTGCACGGCCCTGACGCCCACGTGACCAAGCGGCACCGAGGGGACGGCCCCCTGCCGCGGGCACCATCCCTTTCCACAGTGGAGCCCAAGAGGGAGCGGGATGGCGGCCCCGTCAGGGAGGAGAGTAGACTGACTGTGCCAGAGGGTGCCATGGTGAGACGCCCGGACAGGCCTCCGCCTCCATACCCCCCTCCACACCGCCTTGCTGACATCGTCCCAGCTCGCCCATCCCATCCTCTCACTCTTCCTTGGCCAGTCCTCTAGTTGTCCCCGTGTGGCTCCTTGGACTAGCTCAAACCTAGGGATTTTCGTGTAATTATTCCAAGCCCTTTACCTGTATAATTTCAGGTACACCTCACAACTTCACGAGAAAGGAACTTATTTTCCCCATTTCAGATGAGGAAATTCAGGCATAGAGAAATTTCCCAAGGTCATAGAACTAAGAGGATGAATTTGAGCCCAGGTGATCCGTGCTCCAGCCTCGGCTCTGCTCATCCACATCGCTCCTACTTTGCCCCGTCCCTCCCCAGCTCAGCCCTCTCTACACCTGTAAGCCTCCCCTCAACCCGAGCAGCCACTGGGACACAGGCTTGTAGCCACTCCCCAACTTCAGGGAAAGGGGGAAGGGTGCCACCCTCAGCCCTCATCTTCCCCACAGAAGCCACAGCCAAGTCCTGGGGCCCAGTCGTCCTGCAGCAGTGACCACTCCCCAGCAGGCAGCGCGGCGAACACGGACAGTGGTGTGGAAATGACTGGAAACACAGGGGGCAGCACTGAGGACCTGTCCAGCTTGGACGAGGGGCCTTGCATTGCTGGCACCGGTCTGTCCACTCTTCGCCGCCTTGAAAACCTCAGGCTGGACCAGCTACATCAACTCCGGCCAATAGGTCCCCGGGGCCTCAAACTGCCCAGCTTGACCCACACTGGTGAGACCTGGGTGGAGTGGGTGGTTGCCGGGCTGAGATCTGGACCTTCCTTGAGGTTGGAGGGAGGACTTCACCCTTCAGAGCTTCAGTATAGCTTTGTACCCTAGAACAAGGCCCCCCTTGCTTAAGACACTTTCCTTCCATCAGAAAATTGCTGTGATATACACAGTCTGGGAGGTGAATGCTGTCCCCTAGAACTGTGCAGTGTACCAGGTACAACCTGTATAACTGTTCACAGCAGCCTGGAACCCCTGGTGACACAGAAGATTCTAGAAGGGGCATGGGAGACAGGGGAGACAGAACTGAGTGGTTAGAGTTCAGGAGCCTTTCCCTGGGATTCCAGCACAAGGCTGTCCCATGGGGCAGGCAGGTGAGATTCAGGGGGCTTCCTGACCACCCTGCCTTTTCTCCCTATACTTGCAGGCACCCCTGTGTCCCGCCGTCTGGGCCCCCCAGTTTCTCTTGACCGCCGCAGCAGCAGCTCCAGCAGCGTCAGCTCAGCCTACACTGTCAGCCGCCGCTCCTCCCTGGCCTCTCCTTTTCCCCCTGGCTCCCCGCCAGAGAACGGGGCATCCTCTCTGCCTGGCCTCACCCCTGCCCAGCACTACCTGTTCCGGACAAGATATGCTTCAGCCAGAGGAGGTGGTACCCCACCCACTGCAGCATCCAGCCTAGATCGGATGGGGGGTCTCCCTGGACCTCCCTGGAGAAGCCGAGCTGAGTATCCTGGATACAACCCCAATGCAGGGGTCACCCGGAGGGCCAGTGACCCAGCCCGGGCTGCTGACCACCCGGCCCCAGCCAGGGTCCAGCGGTTCAAGAGCTTGGGTTGTGTTCACACATACCCTACCGTGGCAGGGGGAGGACGGAACTTTGATCCCCAACTCCCAACCTCTGTCTACTCACCACAGCCCCCCAGCATCACTGAGAATGTCGCTGTGGATACCAGAGGGCTACGGGAGGAGCCAGAGGTTGGGACCTCCATGATGGACAGTGGCCTGAACCCCTATATGGACTTCCCACCTGCTGATCCTCTGGGTTACAGGGGACCTGAGGGAACAGCCGCTGAGCCTTATGGAGCTAGAGGTCCGGGCTCCCTGCCTCTTGGACCTGGTCCACCCACCAACTACAACCACAATCCCTGTCCCCAGCAGGTCTCCTATCCTGACCCCACCCCAGAAACATGGGGTGAGTTCCCTGCCCACTCTGGGCTGTACCCAGGCACCAAGCCTCCAGCTGGAGCCTACAGCCAGTGTCCTCGTCTTGAACATTACGGACATGTGCAAGTCAAGCCGGAACAGGGGTGTCCAATGGGTTCTGACTCCACAGGACCGGCACCCTGCCTCAATGTCCACCCCAGTGAGGGGCCTCCATGCCCACAGCCTCTGTTCTCCCACTACCCCCAGCCTCCCCCTCCCCAATATCCGCCATCAGGCCCCTATCCCCAGCCACCCCCTGATTATCTTCCTTCAGAATCCAGGCCTGGCCCGGATTTTGATCATCCCACTCATTCCACAGGACAGCTCAAGGCTCAGCTTGTGTGTAATTATGTTCAGTCTCAACAGGAGCTGCTGTGGGAGGGTGGGGGCAGGGGAGATCCCCCAGTCCAGGAACCTCTCTACCAGAGTCCCAAGTTTCTGGGAGGGTCCCAGGTTAGCCCAAGCCCTGCCAAGGCCCCCATGGCCACATATGGACCTGGCTTTCCTCCTAACTTGCCCAATCACAAGTCAGGCTCCTATTCTACCCCTTCTCCATGCCATGAAAACTTTGCAGTGGGGGGAACTAAAGCTTCCCATAGAGCAGCAGCACCACCCCGACTTCTGCCCCCATTGCCCACTTGCTATGGGCCCCTAAAGGCAGGGGGCACCAACCCCAGCTGTGGGCACCCTGAGGTGGGCAGGTTGGGAGGGGGCCCTGCTTTATACCCTCCTCCTGAAGGACAGGTGTGTAACCCCCTGGACTCTCTTGATCTTGACAACACTCAGCTGGACTTTGTGGCTATTCTGGATGAGGCTCAGGGGCTGAGTCCTCCCCCTTCCCATGAGCAGGGGGGCAGCTCTGATCACACTGCACCTCCCTCAGGAGCCCCCAACATGGCTGTGGGCAGCATGAGTGTCTTACTGGGGTCCCTGCCTGGTGAGACACAATTCCTCAATTCTAGTGCCTAAAGTGTGGAATCCCACCCATCACAGATCCACATTTCCTAAGGGGTGTCCGTCCCCGCAGAGAAGTCAGGAGAAGGAGCCATAGCCCCGTGGGATGCCCCAGGGATACGAGTAGGGGTTAGGGGCTGTATAAAATCTGTATATATTGGGGGGAGGAATTTGATAATGACACTGTTTCTTAATAAAGGAACTGCATCAGAAAAAGCCCTGCTTTATGTGCTATTATCTTGCGGAGGGGTGATGACAGTGACCAAGAAGAGAAGCAGGGGTTAATTCCCACTTTCCTCTTTAGAGAAGCTATCTCACCACATCCCAACCCCCCAGGTCAGACTCACAAAGATGGAGACAGTCATCTGGGAGACACGGGATTTAAAGGGATGTCCTCAGAACACACCACAACACCAAAGGGTACCACCGGAAACACATTTTCTCTTCTTCCGTGCCCCCGTCAGGAGAAGAGGCTGGTGAAGTCTGTGAGCATCAACTGGACTAGCTGCCCAGGGTAGAAAGCATGGGCTGCTGGGTCAGATATCTCCTGCTCCGGCCGAAACAGGGTTGGTCCAAACACAATTCCCAGATTGTGGGGGGTCATGCGGTTCTTATCTGAGTGTGCTATCACCCTGTGGGCAAAGGCCAAGAGAAGGGGCTATAAGGAGGCAGCTTTGCCACTTCAAAGAAACCTAACCCTTCAAAGATTTGAGCAGGGAAGAGTTCACTCTGGGATCCCTCCACGTAGGGGCCAAAGGAAACCAAGGAGAGCGAGCCTCAAGGGGGATGAGATAGGACCAGTGGGGAAACCTTCAAGATACAACTTGAAGATACAAGCCAGGATACAACCACCCCTTCCCAGCGTCAGAGACTGCACCTAGAGTCCTCTAATGGCTGTCCTCTCTCAGAAGTCACTGCCCAGGCCCAGCTCAGCCAAATAAGCCATCACCACTGTTCCAATGGGAAGCAAGGGGCAGCGGGAAGGGAGAGGTTAGATTTCCCTTCCTTCTCACACAGCATCACTGTGCTTATCTTGGTCCCCATTTCCCCCATTTGATGCTGACCAAAGGTTTTAACCCTCAGAATATGACCCCTGCACAAAAGTTGCCTGTCTCATCCATCTGCTCTAAACTTGGGTATTTCCCTACCTTCACCCCATTCGAACAAAGTCCCTGCTGCATGCGCCACCCCACCCTCTCCCTGACTGAACAAGATGTTCGGTTTTCCCGACCTGCATAAATGCTCCAGGAGGTGGTACAGAGTGTCATGGTTGGGCTTCGGCATTGAGGCTATTAATTCTCTTATTTGAGAGAGGCGCTGTTCTGAATCCGAGAGCTCTATAGAGAAAGAGTCATGGGAAGGGCACGGGGGTGAACTTAGGGAAGGTGCTAGTGCAGGGTGGGTAACTTACTACTCTTTCCCAGGCCCCCGGAAGACATCATTTATGCATAGCAGCTTCCTTTTTCTCTGAGCCCAACTGCAGCCTTAGAAATCTTTTCAACTCAGCACTCTAAACACACACACACACACACACACACACACACACACACACAACAAACCAACAACTGGGGTTGGCACATGTGTTGAAAGTTACTTTCCATCTCTGTGTTCAGGATGAGACAGATGAGGGTAAGAGAACTTCTACTTTTGGTATTGCCCAAAGCTCCCATGCCTTACCAAGAGCAGCACGAAAATGGGGCAGCAGCAGTGGGGGTACCAGAGGCTGGGGCAGCTCCCTGAGAAAAAGCTTCAGGGCTCCAGTGACCACGTGAATGTCATCCCACTCGGCACTGTCGAAATCTAACTGGCCTTCTGGAAGAAGAAGGAGGTATATAGAAGGGTTCAGAGCTCATGAAGGGCCAGAGGGACCCAGAGACGGAGAGATCAGGAGTTTGGGAGAAGATCCAGCTGAGGCAGACATAGGAAAGCCTAGGGCAAGCATGTCAGACTCTCGGCCCACGGGCCACATGTCTCATTTACTTGGCCCGTGTTAGCCTTTGAGTTTGACATGCTTGGCCTGGGGTGTCTACAGTAGGGCAGGATAGCAGAGGTAGGGATGGGGACAACCCTCCCAGGAGCAGGACATGGGGAATCATAGGAGAAAGGAGGATGTGGGGGATTTTTAAGGGTCTAAGGGGCCTTTCATATAAGTACCTTGTCCTGGTTGCTCTGGGAACACGTACCTCCCATCGGAGGTGACCGCCCGCTCTGCAACATGTATGAGAAGAGATAAAGAGCTAAGACGTGCAGTTCCAGCCGGAAGACCTCCCTGCCTGCCAGCTCGCTCCCTCGGAACCGCCTGTGGTTCTGAGACACGAAGTTCTTAGTACCACCACTTGCCCACAGGCCTTCTCACCTCTGTCCACCAGGAAGCGAAGTTTCTGGACCACTGCCAAGTTCCCGCTCACCCGGTAAATGCCATCCACATCTAGACCTAGGAGATGAGGCAAGGAAAAAGGAGATAAGGATTCCTGCCCTAATGTGTGTGATGAGGTCTGGCGAGGGAACCAAGGATGGAAGGGAAAAGGTTAAAAGGAAGAGTGAGGGAGGTGAGAGATCCCAGGCCTTGGCCTGCTGGAAGGGTAGACCCGGGGTCTCTGGGAAAATCACCTCTCTTATCTACAGCAGCAACGCAGCGCCGCACAAAGCTGGGCACAGTGTCTCCTTCCCGCTGGCACAGGGATTCCAACTGGCAGCCGAACACCTGGTCTGGGGAGACACAGGATGAGGTGGCAGTGCCACCCAGGGAAGCTCTGCTCGGCACAGGCCTTCACTCCAAAGTTGGGCTGGCCCTCCTGGCTGCCTGTTCTGGGTCTATACAAGCAGGTACACCCACCTCCCAAAAGTCAGCAGGAGTGGGAAAAGCAACCGTCTCTGAAGAGAAATTCTACTCGGAGCCTCACTGAAGTTTTCTCATCCATGAAATGGGCTGATGCCCAGATCAGGAACGTAAAGACACTCCTGGAGGCACGAAGGAGAAAGGCACCCGCTGGGCCAGCCCCCCTCACCTCGGAGCAGACCCCGCTCCTGCAGGCTTTGCAAGGGCGGTCTCTTAGCGATGAGCCGCTTCAGTTTGTTTCGCACGCGGTTCTGCTCAGTTCCATCCGGGCAGCGACCTGTGGGAGGCCGGGAACCGGAGTGTGAGCACAGCTGGCGGGAGGAGGAACCTGGAAATAGCCCCCCAGGCCGGCCTCTCACTGGAGCTCCGGCGGCCGCCGAAACGAAGCAGTGGCTTGGGCACCGGCTCCGACTCCTCTTCCTCGTCCTCCCCGGCGCTCAGCTCCCCCAGCTCCGCCGGTCCCGAGCCTGACAGGCGCAGCTCCACTGGGTTCTCCCGATCCTGGATCCAGGCGGGTGAGGTGGGCCGAGTAGGAGATTGGAAGAGAGGAGAGAAATCTGCACCCCCAGCTCGAAGCAAGGAGACCCTAATTGGCTGCTGGGGTCCCACGTCCCAGCCCCACCCCAGGGCTCTGCACTGAGACCATCCTGCCCCCCATTACCCCCACGCCCTACGGGTCCTCCCCCACTGCCTCCGCCCCGCCCCTCCTGCCCCTCTCACCAGGCGCTCGATGACCGCCCGCAGCGCGTGGTGCCAGGCTCGCAGCTCGGCCTCGAGGTCTGACTGCAGCAGGAATTCGTGGCCCGGGACCGTGCGGATCTGGGGCGCCGGCGGGGGAAAGGGGGAAAGGCGTGGGTCGGGGGGAGCGTACAGAGCGGGGAGGCCCAGAGGGAGCCTCACGCGGGAAACTGGGGGCGCACCCTCGGGTCGGAGGAGGCTTTGAGGGCGCTCGAGGGGCACTCACGTGCAGGACGTTGCGGCGGCTGGACAAGTGTCGGCCGTGGGCCAGGGCCGCCCCACGAAGGTCCACGCTGCTCTCGGGTCGGCTGCCCGCTGGTCCCTGGGAATCAGAGGAGAAACTGAGGCCGCGGTGCGGTCTCCCTCGCTGTCCCCCTCTCCCCGGGGGGACCGCCTGGACCTGGCAGGTGGCGCCGCTTCCTAACGCCTTCCCTCCCTCCCCACCCCCGGCACGGGCCCTGCCCGCCCTCACTCACCCAGACTGCAGAGGAGGGTGCCGCCCGGGGGGGCTCCCGGTAGAACATCAGGCTGTTCCCCGCTAACACCACCCACGATGGGCACCAGTTCTTCCTGCCGGGGCAGAGGGGCAGGAGCCGCGCAGAGGCCATTTGGAATCAGAGGGGAGGGCGCTCTCCCCGCGCTGCTCCACCCAACGCGCTGCTCCACCCCACGCGCGGAGTCCGACAGCCGCGCCCCTGCGTGTCCCCCGCTCTCCTCACCTGAGCTTGCGTCCCCCCTGAGCAATCTTAGTCACGTTGAGCTGGCCCGACTTTTCCACCTCCTGGGACATGGGGCGGGGGGGTACCAGTAAGTCACCCAGAGCCCCTCGCAGAACCTCAGCTTCAAGTCTCGAGGGGGGCTGGGTGAGGGAGGCTACCCAGAGAACAGTCAGAAAGAGGAAGACGCTTCGGAGGAGCGGGAATTGGGGGGTGGGGCTGGGAGGATCTTGCATGCATGCACGCGAAAAGGGGAAACTTACGTGAGGGTCGTCCAGGACCTGCGGCAGAGGCCGCAGGGGCTGCCGGGCTGCAGGCTGGTCGGGGGGGTTGAGCTGGGAGGTCCGGCGGGGGAGGCAGGGTGAACCCTGGGGCGGGGGGTTGGAGAAAAACAGGTGGAGCAAACGCTAGCTTGGAGGTCCCTAGCTGCGGAGGAAGAGGAGTGCGGGTGTGGGTGGCCGGAGAGCGAGAAAGAAGAATGTCTTGCATAAAAGACAAAGTGGTGAAAAGATGGCTTTTCCTGCGGGTAAACTGGAGGAGGAAGGGGTCTCACCTGGGGGTTGAGCAGTTCTGGGGACCCCGTGTCCGAGTCTGAGCCCTTTGCCTGAGGTTGCAGGACACCGTTGTCCCTATTCAGGGTCTGTGTTCCCTCCATGGAGCCAGGGTTCTGGGGGGTGGGGGGGGGGGAGAGGAGGTAAAGCTACGGCCAGATGCCCCCTCAACCCGCTCTCAACACCCTTCTCACAATTTTCTGATTCTCTTGGACTTCTGCGAGCCCCAGGAAGCAAACACACTACTTTGGGACACAGTGGGGAGAGGAGGGGATTGAAGGGACAAAGAGATGAGCCGGAGGGAAGGTCTCACCGTCTCTTGGGTTCGGGTGCGGCGTGGAGGCTTCCAGGACTTGCAGCCAGTCAGCGAGTTTCTGTAGAAGCAGCGTCCGGAGTTGGGGTCCAGGTGCTGCTCCCAGGCGTCCAGCCTCTGCAGCGGGGCACACGCAGGGCTTGGGGGTGGGGACTGGAGACAGCGGCGAAGGTCCACTAAGTTACAGTACACAGGGGGCTCTGACATGGGGAGCTGGGGTCCAGCCTGCCAGGAAAGGGGGGAGAAAGGGGTAGGTATTCTCCCCAAATGCCTCTCCACCTAACTACCTCCCACTCTCCCCCACCATTTTCTCACCACCAGATCCTGGCTGGGGTTACCCAGGTACTGAGGGAGAAACCTGGTCCCCGGCTGTGTTTTTTTTTTTTCTTTTTCTCCCTCCCTCACAGTCTTCTATGCTCTTCTCCTCACTTCCTGTTGCCAACTTCCCTCCTCCCCCACCCCACCCCCAGCCCAGGGCCGCAGGAAAGGGGAACAGGCGTGTGTGTGTTGGAGGGGGGGGGGGGGTTGAGGGGAGCTCCCCACCCTCACATCCTCCCAAGTAAAAGGAGACTGAGAGGAGGGGGTATGGGAAAGGAGGGGCCATTTTTCAACCACTAGTAACTACGAGAGGGGAGGGGCTGAGTCTTCAGGAAGAGCAAAGGAGTTCCATCTCTAGAGGTGACAAGACCTGACACAGGACAAACCCTGCCTTGGGCCAGGAGTAGGAGGAAGAGAGAGAAAGCACCGCTGAGGTTGGCTTTCTCTCAGTCCCTCTATCATCTGCCAGGTTCCATGTACCCTCCGGATCTTTGCTTCTTGCTGTCCTGTCCCTCAGCTAGAATTCTTTCTCATCTCCTCGTTTGCATCCAGGCTGTCTCTGACTTCTCCTTATTCAGATTCAACTAAACATCATCTATTCAGAGATGCCTTCCTAGGCCAGGTCAGGCCCTCTCCACCATATTTATCTTCCCGGAAGCACTTATTAGGACCAACACATATTTGTTTATGAGAGTTGTCAGTCATGGGAACCCTTGAAAGCTGAGTCTGTCCTGTTAGCCACTGTGCCTAGAACAGGGCTCAGCAATAAATATCTGTTGATCGCAGCTGCTCAGATGGAGAGCTGTGACTCACCACATTGGCATTGGCCTCTGTCAGCAAGTCTTCCCGGGAGAGAGATCTTCCACTTTGTCCATCCTGGGAGGGCTTCAGGAGAGTGGGCCTCAGATTGGTAACACTGACACTTCTGTAGATTTTGGGGGGAAGAGAAGGAGGCTGCTGCGAAGTAGACTGGGCTCTGCCTGTGGTTGCCTGGGATGGGGGCAGCGCCTCCAGTGAGCCAGGAAACAACTCCGGCCCTGGAAACAGAAATGGGGAGAGCAGGGGGCAGGTGATCAGAGGCCTGATCTTGGCTGGGGGTTCACAGGGAAGACAAGAGCAGGGAGAGGCTGTTGTTGAAAAATAAAATGAGATCCTGAAGACTTGAGACTAGGAAGAGAGGCCATGGGGGCACCCTGGTGGGTATAAGGAGTAGGCTGGTCACAGGAAAACAAGAGAAGGGGATCAGCAGAAACTTGGAGGAGGAGGACCCTTCCAATAATTCCCTGAAGCCAGGGAGGTAAGAAGGTGATGGGAAGGGTTTACTCACCATGAGTCCAGCGGGATTGCCTGGTGGCGATGGTGGCTGGGCTCTGGGAACAGATAGACTCCTCTGTCATGTAGGCAGCTGGTACGAAGATGGGTCGTGAGGTGGATGGTGCTCCCAGGCGCCTTGCCAACCACCAGTCAGAGTTGGTCTTTCGAATCAGTAGGAACCTGTCCCCTTCAGCCATAGATACCTGCCGGCCATCTGCCGCAGTGTAAGTGAAGGCATATAGGGCACAGAGCTGGGGTCCCTGAGAAGTGTTTTTGGGCCCCAGGCCTAGGTTCCCCCAAGTACTTGGCCACCACTGGCCCGACAGCATTGTGGCCAGTCCTGTCACCTGTGGGAAAAAGGGGTGTTGGATATCCAGAAAGGGCCAGAACTGGCTACTTCTAGGCAGAGCAACATGGTTCTAAGAGCAGAGTCAGAGGAAAACAAGCACAGGAATCCTGGAGTGAGAGAAGAGGGTAAAGCTACGGGCCTGAGTGGGGGTCAATGACAGGTTTTGGGGGCTGAGAACTCCTGAGTGATGTGACTGGTGAGGAAGTATATAAGTAAGGTGAGAGAGGATGTGGTCAGCAGGGCTGTGAGGCCAGCAAGGCAGGAAATCAGACATGGCCTACCTCAGTGATTTTCCTCCAAGTACCTTCTGGGGCCCATCAGAAGATCCAGGGGCAAAAGAAGCTTGTTCTGGACGGTGGTGGGACTCTTGAGTTGGACACGGGAAGATGAGAAAAAAAGAATCAGGTCTGAGACAGAACACAGACAAAGAGAAAGCAGTTAATGACAAAAATAACAAAGTTTGTGACCCTTTATTAAATGTACACAGGCACCAATGTTTCCATTACTGATCACCTCAGACCTAAAGCTGCATGCTTCCTGTGTGGAGTCAGAGAGACACAGAAACAGAGAAACAGAGAGCCAGGAAGACCAATTTGGAGAGAACAAGAAAGTGGGTGGGAGAAACACAGAGGGGTTCAGTTAGACATAGTGGTGAAAACGCCACCATCCTCCCAATCCAGGACATGTTTTGGGGAGCTGGGAAGCCTCCGTACTTAAGCCTCTTGGGTGGGGCCCTACTTTAGTGAGTGGGCTCATTCATTCATACTCTTAGCAAGGATTGGCTGAGCACCTCCTGTGTGAAAGGAACAATGTTAGGCACTGGAGGTCAGATGCAGGGAGGAGATAGACACAGCCCTTGCCCTCTTAGAGCTTAAAAACAGATCTCCACTAACCACACAACACATTTATTAATTAACAAGGGAATCGGGGTCTATGGACAGCTAGCACAGGATGCTATGACAGCATGTTGGGGTGAATGGGAGACTGATGTCAGCTTTTCCCTGGAAGGTGGAAACTGACCTCCCCTGTCCATTGCCAGAGCTTCAGAACCCACACCTGTGCTTCCTCCTTACCTGACCTCCTCTTTCCCTTTCTGTGTCTCCACTGCACAAGGTGAAGCTTTCTGCGAGGCTTTTTGTCTGGCTGTGGAGAGGTGGGGTGGAGGTGAGGTACCTCCCCCTTGGTGACATCAGACAGACAGCTCTCCTCCTCTGACATGTGATCTGAGGGCTGCCTTACCAGTACCGAGTGCTGGGTGACGTTCCTCCTTAGTTTGCTCCACTTTCAAAATGTGCAGAATCCCACCCTTCAGCTCTTCCTTCCCACTCCCAAAATAGTGACTGCAGTTCTTCCTGCCTCTCCCAGGCCTCACACTGGGGTTCAAGCCCACAATCAGTGAACTCCTGGTTCACAGGTTGATGATCAACCACTGAGCCACGCCGGCCAGACCCTCATCAGCTTTTAAATGTAGGCAAGTATTCCCCATCTTTAAATAAACCTCCCTTGACTGTGCTCTCTGGTTGCCACTGTACTTCTTCATATATATATATATTTGTATTTATTCCAAAGAGGGAGAGGAAGAGAGAGAAACACCAGTGATGAGAGAGAACCATTGATTGGCTGCCTCCTGCACACCCCCCACTGGGGATTGAGCCCGAAACCCAGGCATGTGTCTCTGGACCAGAATCAAACTGGGGACTCTTCAGTCCACAGGCCAATGCTCTATCCACTGAGCCAAACCAGCTAGGCCCCCTTCCTTTTTAAAATCAGACTTCTTGAAAGCGCTGCCTACACACAAAATCTTGATTTCCTCTCCTGACACCTTCCCCTTTCTAAGGTCACTCTTCACTAGGGTCACCCCTGAGTTTGCATGGACACTTGGCAGTCCTTATGCTGTTGACATCTCAGCAGCTGCCAACAAATTTACTTTTTTCTCCTAGAAACACTGTGGGTGTCCTCCTTACCTTTCCAGCACTTGCTTCTCTGTTGCATAAGGGAGGACTTTCCTTTGCTTGTTCCTTAAACCCCAGTAGTCTGAGATCCGGTGCCCTTTGCACTTTGTGTACCCCAGGTAGTCTTACTCTCTCTAGCTCAAATGAGCTCCATGTGCTGCTGAGTACCATATCTTCATTCCAGATCTTTATCTGAAGCTCCAGTCTAATCCACTGTCCACTGAAAAACCCCACTTGGGTATTTCACGGGTACCACAAACACAGTATGTTCTAAACGAACTCGTTTCTCTTCCAGTACCCCTATTCAGTTAAATTTAAATGTAGTGAGTATTTATAGAATGCTTATTAGCATGTTTGCCAGACAGGAACTGTGTGCTGGGTATTGTCAATTAAGATGGTAAATATGGTCCCTACCTTCTCATAACAATTAAGTACAGTGTGATATTCACTAGGGGAAATACTGTCATCTGTTGAGGCACATCGAGGGTGTACCCAATTGCCCATGCCAGAAACCTGACAGCCAACCTTAATTTCTCTTATTTCCTCACCAATCACATTTAATTGATTACTAAACCTTTCCACTCTACCTACTTTCTTTTTTTTTAAAGCATTTCATTATTTTTAAATTTTTTATTGTTTTTGTTAATCCTCACCCGAGGATATTTTTCCCATTTATTTTTAGACAGAGTGGAAGGGAGGGGGAGAGAGAGAGAGAGAGAGAGAGAGAGAGATGTGAGAGAGATGCATCGATTGGTTGCCTCCTAGGATGGAGCCTGCAACTGTGGTACGTGCCCTTGATCTGAATCGAACCCTTCAGTCCGAGGGCTGACGCTCTAACCACTGAGAAAACTGGCAAGAGCTCTATGGACTTTTTTGAATCCCTACAACTACCACCCTCTTTAGCCTGGATGATATAACCTCCTAACTAGTTTCCATGCATATGCTTCTGCTCTCTTCCACTCCATTCCTAGCACAGTCGCCAGAGTGACTCGTCTAAAACACAAAAATTCCCTGCCACTCCCTTGACTTAACCTTTCAAAGGCTTCTCATTGTACTCAGAGTAAAGCCCACATTTTACAATCTGATTTACAAACACCTTTTCCCCTTTATCCTAGCTAGTGGTCGGCAAACTCATTAGTCAACAGAGCCAAATATCAACAGTACAACGATTGAAATTTCTTTTGAGAGCAAATTTTTAAAACTTAAACTATATAGGTAGGCACATTGTTATTAACTTAAATAGGGTACTCCTAAGGCTTAGGAAGAGCCACACTCAAGGGGCCAAAGAGCCGCATGTGGCTCGCGAGCCGCAGTTTGCCGACCACGGTCTAGACCAGCCGTGGGCAAACTACGGCTCGCGGGCCGGATCCGGCCCGTTTGAAATGAATAAAACTAAAAAAAAAAAAAAAAAGACCGTACCCTTTTATGTAATGATGTTTACTTTGAATTTATATTAGTTCACACAAACACTCCATCCATGCTTTTGTTCCGGCCCTCCGGTCCAGTTTAAGAACCCATTGTGGCCCTCGAGTCAAAAAGTTTGCCCACCCCTGGTCTAGACTTTTCACACTCCCCATCACAAACTCCACACTCCAGCCACTCCACTCCTAAAGTGCAACTTTGCATATCTTCTTTCCTCTGCCTGAAACACTTCCTCTCTCACTCGCACCAATCTTCACCTGGCTAACTCTTACTCATCATTCATATCTCAGTCGAAAGGTCACACACAAGAAGAGCTCTTTTAACCCCTTAGAGTTAGGTAGGGGCCCTAACTAGTAGTTCCCACAGCAAGCTTTACATCCCCATTATAACTTTCATCACACTTTAAACATTATTTGATTATCTAACTTCCCAGGAGGTCTTTGAGCTCTACCAAACCAGAAGCCTGTATCTATTTTGTTAATAATTCTATCTTCAATGCCTTGTATAGTTCCTGGTACAAAGTAACCTCTCTGTGCCTCAGTTCCTCATCTGTAAAATGAGAATGAGAGCACTTACCTCATGATATGTTGGTTTGTTTGTATTTTGTTAAGTAGCAACCATTTTAATATAGCTCACAATTTTATGGGTCAAAAATTGGGGGAGGGCTTAGCCGGGTGATTCTTCTGTCCCATGTAGTATTCAACAGGCAGATGGGTTGATCTGGAGAGCTTCCCTCACATTTCTGAGACCATGGCAGTCTCAGGGTAGTAAGACTTCTTACATGGCAGCTCAGGCTACCAGAGTGTTCTGAGAAGCATGAGCAGCCCTAGCCTGTTTGGCTCAGTGGATAGAGTGTGAACTGCAGACCGAAGGGTCCCTGGTTTGATGCTGGGTTCCATGCCTGTCAAGGGCCTGTACTTCCATTGCAGGTCCTCCCCAGGGCAGGGCCTGGTTGGGGGAGTGGGGGGGCGTGCAGGAGGCAACCAATGGATATTTTTCTGTCTTTCCCTCTTCCTTTCTCCCTGAAATCTATAAAAATATATATTTAACAAAAATAAATAAATCAATAAAAATAAAAACCAATGGAAAAATATTCTCAGGTGAGGGTTAAAAACAAAACAAAACAAACAAACAAAAAGAAGCATGGGCAGAAGCTGTCTAGCTTCTGATGACCTAGCTTCAAAAGGCCCAAAACTATAGAATTTTTGAGGATGAAATTAATATATGTGAAGTGCTTAGAACAGTGCCTAGCTCATAAAGTACTATTATTAATTATTCTTTTTAAAATATATATTTTTATTGATTTCAGAGAGGAAGGGAGAGGGAGAGATGGAAACATCAATGATGAGAGAGAATCATTGATGGGCGGCCTCCTGCACGCCCCCTACTGGGGATCGAGCCCGCAGCCCCGGCATGTGCCCTGCCCGGGAATCTAACCATAACCTCCTGGTTCATTGGCTGACGCTCAACCACTGAGCCACACCATCGGGGCATGATTCCTTTCTCAATCACTTCATGTGCTTCCTTGTATAACACACACTTATTGCCAAACTCTTAGCCTTCTTACTTCCCCTCCCTCTGACCTTTCCCCAACACACGCTCCCTCCCAGTCACTTTAATGAGATTGTCTAGCTCTGTGCGAGCTGCAGACTGATATTAAATCAATACTTAATAGTTCAGTTCTTTTTTTATTAATAGAATATCTACACTAATTTCCATTGTATCACTGAAGTCAGTTTACCGTAACTCTCAACCCTAATTGTGATGAATTTGGAGAGTCGGTCATGGTGAATAGACGCTGTCAAAAGAGTGCAACCAAAGGATGGGCGGTTTCCTTCCCCGCCCTCGCCGCATTAGAGGATTAAAGAGCGCCGGCCCCCAGGCGAAAACGCCGCCACCCAGAGCGTGCGGCTCTCGGCAGGGCACCGCGGTCCCGCCCTCTCGGTGATCCTCTTTCCGGCTTCCTCGTGTTGCATGACGGGAGAAATAGTCTACTTCCCGCGGCGGTGCGCGGGAAAGCCCTAATTCAGAACTCCATTTCCCGGCGTGCCTCTGGCTGATCTCTCCGCCCACAGCGAGAGGCCGGTTCCGCTTGCATCAGCGTGGAATCCGCGGCGAAATGAGACTGTTCGTGAGCGAGGGCGCCCCGGGGACGCTGCCCGTGCTGGCCGCGGCTGGGAGGGCGCAGGGCCGGGCGCAGCTGCTCATCAGCACCGTGGGCCCCGAAGGTAGTCGGGCTGGTGCTGGTGGGTGAGGGGGGCGGGCCGAAGCACGCCGGACTCCCGGTCCGCAGTCTCCTTCCCCAATCCTAACCCCTACCACTCATTCCCGTCTACCTCCTGCCCCGTTATCCCTTCGTCACTCCATCCCCTCTTCCTTCCCTCCCGCCGATACACACTAGAGTCACTCGCATTACAATCCCCCCCGACACCTTTTTGTTCCTAGGAAACCCTGCGCTCCCTCTCCACACAGACACACTCACATGCACTCCTTTTGGTTTACCTGTTTTCGTTCCCAGCCAGCTGTTTGGGTGACTCCTAAGCAGTTCTGTTGCCAGTCTTCCCAGTTCTGTTAATTGCGTTCTTCCACTGTTGTCTCGGGTCGTTCTCAGATAATCCCAGTTCTAATTGTTCCAGTTCGTGGCTGTGCGCTATCCCAGCACCACCACCTCCTCTCTGCAGTACCCATCTGTTGTTTCCAGCTGGCGGTCTCAGCTGAACACCTGCTGGTCTCCCCAGCGCATTCTGGACCCACCCCCTTTCAGTGGTCCCGTCTTAGAAGCTCTGGATTGAGACTGCTCATCTTTTCCCCTAAACAATGTGAAGTTGTCCTTCTAAGTTGACAAAGAATTTTGTTTTTGGTTTTTTTTTTTCCTGTTTTTCACGCATTTTTCTCTCTCGCATCAGAGTGTGTGGTCCCATTCCTGACCCGGCCTAAGATCCCTGTCTTGCAGCTGGATAGTGGCAACTACCTCTTCTCCACGAATGCAATCTGCAGGTCAGTATTGGTACTTGATGCAGGGAGGTGACTAAATCACATCAGAGCTTACTGTCTTCTGTGTGGCCTTATACACAACCACTGTTTCACTGTGGGGTGAGAATGGGCCCCTCTAATTCCACCTTCTGTTGCTCTTTCTCTGGCAGATACTTCTTTCTGTTATCTGGCTCAGAGCAAGATGACCTCACCAACCAGTGGCTGGAATGGGAAGCAACAGAACTGCAGGTGGTACTGAGACATGGGGGGTGGCAGGCAGGCCCATTGCCCTGCATGGCCATCCTGACCTGTGTCCCCCCCACATTTTAGCCAGCTTTGTCTGCTGCCCTGTACTATTTAGTGGTCCAAGGCAAGAAGGGGGAAGATGTTCTTGGCCCCATCCGGAGAGCCCTGACTCACATTGACCACAGCTTGAGTCGTCGGAGCTGTCCTTTCCTGGCTGGGGTAAGTTGGGCCTTGAGGTGGGAATTGAGGAAGCTGTGTGGTAAAAGAATTAAGAAGGAAGACAGTATTCATAGTGTTCAAACCCCAACACTACCACCTTCTAGCAGTGTAACCTTGAAAAAAATTAAACTTGCTAATTTTTTTTTTCATCTTTGAAATGGGTAATATTGGTACCCACCTCATTGGGTTGTTGTGAGGATTAAGTGAGATAATTTTAAATGCTTAACATAGTGCTCGACATGTAGTAAGTGCTTAGGAGATGTTAACCCTTTGCACTCCGAACCATTCTGGACATTGGCTACCAGCTACTCGACGCTACTTTGCGGCGGAAACGTGCATTTACAGACCCTCGTATTATTTAGTATAATTTTGGAACCAAGTAACGTATTATAATGATATTGGACTTATATGAATTGGGTGACATCGAGGAATGTATATTTGCAAAAAAAACAATATTTTATTGTTTATAATTTTGTACAGTATGATAAGTTTTGTAACACTCCCCAATATGCATTGCAGGCTGATTAGTGCATGTTTGACAGTAATAAGTGGTTTGACGCCTGCCACCAGGTGTTTTCCTGTTAGAACACACAATGCAGTCCCGTTTTCTTTGTCCCACATCGGGAATATGTAGTTTATTGTTTAATCCGACACAAAACCCGCTGACATTTCTTGTATATATCTTAGTAATTTTACGATATTTTGATTTAATTTCTTGTGCCATTTCAAGATAAAACTTCAGGGAAACATGCATGTCTCAAAAAGTTGCGTTGAAATAACTCAATTCCCCGTAATCACTAATAAACTGCAATGTCTCCTGAGAGGGGACATCCGAGTGATATGCTAGAATTCCGATGTCCCCTGAGAGGGGACAGCGGAGTGCAAAGGGTTAAATATTTTCACTACTTTTGAGAAGAAAATGAATATCTCACCTGTGTACCTTTTTCTTTTCTTTCCCCAACAAAGGAGACAGAATCTGTAGCTGACATTGTTTTGTGGGGAGCCCTGTATCCATTGCTCCAAGACCCAGCCTACCTCCCTGGTGAGCACTGAGCATATCACTTTATTCCCAGCCCCAACCGCAGAAGCTTGGTGTAGGGGTTACAGAATGGGCCGTATATTGTATGTAAGTACCCACTATGAGGTGTAACTTGACATGGAAGCTATAGCAGAAAGATGGTAAAGGGAATGGGAAAGCAACTGGAGAAATTTCACAAAGAGGGGAAAGAGGCCCACTCATCCGGCCTTTCCTGGTCTTGCTGATTCCCTCTTTTCTCCCAAATCCGCAGAAGAGCTGGGTGCCCTGCACAGCTGGTTCCAGACACTGAGTTCTCAGGAGCCATGCCAGCGAGCTGCAGAGACTGTGTTGAAGAAGCAGGGTATCCTGGCCCTCCGGCCCTACCTCCAAAAGCAGCTCCAGCCCAGCTTCCTTGAAGGGAGGGCTGTCAGCAATGAGCCCGAGGTTTGGGAAAGAACAGAGGGGTCCCCGGAGAGCCTTGGTGCCTAAAGGATGGGGTGGTTTGGAGAGGGACTTGGAGCATGGACACTACCTTTTACTGTTGTTGGGAGAGTTTCTTTATTCCATGGGCCCTCCTCACCTGGTGAGGGATTCTGTCCACTCTTCACAGGAGGAGGAGCTGGCCACCCTGTCTGAGGAGGAGATCGCCATGGCTGTCACTGCTTGGGAGAAGGGCCTGGGCAGCTTGCCTCCCCTTCGGCCAAAGCAGAAACCAGTGTGAGTAGGCACAGATGAGTGGGCTTGGTTTCTTCAGTGGAAGTTGTTGATAAAATCAACACCTGCCTGCCAGGTCCCCTCTGCTGCTGACATCTTTAATTTTCCATCCTTTCCTTTTTATTCTCAGATCCCTATCTCTCTTTATTTTTTTATTGTTGACACTATCTTTTTAAAAAGTGTTATTCTCTCTTGGTTTATAATTTTGGACACTCTCTCCATCAGTCCCAGCTGCACCCGTGTTTCAGTTATTCTTTACCTACAGATACCACCTAAATCTGTTTTTCCCAGACCAGATCTCTACTCTGAGCTCAACATATTTGTCAGACTGAATCGTCCACCTCCACACGCATTGCAAACTCAGCATGTGCAAAAGCAAGCCAGCTATCTTCCCTGTCAGCTTCTCTCCTTTACTCATGTACTTTAGCGATTGACACCCCCTGCCTCCACTTAAAAATCTAAGCCAGAAATTTTGGTGTTATCTGTACTCTTTTCTTATCCCCTCCTCCTGTATCACTTATTCCATCACCAAGTCATTGATTCTAACTCCTAAGTAGTCCTTGAATCAATCCCTTCTCTCTCTCCTCACAGCTGCTCCCTTACATCAGGCCTCACCATCTCTCACATTCTCTCTCCCTGCCTCACCATACTTAACACTGTCACCAGAATGAGTACTTAAAACTGCACGTATTATCTCACCCTCCTTTTTTGAATTCTGCAAATGGTTCCTTGTGTAGTTCACAAGACCATTCAAGATCTGGCCCCTGCCTGAGGCTTCATATTTTGTCACTGTCCTACTACACTGAGATAATATACACGCACATACACAGCTTTTCCCATCAAAATGAAATATTTGTAGTCTCAAACTTGTCATCCAATAAAGATTTGAGTGTCTACTCCTTGCTAGGCCCTATGTGCTGGATCTATAGGAGGGAGCAAGACAGATAAGACTTCTGCTCTCATGGAACTTTGAGTCTAGAAAAGTAGATAGGTATTTTAAAAACTCATACAAATGTATAATCACACATTTTAATAAGTCCTATGAAGGGAAAGAACAGGATGCCAGGAGAATAAATATCACAGGAGATTAACCTATAGGCCTCTCTGAAAAATTGACATTTGATCTGAGACTTGCAAGATGAGTAGGAATTAGGCAGGGGTAAGGCTATGGGGAAGGGTGTCTTAGGAAGAGGAAACATGTGCAAGATGGCCTTAGAAGCAAGAGAGTTTGGCTCTTTTTAAGGAATTGCTAAAAGGCCAGTGGCTGAAGGCTAGACAATCAAGGGGCAGATAGTCCAAGATGCGTTTTGAGAGGAAGGCAGGCCGACATCATGCTATACTCACCTTGGTGTCAATGCACATGCTGTTCCTTCTCCCTGGAATGTCTGTATCCTACCTAATGGGCATACACTCATTCCTTGAGAGCCTAATTTTACCATTTCCTTCTCTACAGAGCTTGAGTGCTTCATTTTCGGGAAACTCCCATTGTCCAAATATATTGTAATTATCTCTTTTCATGACTATGTCCTCTGTCAGCTTATTGAAGGTAGAGGCTCTCTCTGTATGTTTATGTGTCCCATTTTCCAGTAGATACTGATAAAACTTAAATAAATTGATGAAGAAAGTCCATCCATTGTTCATTTGCTCATTTTGAGTAGTTCTTCAGTACCTACTATGGACAGTTTAGTACTAAGCCCTTTGGAGGTAATAAAGAATAGGAGATAGACTTTCTCAGGTGTTTATACAGGCTAACACGTTTAAATGCATATGTAGAGGAGGAGACAATTGGTATTAAAGACCCTATTACCCCCCTGGCCTGCGTGGCTCAGTAGTTAGAGCATCTGCCTGCTCACCAGAGGGTCTCCAGTTCGATTCCTCATCAAGGGCACATACCTGGGTTGCAGGTCCAGTCCCCACCCCAGTCAGGGTGTGTGCGGGAGGCAACCAGTCGATGTGTCTCTCTTACCTTGATGTTTCTCTCTTTCTTTTTCTCTCCCCCCTTCTACTCTCTAGAAAGCAATGGCAAAAATATCCTCACTCCTTGGGTGAGAATGTTTTTAAAAAAAGACCCTATAGCCAAACCAAACTGTCTTCTGTGCCTTTCCTTCTGACTGAAAGACATCCCTAATGCCTTGATCAGGCAAATTCCTACCCATTCCTGAGGCCCAACTCAAGTATTCTGCCTCTGTGAAGTCTCTCTCTCTCTTTTTTAAAAATATATTTTTATTGATTTCAGGGAGAGGGAGAGAGAGAAATATCAATGATGAGAGGGAATTGTTGATTGGCTACCTCCTGCACACCTCCTACCAGGGATTGAGCTCGCAACCTGAGCATGTGCCCTCACTGGAATTAAGCCGTGATCTCCTAGTTCATGGGTTGACAGTCAACCACTGAGCCACACCGGCCAGGCTGAGAAGTCTCTTAATCTTAGGCTGGAGTGTATGCTTGCCTTCCTTGGAGCTCCTTTGATACTTTGTACCTCTCATTGCTCTGATTCCAGTTGCAGATATGTAATAGCCTGTAACCCCCTAGAGTAGTGGTTCTCAACCTTCTGGCCCTTTAAATACAGTTCCTCATGTTGTGACCCAACCATAAAATTATTTTCATTGCTACTTCATAACTGTAATGTTGCTACTGTTATGAATCGTAATGTAAATATCTGATATGCAGGATGGTCTTAGGCGACCCCTGTGAAAGGGTCGTTCGACCGCCAAAGGGGTCGCGACCCACAGGTTGAGAACCGCTGCCCTAGAGGGTAGAACCCCATACATACCTTTCTATCTGCCACTAAGTTACAGGGTAACACAAAAGACAATAGTGTGCTACTAAGTGCCTAGGGTCTTGGGACACAGGGATGACTGGATGGAAGGCCAGTCATTAATGAAGGAAGGCTTCCCTGAAGGAACTGATTTCAAAACTGGATTTCAGTGTCCAGCGATTATAGATTGAGAATGGTCAGAAAGACAGAAAGTCCCTGATGAGGTGTCAGTGCTAAGAAGGGGGATGGATACATGATGTGCACAGCTGAGCTGTCAAGGATGAACCCTAAAAAGAGAATAGTGGATTGAGTGGCTTCAGACAGCAGCTTGAGTGATGTGACTAGGAATGATCCTGGAGAAGTAGGGAGGAGAGGGTGGTTATGAATGCTGGCTCGAGTCAGGCCGTGAGGAAGTGACCAACATGGATTAGGGAGAGGAGTCGGGGGTGGTGGGTTCTAAGGATTTCAGGTAGAGACGAGAGGTAATATTAACATAGCATCTGGGAAGAAGGAAAGCGGTCGGCACTGGGGAAATTCTTGGTAGGCTTTGGAGTTAGGAGTGGTGAGTGATGGTGATGGGACAAAGCCTCAGGAGAGTTTTGTCAGCACCTGGGAAGTTGGAGCCTGAGGGTGAGCTAATGGAGGAGAAGCAGAAGAGTCGAGAGTGTTGGAATACGGCTGTGTAGGAGCAGTCCACGAGGCTTGCTCACTGTGGGCGGGGCGCTGTCCTTGCTACTTTAGGGGATTGCAGGGCTTTTGGGGGAGTTTAGTCCTGTGGGTTCATTTGAAGGAAGACTTCAGATATACATGACCATCTGACATAGGCTAGATCTGTGTCTGGGTATCTGGTGCACTTTTGGTCCCTCTTGACCCTTGCGTCTCTTCCATGAACTGTTCTCTTCCTCCTTCCTCACCAGGTTGCCTGTGGCTGGGGAAAGGAATGTGCTCATCACCAGCGCCCTTCCTTATGTCAACAATGTCCCCCATCTTGGAAACATCATTGGTTGCGTGCTCAGTGCTGATGTCTTTGCCAGGTGGAGCCAACTGCTGCAGGGAAGACCTGAGGGAGCCGTGGGTCCCAAGGAATAGGATGCCCCAAGGGTGGAGGCTGAGGGGGTCCAAGGGACATGGGGAGCGGCTGATCCTCATATTCTCTTCCAGGTACTCCCGCCTCCGCCAGTGGAACACCCTCTATCTGTGTGGGACAGATGAGTACGGTACAGCGACAGAGACCAAGGCTATGGAGGAGGGTCTCACGCCCCAGGAGATCTGTGACAAGTACCATGTCATCCATGCTGACATTTACCGCTGGTTTAATATCTCCTTTGATATTTTTGGTCGCACCACCACTTCACAACAGACGGAGTAAGTTTCCTCTGATCAGGCAGAAATGGAGGGTGAAGGCTGGGGCTGGGGACCATGAGAATATCCTGGAGACAGAGGAACTGAGATGGTTGCCTAGGCAATCCCCCTAAATTTAGGACATGAATATTGCCCTGAAATGTATTCCAAGCATTATTAAGGAGATTCAGTGTGGTCAGGTTCTGAGGAGCAAGTGAGGGAGGTAAGAGGCAGGATGGAGGCTTGTGGGAAGTAGCCTTTCGTCTACCACTTCCCTCCCCTCCCCTTCCCTGGCTGCCACAGAGTCTGAGCACATTCCTTCCCGCTCCTGTGGGTGTTTATAGCAAATATGCTCTTCCTTCTTTTGCCTGGTAATTCATCCTTCTAAAACCTCTACATGGTAGACAGGCTGTCAGCTAATAGTCCTGTGTGGTTTAATAGTTGGACTGAGTTAATTTTTAGGACATAGTACTATTCTTTTGGAGATTTTTTTTAATGAAGAATACAAAACAAAGCCTGTATTTGACAAATTCTAAAATGTCAAGGGAAGAGACTGTATGAGGAGTTGAAGAATATGTGTAAGGGGTCTGGGGTCATCCAGTCCAACTCCCTAAAGATGACTAGATGGCCTTTGCCTTGAAGGGTCTTCTGCCTGATTTCTTTGGCATTTGGACTAAATGAATTTGGGTCCTAGGTAGAGTAGCAGGAGGAAGGGTTGCACCCCTTCTTCTGACTTCTCTGACCTGTCCCTCCCCTGTCCCTTGCTCACCTCACCAGAATCACACAGGACATCTTTCAACGATTGTGGAACCGAGGTTTTGTGCTGCAAGATACTGTGGAGCAACTGCGGTGTGAGCGTTGTGCCCGCTTCCTGGCTGACCGCTTTGTGGAGGGTGTGTGTCCCTTCTGTGGCTATGAGGAGGCCCGGGGTGACCAGTGTGACAAGTGTGGCAAGCTCATCAATGCCGTAGAGCTCAAGGTGAGTGGAAGGTCTCCTAGGAGCCCAGAAGGAGACAGTCTCTATTCTTCTTCTTCTTCTTTTTTTTTAAATTAATTAATTGATTTTAGAAAGAGAAGGGAATGGGGAGGGGGGAGAGAGAGAAACATTGATTTGTTTTTCCACTTATTTATGCATTCATTGGTTGATTCTTGTATGTGCCCTGACTGGGGATCAGACCTTGGCGTATCAGGATGATGCTCTAACCAGCTGAGTCATTTGGCCAGGGCAACAATCTCCATGAAGGGACTCCCAATCTTGTCCCACTCAGGATTTTTGTTTTAGCATTCAAGACCTTTGACCAGTGGTTCTTTCTACTCCATCTCAGCAACTCATCATTCAGCTCATTAGATAATTACTTACTAAATGAACATTTACTATGTGCTTAGTATTGTGCTAGGAAATTGAATTTATATTTCTCTACTTTTGCTTCTGTTTCAGACCACATTCTATAAATGCTGTCTCTTATACTCCATGTTTACTCATTTGTTACTTTAGTCATTCTTTTTATTATTATTGATTTCAGAGAGGAAGGGAGAAGAGAGAAAGAAACATCAATGATGAGAGAGAATCATTGATTGGCTGCCTCCTGCATGCCCCACACCGGGGATCGAGCCTGCAACCCAGGCATGTGCCCTGACCAGGAATTGAACCCTGACCTCCTGGCTTATAGGTCGATGCTCAACCACTGAGCCATGCCAACCGGGCTATTCATTCATTCAGCAACTTTTTTTGAGTTCTTATAATAGGGCAGTCACAGTTTAGGTGCTCAGGATGTGGCAGTGAACAAGACAGACTTATTTAGTGTGGGGAGGAAACTAAAGACAAGTATATAATTATGGAATAAACTGCCGGGGAGATGTGATAGAGAGTGACTTCTGGAGGGAGGTAGGTGATTAGGGAAGGCATCTCAAAGGAGGTAACATTTAAACTGAGAGTTTAACTGAAGAATGAGAGGGAACAAGCCAGGCTATGAGAGTGAGGTTAAGAGCGTTACAAGCAGAGGGGCGTGGAAATGCAAAGGCTTAAAGGGCCAGTATAACTGTAGCATAGTGAATGAGAGGGAGGGTGGATTGAGACGAGGTCAGATTACCAGGGCCTAGTGAGCCATTGTGGGAGTTGAATGGCAAGCTGCTCTGTGGAAAATGGATGGGAGGGAAGCATGAAAGTTTGGAGACTAGAGTGGTAGCTCCAAAATGGGATGATGTTGACTCGGACTCGGTTAATAGTAGAAATGGGGATGGGGAGAACCTGGAGATACGTTGTGGAGGCAGACTGTAGAATTGGATAGACTAGAATTCTGGGTGATGGGAAAGTCAAGGAAATGATGACTTTTAAGTTTTTGGCTTGAGCTGCTACGAACATGGGCGTGATTAGATGAAAAACAGGCTTTCTGGTGGAATCTATTTGGGTTTGTTAAATTTGAGATTCCTTGCCCTGGCTGGTCTGGTTAGAGCATCGGCCCGAGCACTGAAGGATTTGATTCCTGGTCAAGGGCACATACCTGGGTTTGCAGGTTTGATACTGGCCCCAGTTGGGGTGCATGCGGGAGGCTACCGATCAATGTGTCTCTCTCATATTGATGTTTCTCTCTCTCCCCCTCTCTCACTTCCACTCTCTCTAAAAATCAATGGAAGTATCCTCAGGTGAGGATTAACAACAGTAACAAATTGAGCTGCCTTCTAGACACCCCAGGAGAGGTTAGGTAGACAGTTTGAGAGAGGCATGTGGAGTTCAGGAGATAGGTCCTGAGAGAGTTATAATTTCTCACCTCCAAAAATTTAGATCAAAACTTATTTCACTGATTAGCCCCACCTAACTGTTTACTCCTTTAGTCATCACCCTTCTGGGTTTGTATAGTCAACTTACATCATGAGAATAAGTATTTCTTGATATTTTGCTTTGTATGGGTCTGCACTTGTTTCCCATACAAGCCCTCTCTCCCTAACTTGATTGTAACTTCCTTAGGAGAGGAGCTGTGTGTCTTCTCTTCCATCATTCCTGCCTCTCCTTACACAGCTGCATATAGTGTAGTGCTCTGAGAAGACTTTTTCTTGTTCTCTGGCGTGATAGGACAGAGACATGAAACTCTGAGTAACACATGTTATGCTACGTGGACCTGAGCCTCCCAAGTTCACCGAAGGCCCAAGTAGATGAGTTGGCTGGGTGTGAGCCTGAAGCTAAGCTAGATGGCACACTGGGGAGCTCATCCCTCCGTGCCTCTCCGCTTGCCTGGACAGCTCCCCATGACCTGCAGGCCTGATCCTGACTCTCATCTTGGGTCACACTTTCTCTTGAATTTGCCTTCACAGAAGCCTCAGTGTAAAGTCTGTCGATCGTGCCCTGTGGTGAGATCCTCGCGGCACCTGTTTCTGGACTTGCCCAAGGTAAGTGGGCCTTTCCCTCAACTTGGTCTGCATGGCCTTTTCTGCCCCCTCAGCCTCAGCCACAAATCTATACCAAATTACTCTTAAATGTTTATACATCATAAAAATACATAACAAATGAATGGGCCCAAAGTGAAAGGCCCAGGCCCACTAAACCCCACGCCTGCTTGCAGAGGTGTTTTATTGCTGTCATTTTCCTTTGTGTCTATTGAGGAATATTGTATGCGTGTGAATGAACTGTACATATAGGTCCTCTTTACTCTTAAATACTTCTTTTGTTAAAAAACGTGTTTTTATTGATTTTAGAGAGAGCGGAAGGGAGAGGGAGAGAGAAATAGAAACGTCAATGATGAGAGAGAATTATTGATCGGCTGCCTCCTGAATGCCCTCTACTGGGGATCTAGCCTGCAACCCAGGCATGTGCCCTGACTGGGAATCAAACCGTGACCTCCTGGTTTATAAGTCAATGCTCAACCACTGAGCCACACCAGCTGGACTACATTTAGTTTTTTATATCTCGTTAGTTTCCTTTCATCTGAAACAGTTCCCCAGCCTTTCTTTATCTTTTATGACAGGGGTGGGGAACATCCGGCCTGCAGGCTGTATAAGACCCAAGAAATCATTTAGTCTGGCCCTGCCAAGGCATTAGGGGTGAGTTGATTAAATGTTTGACCAAATATAGCAGGGTAATTTTAAATTGATAATTTTGTGTGGCTCACAAATAATTTTATAAATATCCAAATGGTCCTTGGCAGAAAAAAGATTCATCACCCCTGACATAATAGGATGTTCTGGCAATCATTTCATATCACTTCATAGCGATCATCATTATTTGGTGGTTGTTTTTTTTATTTCTTTTGTTGTTAATCCTCATCTGAGGATATTTTTTTCATTGATTTTTAGAGAGAGTGGAAGGGAGGGGGAGAGACAGAGAGAAATATTGATATGAGAGAGACACATAGACTGGTTGCCTTCTGCATGCGCCCCGACCAGAACTGGGGATTGAGCCTGCAACTGAGGTACATGTCCTTGACCGGAATCAAACCTGAGACACTTCAGTCTGCGTGCTGACACTTTAGCCACTGAGCCATACTGGCTAGAGCTGTTGTTGTTTGTTTAAACAGCTACAAACAACTACATTTGTGTAGGTTCCATAGTTTATATAACCAGTTTTCTGTTTTTTCCATTTAGGTAGTTTTCAGTATAGCAGGTCCTTGAATAATATTGTTTTGTTCAATGTTGTTTTGTTATAATGTTGATTAGATGGCGTAGGAACTTAACTCTTGTTTATATCAATTAGCTTGTGGTGAAAATTGGTTTTGTTATATGTCATTTCACTTAAAGCTGTAGAACCTATTGGTGTTGAGGACTTACTGTATCTTGCAATTGCAAGTGATGTTGCAGTACATAAATGTTCAACCAAATACAGCAAGCAAATTTTTTTTTGTATTATATCTTCAGGATAATTTCCTTAAAAGTGATCACTTGCCCTAACTGGTTTGGCTCTGGCTAGAGCGTCGGCCTGCGGACTGAAGGGTCCCAGGTTCGATTCCGGTCAAGGGCATGTACCTTGGTTGCGGGCACGTCCCCAGTGGGAGGTGTGCAGGAGGCAGCTGATCGATGTTCCTGACTCTATTCCTCTCCCTTCCTCTCTGTAAAAAATCAATAAAATACATTAAAAAAAAAAAAAAAAGTGATCACTTGCTGTGTCGATGGTAAATGCATATGTAGTTTATTGTCAAATTTTCTTCAATAGATGTTGTTCCATGTTTGCATTCGCATCAGCAATCTGTGAGTGTGCTTTTTCCTCATAGCCTTGCCAATAGAGTATATTGTCAGGCTTTGGAAATTGTGGTATTTAATTGGATGTCACATAAAGCATCCATTAAAAAAGTTTACTTTTGTTTTTCGGCTTACAAAAGTGATAAAAGCTTGTTTTTTAAATTTCAGCTAGAAATATATGGTATAAATGTGAATGTTCCCCATAATCCCATCTGAAAATAAAGTACTGATACATATTTTTCTTCAAAAATTTTCTGGCCCTAGCTGATTTGGCTCAGTGGATAGAGCGTCAGCCTGCGGACTGAAGGGTCCTGGGTTCGATTCCAGTCAAGGGCATGTACCTTGGTTGCAGGCTCCTCTCTGGCCCAGGCCCTAGTCAGGGTGTGTGCAGAAGGCAACCAATTGATGTGTTTCTCTCACATCAATGTCTCTCTCTGTCTTTCCTTGTCTCTGTCACTCTTACTGAAAATCAATGGAAAAATATCCTCCAGTGAGGAGTAAAAAAAAAAAAAAAATTTTTTTTCTGGGCTTGCCCAGCCTGTGTGGCTCAGTGTTTGAGCATCTACCCATGCACCAAGAGGTCACCAGTTTGATTTCCGGTCAGGGCACGTGCCTGGGTTGCAGGCTCGATCTCTAGTAGGAAGCATGCAGGAAGCAGTTGGTTGATGTGTCTCTCTTATTAATGTTTCCATCTCTCTCTTCCGCTCTTTCTCTAAAATCAATAAAAAAAATATTTAAAAAATTTCTGGGCTTATGTTAGTCTATGTGTTAATATTTATTTATTTTTTTATTTCTTTTATTGATTTCAGAGAGGAAGGAAAAGGAGAGAGAGAGATAGAACATCAATGATGAGAGAATCATTGATCAGCTGCCTCCTGCATGACCACTACTGGGGATCAAGCCCACAACCCAGGCATGTGCCCTTGGCCAGAATTGAAACTGGAACCCTTCAGTCCGCAGGCTGACACTCTATCCACTGAGCCAAGCCGGCTGATATTTATATTTATAGTAATGGAATTATACTGTATATTGTTTTGCAGTTTGCTTAATTAGTAATGAATCTTGGAGATATATACATGTCAATTACATATAGGTCTATGTTACTCTTTTTAATGGCCTTATGAGTATTTTATTGTATCGATGCTCCATATTTCTTTTTTTTTTAATATATTTTATTATTGATTTTTTACAGAGAGGAAGGGAGAGAGATAGAGAGTTAGAAACATTGACGAGAGAGAAACATCGATCAGCTGCCTCCTGCACACCTCCCACTGGGTATGTGCCCGCAACCCAGGCACATGCCCTTGACCAGAATCGAACCCGGGACCCCTCAGTCCGCAGGCCGATGCTCCATCCACCGAGCCAAACCGGCTTCGGCACCATATTTCTTTAGTTTTAATTTTTTGCTATGATGAACAGTGCACTTCTTTATGTACACATCTATACACTCTTGTGTGAATATTTCCATTGAAAAAATTTCTAGAAGTTGAATTGCTATGTCAAAGTCACGAGTCTTTTTTTTTTTTTCAAAATATATTTTATTGAATTTTTACAGAGAAGAAGGGAGAGGGATAGAGAGTTAGAAACATCAAGGAGAGAGATCGATCAGCTGCCTCCTGCACAGCCCCCAGTAGGGATGTGCCCGCAACCCAGGTACATGCCCTTGACCGGAATCGAACCTGGGACCCTTGAGTCCGCAGGCTGACGCTCTATCCACTGAGCCAAACCGGTTCGGCTACGAGTCTTTTAATTTTAATATATCACCAGACTAGTCCAAAGGGCTCTACGTATTTACTCTTATGCAAACTGTGTATGAGGCTTTTCTAAGTCAGCCTCTGTCTCTGCCTTCTCAGCTGGAAGACCGACTTGAGGAGTGGTTGGGGAAGACTGTGCCTGGCAGTGACTGGACACCCAATGCCCGGTTCATCATTCGTTCTTGGCTTCGGGACGGCCTCAAGCCACGCTGCATAACCCGAGACCTCAAATGGGGAACCCCTGTACCCTTAGAAGGTTTTGAGGACAAGGTAAGAATCCCATGCTTTACGGATAGCTCTTATTATTCAGCCTTGAGACCCTGGGCTAACATAATACACTGTTGACTATGTCTTGTTTAACTGGGTTTCCCAATTTTTTAAAAAATTGAATTTTTCGGGGTTACTTATGTCAATCAAATTATATTATTGTATTATATCAAGTGTATTCTCAGTGTTCTTTTATCCTACCGTGTCTCTCTCCAGGTATTCTATGTCTGGTTTGATGCCACATTTGGATACATATCCATCACCGCCAACTACACAGACCAATGGGAGAAATGGTGGAAGAACCCAGAGCAAGTAAGCAGTTCTTTGTTAGCCTGTCTATGGGGAGGGTGCATGCGTATATGTGCGTGGAGGGGGTTGGGATTGAGAATTTGCTCTTTCTGAGGTCTTTGAAGAAGGTCTCAGGAGCTCTGTCTTCCAACTATATTCTGCAGGTGAACCTCTACCAGTTCATGGCCAAAGACAATGTTCCCTTCCACGGCTTAGTCTTTCCTTGTTCAGCCCTAGGAGCTGAGGACAACTACACCTTGGTCAGCCATCTCATTGCTACAGGTACCCTGGAAGACTGGACCAGGAATATTCCTAGGGAATGAGGGCTGAGGCGATACTTGGAAGGTTTTGGAAAGGTAGGAGTTGAGATAGGAAATAATTTGAGCATGAGAACTCAAGCTAGAAGGAAACAAGAACCTGAAGAAAGCAAGAGTCAAAAGCAAGAGTCAAAAGCTAAAACTTCGTAATGAATAGAATAGAAGCAAAGCGGGGGGAAGGCCCAAATGGAGAGGCAGGATTCAGGCAGCTACTCAAGAAGTGTTGCTGGACACCCATAGTTGAGTTCAAAGGAGAGTCAGTAGGTCAGAGAGGGGAGAAAGTGATTCGAGCAGATGGTTCTCATTTATTCTCTTTCTCTGTCCAGAATATCTGAATTATGAGGATGGGAAGTTCTCTAAGAGCCGGGGTGTGGGAGTGTTTGGGGACATGGCCAAGGACACAGGGATTCCTGCTGACATCTGGCGCTTCTACCTGCTGTACATTCGGCCTGAGGGCCAGGACAGTGCCTTCTCCTGGACAGATATGTTACTGAAGAATAATTCTGAGCTGCTTAACAACCTGGGAAACTTCATCAATAGGTAGGACTTGGTGAGGGGTCAGTCAGTAGATGAACTGGGCTGGTGCTGACTCTGCTCCATGAAGTGGGAGAGATGGGAATGAAGAGAAGCCTAGTGAATGGGCAGGAGGCTGGGAGGGGTGGGAGGATAATGTGGAAAGTGGATTCCTATCAATTGGGACTGGATATTCCTAGAACATAATAGCTTATGTATGCTTGGGGGAAGTTGGTTATAGAAATGTGATTTAGCAAAGTTGGTCACAGTGTTTTGTAAATTGTTTCTTATTAATGTTCTTTGTAGAATTGGAAATGTGTTTTTGCAAAAAAAAAAAAATAGTTAACTTGCATGCATTTGAAAAGTTTAACTGAGGAAAGGGTTTATTTTAGTGTAGGGGTAGGAGACTTCTGCTGAACTCTGGAGTTTTTGTTACTTGAGCTCCATTTCATTTTTGGCCCTATGTCAGCTATTCTGAAATCTAAAAAAATATCCTCAATGACTACCTACTCTTTCAGGTTTGATCATTAATCACATTTTAACAGTAGCAATTTACATATATTTCAACTTGATTATTCTGAGTGTTGATTTTTAAAAATAAAACGAACAGTTGCTTAACTTTATCAGGTTTCTTTAAACAAGGGATAATGAATGTGAAATGTCTGTTATGTGCAGTTGTATTCTTAGTGGAGAGAATAAGGAATTACTTTGTTAAGCTTTGCCTTCCAGCTTGAAGGAGCCAGGAATTATCAGTTCTGAAAGAATGTAGAATTAAGAAAACCGGGTCAAATTTCTCTAAGAAGACTGAGAAATTACTCTTTTTTTCTCTCCTCTCTCCTTCCCTTACTCCTATCAAGAGCTGGGATGTTTGTGTCTAAGTTTTTTGGGGGTTATGTGCCCGAGATGGTGCTTACCTCTGATGATCAGCGCCTGCTGGCCCATGTCTCCCTGGAGCTCCAGCACTATCACCAGCTTCTAGAGAAGGTTCGGTAAGTAACCTACACCCGTCTCATCTGAGTGGTCTGCTGGCATGTTGAGAAGCCCATACTGGTCCTTCCAGGACCTTATACCTTGGCCTGCCTCCCCCCTTCCCAGGATCCGGGATGCCTTACGCAGTATCCTCACCATCTCTCGTTATGGCAACCAATACATTCAGGTGAATGAACCCTGGAAGCGGATTAAAGGCAGCGAGGCTGACAGGTAGGTAAGGAGGTAGGGTTGGCTACAGGGATAAAGTGTGTGGTAGGCTGTGTCCTCTTAGAAGTCCTGACTAATGACTCTGTTTATCTAGGCAGCGGGCAGGGACAGTGACAGGCTTGGCGGTGAATATAGCTGCTTTGCTATCCACCATGCTCCAGCCTTACATGCCTACGGTTAGCTCTATGATTGCGGCCCAGCTGCAGCTCCCATCTCCAGCCTGCAGCATCCTGCCCACAGACTTCCTGTGCACCTTACCAGCAGGACACCAGATTGGCACAGTAAGTCTCTGAGGATCGGAAGAGCCATTGTCTCTTTTACTAATAAAATTCCTACATTGGCCATGCAGCCTTTGGGGAGGGTCAGAGAACTTACTTTGGGCATGGGGCTTTCACGGCTATTCTCTGAAGCCCTTCGGCACCCCTCCCCACTTTGCACTCTGGCTTGTTTCTGATATAAAATCCTTGGTATTGGCTCCTAAGCCCAGTGTTATCTGTAGTCCATATTTTCTCATCGTCCTTCATGCCAGAACCCAGAACATGGTACGTGAAACTGATATACAGTAGATGCTTGAAGTAACACCATGGTCACTTGGTCTCCATAAGGCTAACAATCAGTGAGCTGTGAGAATACGGGGTAGCCATTTCCCCTTTGACACAAGATGATAAAGTAAGTCCACCTTTAAACTTTTGCATCAACCTAGCATCATTTAGTCTTGGACCCTATTAATACTTTGTTTTTTCATAGTGACTGCTAGGGCTTTTCCTGGATTCTTTACTGAAATCGGCGATACACTCAAGCTTCTTGTAAAGCATTTAGAGTCCCTGAATGTTAGTGATTGGGGTTAGAGAGGCCCTCTGTATAGTCTGATAGAGTTTATACCTAATCAGTGAATGATTCTGGAATTCTTTTTTTTATAGGTCAGTCCCTTGTTCCAAAAATTGGAAAATGACCAGATTGAAAATTTGAGGCAGCGCTTCGGTGGGGGCCAGGTGAGAAAGCTAGACTGTGCTCTCACCCAGCAACAGCCACAGCGCCATCTCCTAAGTGTCCATAAGTAGTCCTCACTCATCACTCTTTCCACCTTTTGGCCCTGCTACTTCCTCACTTAAAGTTTTTCTTTCCTGTCTTAGCTAGAAGAGTCCCTGGTGTTAAAGGTAATCACTTTCCCCAAGATGTTGTATAAAACTTGAGGTCAGGGGATATTTATGGTAGCAGGTGATAACTCTTATTATTATTCTCCAGGCAAAAGTGTCCCCCAAGCCAGCAGTTGTAGAGATAGCTGGACCACAGCAGATACAAGTGCTGATGGATGAAGTGACAAAACAGGTATGAAGTTTGAATCCTATGTGGGAGACCAGAAAACTTGAATTCTACATAGGTCCTTTCTGGTCTCACTATTGTTATTCCCCCACCTCCTCCCTCTTCTCTTAGGGCAACATTGTCCGTGAACTGAAAGCACAAAAGGCAGACAAGAACCAGGTTGCTGCAGAAGTGGCTAAACTCTTGGATCTGAAGAAGCAGTTGGCTCTAGCTGAGGGGAAACCTCTTGAAACCCCTAAAGGCAAGAAGAAAAAGTGAAAGTGAGAACTTGGCTTATAGAGTCACTTTAATGGATTTGGACAGTAATAAATAAATATGCAATCTCTATATACATGCTGAGACCCTTTCTTCTTGTCTACCCAGAACTTTCCCTCTACTGTAGGTATGGGGTTAAGGGTCACATCATTGACACTCATAAGAAGGTGGTTAGTAGCCACCTCTGGGAAAAGATGGTACTGGCTCAAAGGGGGAAGTGATGGTCCCAAGTGTTCATGCTTGATGCAGATTGACCATTCGGTCAATTAGAGCTCGGCGAGTCACCTCCACTTCTCTGGTCAGACGCTCGATTTCCTGCTTGAGCCGTTCATTCTCTTCAGCTAGCTGTGCCACTTTCCTTTCATTCTCTTGTTCCTTATCCTTCATGCGTTGCTTTCCAGCCCGGGCTGGGGACTGACCACTCCGTTTCCGTTTCCTGGGTATTCCTTGGTCTTCCTCCTCTTCCTCCTGAGCCAGGGAGCTCTGACTGGAATTTGGAGAGCGAGGGCTCTGGAAGGTGCTTGTGACCTCTGCTGGTCCTGGCTCCTCAGTCAGCCAAGCCAGAGAGGCAGGGTCAAGAGTGGTGAAGGTTTTTGATTCTTCCTTCAAGGGAATGAGGAAAGGCAGGCGCTATTAGTTGAGATGGGAAAATCAGCCCCCCCCGCCCCCCCCCAGCTTTATGTGTAGCATTCTCACCTCCTCATTTCCAGGGGGTGAGACATAGGCACGCCCGTTTTCATCTGAGGACAGCACCTCCTGCAGGTCCTCATACCAGGCTTCCAGTTCCCAGCTGGACAGTGTCCCGAAGGAGAAAGGCAAAGACTCGGCTGCCATCGCTGCAGCTGGATCAGGCTCTGAAAAAGGATATACTTGGGATAGTGGGGAAGGGAGGGAAGGATAGGGGGTGGAATGAGCACCACAAAGCAGTCAAACGGTTTATACCACAGTTTGGCAAACTGGCCTGCTGCCTGTTTCTGCAGTAAAGTTTTACTGGAACATGGACACATCTATTGATTTACATATTTTTTATGGCTACTTTTATGCTACAACAGTGGAGATGAATAGTTGTGACAAATTGTGTGGCCCTCCATATCTAAAACATTTACTATCTGGCCCTTTAAAACTTACCAACCCCTGGTCTATACTAATATTCCCTCCTTGCTTTTGCCCAGCACTTAAAGTAAGTGCCTGGATATACATTCTTATGGGATTGTAGTAAAAGTTACCTGCCCGCCCTAGCTGGTTTGGCTCAGTGGATAGAGCATTGGCCCAAGGACTAAAGGATCCTGAGTTTGATTCCGGTCAAGGGCACATAGCTTGGTTGCAGGTTCCTTGGCCCTGGTTGAGTGTGTGCAGGAGGCAACCAATCGATGTGTCTCTCTCACATCGATGTTTCTGTCTCTCCCCTCTCCCTTTCACTCTCTCTAAAAATCAATGGAAAAGTATCCTCGAGTGAAGATTAACAACAACAAAAAAGTTAGCCGCCCTGAGAGACTCCATTGGTAGTTTCCAGGGGCAATTACCACATCAGCTGTGCTCCTTTTTCCTGGGTGGGGAGTTCCATGGGTTAGTCTGACTGATGGGGATTGAGGTGTGGTAAGACAAATCCATTATCTTGGTTGGGGCTGACTGCTTACTCAGAGCCACCTTTTGATTAGGACATGCTTCTAAGAACAGTGATTTGGTCACCGTGTTAGGGGCAGGCCAAGGGGATGGATGTGGTCTGACAGCAAAAGTGCTCAGATGCAAACCCTCCTCTCTTCTCTAAGCGTTTTCACTTCTCAGGGTCCCAATAAAGGAAGGCTAAATAGCAACTCTTAGGAGTTGGTTTTGGGAAAGGGTTGGTTAGGTTTACCTGCTTTCAGGTGTGGTGATGTATGAAGATACACTTCCTTCTTGAACACTGTGGGGAATCAAAGATAAATATGTTAACCACTTTTGGAAGGGGGAGAGCCAGGTTCTTATACTTTTATCCCCAGTATCCTATTGATCCGTTCTTACTGCCTGTCTTACAGAGTATGGATAGTTAACAGTCCCGGTACCCATTTCCAAGGACAGAGGAGAGCCTAATTTCCTTTATTTTTAGTTGCTGACATTTGTAGTCCTGATTGCATAATAGGAAAGCCCTGGCCATCTCAGCTTTCTCTAGATTCAAGGCAGGCTTCAAACCTGCCAGGGTAAGTAAGGACTATACTACAGGGAAGGGAACAAAACAAGTTTTCCTAATTCCATGCCCACACTGACATCCTCCAAATTGTACAGTCCCAGTATAGACCTCTAACTCTGTTATCTAACTGCTTACTTGCTGTCTCCTTTTGGATGTCTAATAGGCATCTCAGACTTAATATGTCTAAAAACAAACTCCTGCTAATCTTCCCCTTCCCCTTCCCATCTTGGTAAATGGCAACTCTAGTAGCTTTGTATCTTCATTGAATATTGGTATCTTCATTGATCCCTCTCCTCTTACACCTCATAATCCAATCCAAACCACCAGCAAAATTTCTTAACTCATTCTTCAGAAACCCAGAATCTAAATTCTTCTCCCCAATTCCATTGTTACTATCAAGTTACTATCTCTCTGGGATGACGGCAGGTTTCCCAGTTTCTGCTCTTACCACCCTTCCCTGAGTCTATTCACAACACAGCAACCAGAGTGGGCCTTTTAAAACTTAAAATCAGGTCGTGTCACTCTGTTCAAAATCACCAATGACTTCCAATTTCCCGCATAAAATGGCTTAGAAGAACCCACACAATCGGCTCCTTCTCTGCCCTGGATTTCTCACTGACCACTCTCCCTCTTCTCACTCCAGTCCAGCCAACTGGCCTTCTGTTCTCTAAAGATACTATGCGTGCTCCCACCTCAGGACCTCTGTTCTTGCTGTCCCTTCTGGAACGCTCTCCCGCATACCTGCATGGCTTACTGCCGCACCTCTTTCAGGTTTTTAATTTAATGGTCATTTCAGTGAGGGAATCCCTGGTCACCCAATGTAAAATTAACCCTCACCCAAAGCATTCTCTACTCTTTCATTCATTAGTTTTCTCTATGGCACTTATCTGTTTACTGTATGCCTTTTCCCACTGAACTGTAAGCTCTGAGAGCAGAATTTTTTTCTCTTATTCATGGATGTATCCTGGGCCCCAAACTGCACATAGTAGGTGCTGGTTAGGAATGAATGGATACATTCTCCCCAATCTCTCTTACAGGGAGGGGAGGATGAAGCCAGAAGTGGAGCAGCAGCTGCCTATCTCTGGGGACTGTAGATGCAATATCGCCCAGAGTGTTTGTCTGCAGGACTGTCCTCCCTGGGGAACCCTCCTTGCCTTCCAGAGCCTGGAAGGTGGCTTTCATCAGCAGTGGAGCCCCAGGCCAGAGGGCTGTAGAGCCAAACAGGGGACTGGCCTGATGCAATGGTTACACAGAGATTAGTTGGAGACAGGACAGGGAGAAAGAGGCAGGGGCCACGCTCAGGAGAAGGACCATACACTGGGGAGACCCCAAATGACTTCCCACACTTAAGAGATACAGGATGCTCTCTTGTGCAGGAGGCCCAGGGACCTCTGGGGGAAAGTAAAAAACCTATCGGCTCTCCCTGGCCATGGGCATCCTTCCTCCCAGGCTGTCCGTTTCCTGAAGGTGCGGAATGGCTGTCCCGTGTAAGGTTTCGGAGCCCCACTACCAACGTGGCCATGCTGGCACCGAGACGCTGCCTCCGACACGGGACTCGGGGTGGGGCTGCTGGTGGCCAAGCCAAGGCAGCGGCCTAAGCTACGGTCCAACAGGCTTCTCGACGTGGGGGTGTGTCTTGCTGCTCCGCCTCCCACCAGACTGGCCTAACGCGGAGGCCTGAGGTCAGCCACTGCAGAGAATACAATAACTCTCTGAGGGCAGCCGGGCCCCTTCGCTCCGGGCGGGGTGGGTGATGCTGTCGCCCGAAGGAAGCAGGGTCTGTAACACCTCTCCCGAATAAAGGATTCTCCCCATCTCTCCTTCGCACCGTCACTAACTTCATTATGGAGGGGGTGATGCCACATCCTGAAGAGGGGATGCCCCGACTTTGAGGGGGCAACGTCGCAAAGATGCAAGAGTAAAAGGTAGATGGACGGTCAGTACTCACCTCTCGCCTCAGATTCCGGCTCTGGTTTTGGCTCTGTCGCTGCCACCCGCTCATCTTCAACATGATATGCACGGTGTCTTAGACTCTAGTCTCTGACCTCGGTCTCCCCGAGCAGTGATCTTTTAACAGGGCCTTGCCCTCCTCTCAGGGGCGGACCCAGAAGGCTACCAATCAGAAAGCGGCACGCCAGTTTGGGCCCCGCCTCATCCCTTACATCCGCCACTCAGGAGCTCCGCGGCCCCGCCCCCATCGCGCCTCCTGCTTGGGGGTCCAGGTCTTGTTGGACCCGGAAGTGGCTCTGGGTCACGAGGCTCCACCGAGGAGGTGAGTGAGTCATGCGCGCGCGCGGAGGGGGAGAGCTCGAAGGGGGAGGGGAGGAAAGGGGGGCGGGAATGATGCAATGTTTGGCAACCCGTCTGTGCGCGCACGCGCAGGGGACTACGAGGGCGGTGGGAGGTGCGGGAGGGGGAGAGAGGAGAGAGGCGGGGCGCCAGCTCTCAGCACCCTACGGCCCCAACGGCTAGCAACCGTAGCTGCCCCTAGGCTGACGAGTGAAACCTCGCTGTTGCTCGTCGTAGGAGTTCTCGGTCCGCCCCCCTGGCATTAGCCGCCGTTTTACCTTCTCCATAAAGGGCTCCCATTTTCCTCGGCCCCCCTCCCAGCTAATAATGGGCACAAAGCCTTTTAAACCCCCTTCCTTTGAAAGTTTGCATCCGTCTGCCAGGATTGTCTACATCTCGAGTCTTCTTAAAGGGGTCTGATCTTTTAGCCCCTAGCTACCCAAAAAGGAGCTGAGGTACTTGAATCCCCTTGGTAGTCATTTTCAGGTCCTTTCAGAGGAGTACCCTGAACTTTTGTCTTGATAAAGTTTCTAATGAGTTCTCAATATGCCAGAATTCACGTTCTTTCCCCGATGGGTCGGATTCCGTTTCCTCACTCATCTCCCCTCATGGCGCTCTGGGGCCCTTCACCAAAGACCAAGACCTGCCCTTTTCACTGATCCAGACAGTAAGTCCTGTGACTCCCTAATGTGAGGAGCTGGGCATAGGCCTCCTGCCTCCTAGGCGTTTGGGCTACAGTAGAGTCTTGTTGCCCGGGATATTTATTAAATGCACTTAGCGCACAACTGCCTTGGACTAGGATGTCAGGAGAGGTCAGATTCTAGCTTCAGCTGCCCCCCACTTGCCCAGGGATCCCAGGCCAGCCACCTAGTATCTCTGTGCCTCACCCTTCTTGTTTGAAAAAAAAAAAAAGAGTTGTAAAGGTAAAAATAAGACAACTCTGAACTTGGAGGCAACTTGAACAAAAGTGAAAGGCACCATGCAAAATGAGAAATATTTTTCTTGTGCCATTAGGTAGAAAGCAGAGGCCATGTGGTGGCCTGTTGCACATCCTGTCATACTTTCACCGGGACGGCGCGTTTGTCTAAGTAGGAACTGTCAGAAGGCCGGTGTGAGCTGACAGTGACAGGTCCTTGGTCAGGCCTGCTCTGTTGCTCCATTTCTCCATTTCCCCTCTGTAAACGGGGCTAGGGGAGGGTTGGACCAGATGCCCTCTCCTGGTTCAAAGACATGACCAGATTGTCAGTGACAGGCAGAGGTCATGTGACTTGACAGGCCGAGGTCGTGTTGTGACATGCTGACCTGGGGAGGTGGGTCAAGTCCCACCCAGCACATTACTCGGGAAGCCTTTGGGGCGGGGCAGGGCAAGTCGCGACTTTCATCTTTGGGGTCTGGCCCCTCCCGGACCTGGCAGCCTGACTCCCCCCAACAGATTGTGGGTTTGGAGAGGGCCCCTC